>NC_140922.1:29426727-29546954 GCF_045865225.1 Trachurus japonicus | reverse complement strand
TTACAAGGTTGGTTTGTCAGCCAAGAGACGCTAGGTGGAAGGCAGAGAGCCTCCACCCTCCTTGTAATAAGTTGTATAACCATCTGAAGCTGTTTAATTAAGGTAAAAATCTTGCATAGTTCCTCTTTAATCAACAGAAATCTGACTTCTTTCTCTAAAACTATCTCTCTTCCTTTTGCTTTCTTCACAGTTTGTTGGTGAACCTGAAAATATGAGTCGTATTTTCTTGCTTTTTGTTATTCGGTGCTACTGGTCGGTGCACGTGTCAGTGATTACCATGTTACCACGGTTCAGAGGGAGAGGAAGGAGTCAGTGGTTAGCAGCGGTTGAGTCGGTGAATCCGACCTCAGCTGAGCCGCTGCCTCGGCGTATCTAAGTGTATTTCATATTTATGTAAATGTGAGAGAAAATCAATAACAATAATAGCTCCACTTCTTACACTGCGGCCTGAAACACAACCACCACACTACATAAAAATGATGTAGCTGTTCTGACTTCTGCCGTTTTATGGCTTTTATCCAAAACACGACTGAGAGGTAACCAGCAAAAAAAAAAGCAGGTCTCAGCTTCAAATGACTGATTACTTCATTAATTGTCAATAAAGTCTCATGGGTCCAATTTTACCAGAAAGATGTTAGATGATGAAATACTAAAATAAAAACAGAAAACATGAAGAATAATAAAAATATGGGAGAATTAATCAAAAGCCAGGTTAAATCATTAGTGTTCACTGAGCATCTCTCACATAGTTTTGCATTGTCAACTTTCTTGCAAGTATTTAAAATCCTGTGTACGTGAAGATTCATATAAAGACAGAGAATCTGCAGTGTGAGCTGCTCCCGAACCATTAAGCCCCTTTAAATACAAGTAAAAGGACCTTAAACCATGTTGTAAAAGTGAAGCCAGTGAAGTGAAGCTAACACCAGGGTGAATCTCTCCTCTCTCCTTATTAAAGTTCAAAGTCCAGCAGCTCCGCGATGAATAAACTGGAGTCATTGGAGGAGCAGTGGAAAAAAAAAAAAAAAGATAACTGCAATAATCTTGAAATAAGAGCATGAATCAGCATCTTTATGAGATAAAACCATGATAAAAAGCTGTTTAGGTCGCCTTCTGAAGATAAAAGCTGCTCAGGTTATTTCAGATTTTACTAAAGTTTATAAGAGAGAGTGTCCTGGACTCCAACCAACCAACTTTTTTACTGCTGTCAATATTTCAGTTGTTTCTGCTCCTGTGAATGTCAAAGCATCACTTTTAGTGTTTTACAATCAAAATATAAAACATTTAATAAAGAACATTGTGACCTAGTCTGAGCTGCATCATAGAGAGAAGACAGATGTTTTCTTGTTGCTGAGTGAAGGTATGAGCAGGACTTTAGCTCCTACGTGTGGGGGTCTCCATCACTCGGCCCTGCAAAGCGAGCGCCTACAGCTCACAGCGGCTTAACAAATGGAGAGAGCAGCTGAAGAAAATAAATGGATGCTTTGATTTAAAACAGGGGCGGATGGGGGGAGTTGAGTATTGAGAGTATGCTTGATGGGCTCAGAGAGAAAGAGGGCTTTAAATTTTTACTTAAGTGCCCCGGGACAGACTCTGTAGTGTGTAAAGATCCTGTTTTCTTAATTTGATTGCCTCTAAACGCTTCCTGTTCTCCTGACTTATGGCCCTTATCCTTCTTTCTCCTCTTTCCTTTTTTTTTTCTTTCTCTCTTTCATGTTGACAGAGAGCTGACCTGGCAGTGGCTCCCCTCGCCATCACATACGTGCGCGAGAAGGTTATCGACTTCTCCAAGCCCTTCATGACGCTGGGTATAAGTATACTGTACCGCAAGCCCAACGGGACCAACCCTGGGGTCTTCTCCTTCCTCAACCCCCTCTCGCCCGATATCTGGATGTATATTCTGCTGGCTTACTTGGGTGTCAGTTGTGTGCTGTTTGTCATAGCCAGGTAACATGTCACTCCCAGCGATCACAGCTTCACACACGGTCAGACACACGGGCCCCTCACCCACCCACCCACCCACCCCGACTAAACAACAGGCTTTAAACTCTTTAAACTATTTTTTACTGGTTCTTTCTTGCATCCCGAGCAACACAGAGGAAGCTGCTCGCCACTCAAGTGACAGTGCTGACACTAATCAGTGGTCATGACGACGACGATGAAAGCGTCATCGCTTTTATAACACTTTTTTTTAAACTTTAGTAGCTGTTGAACCGTTGAAAGGATCACACCGGATTTTATCACACGCCTGTTTCCCTCAGATCAGATATTGATAAAGAATTATTACTTTATTTTCTTTCTTTGTTTCTGATTGGGGCGCTGGGCGGCTCGGTTGCTATGGTTACCCCCGGCGGCCTGCTTCCTGCTTCAGTTAAAGTAAAAGATAAATACCTAACACACCGAGGCGTAGAGTCAGAGAGGCTGCAGACCCGTCAGCCGGTTCAGGGTTGTGCGCATGTGTGTGTGTGTGTGCGAGCAGAAAAGTTGTGCACTCATATGTGTGTGTGTGTGTGTGTGTGGGATATGTTGAGCTCAATGTGAACGGCTGCTGCCCGCCCCCCTCCCAACCTTCCCCCCTCCCCACCCCCACAGTGTCCCCCTCCTCCCCCAGTGTCTCCGAGTTCATGCTGTCTTTTCTCTTCTCTGGTTCCCTTCACCTTGTCTCAAACACGCCGTGGTCGATCACTGGGATTCTGCTGACTCAGCTTCACACACACACACACACACACACACACACACACACACTGACACCAGATGAAACACCAGGAAACACGTGGACGCCGTCACCTTCACTTCACAGACGACTGTCCGTAACGTTTCTCTCCTCACTCGCCTCCTCCGGTGGAGAGATCTCTGCTTAGCGCCGACCCTGAAACTTTACTTTCTGTAGTTGTAGTTTGCTTCGGTTTGCTTTCTCAACTGGAGGAGGACCGACCGCATCAGACTTCTCTCATATAAGTGGGGCTGCGACCTGCAATTTCAGGTCTCCAACTGCAGTTAATCGGTGCCACCCGAGTTCAAATGACATCGCTACTCGCTCAAAGGAACTCGACTCAACAAAGGAGAGAGAGCTAAACACATCGCTCCAAACATGACTGACTGTTGTGGAAATCTCTGAAGACGCACGGTTTATTTACAGCTACAGAAACTGTCCTTTAATCTTTTATAATTAATCTTAGTTTGTTTACAAGAAAAGTCTCACAGTATATAAGAGCTGCTTAAGGTGGATGCAGTGGAAGGTTATTTGTTGACCTGCAGGAACTCCTACTGTAACTTCTCACTTCTACTTCCAACCAAACACTCCTGCATACTACAGTACACAGTGTATATATATATACATGTGTGTAATTATTTATATTTAATGTATAGAAGCAGCTCAGTGTTACGTTAACCCACCGACAGTGTTGGGAAAGTTCACTTTCTAGATGAACTAGTTCAAAGTTCAGTTCACAAATTTTAGAATGAACTAGTTCAGTTCATAGTTCATAATTCAAAACTGAACTAGTTCATATATCTTTTTTCTTTTCTTTTCTTTTTCAATATGTTGCTACAACCTATTATTTTTCAGAATGATTGCTTCAGCCCATATCAAACCACAGACAGTTATAATTTTAGCAGTTTTAACCTCCTAGTTATAGTTACTACTTTACTTTCCCCAAAAAATAACTGAGTTACAACATGATGAAAGTAATTACCAGGAAAAGTAACTATTGCGTTACTATTTTATAAAATTCTCAAATATGTCAAATTACTTGGACTTCTCTCTCTGACCCCCGTTTATCTTTTACTAACCAACTGGGTCAGTATTCCTCCACACAGACATGCTCCACCACGCGCTGTATCACTGCACCGCTGATCCAAACAGCTGATAGGTGTTGCCAGATCGGGTGGTTTTTCCGCTACATATTAACGCCTGTTTACAGTGTGTTTTAACTGGGTTTTTGCCCGGAAGGCTCTATAGAAATCTGGCAAACTCCTGAACAAAGTCATATTATGAGAGAGCGCCGTTCACAAACGCCAGAATGAAACGCATTCACAATAACGTTCATCAAGCGGAAATACAGTACGTTCAGTTCACCTTTGCCCAAAATATGAACGAGTTCATGAACGATGGTTGTTTGAACACTGAGAACCGTCTCCTCCTTCAGTGTCAGGTTGATCACTTCCATCCGGTCGGCGGCTGTTTGAAGCACGGTGAAGCGAAAAAGAGAAAGAAAGGTTTGTGTCGACTCTAAAACTTTTAGGAGACGTCGGCTCAGTTGCGGCCGTGAAACTGACAGTTTTACTGTCGACACACACTCGTTCTTCTCCCTCCCCCCTCCCCCTCCCCTCCCCCCGATGTTACTGGCGATATGATCACACAAGAGAATAAAAAGCAGCAACTGTCATCTAAGTTGGCTCAGAATATGCACCTTTATGTATTTAATATCTCAATATGTAAGTTGTTTGGGTAAGTGTATTAAACCCCACCCCCACCCCCCCACACACCCCTTACACCCCCTCCTCACTCTATTCTCTCTTCTCCTGTACACACAGATGCATGCTGGGCTACAGTTGCATGTTTTTCCTCTGGAGTGTAGCACGTTAACGCTCTCACAGACTTTCCTGAAATGAGACGTGGAGCAGACAGAAAGCGCCTCACACTGTTAAAGGATTATGTCGCTATAACGTCTTACTTAGCCACGCAGATAGTTTTGGTTTTATTCGTTTTGAACCGATCATTAGAGGTGAAGTTTAGTTCAAACGCTGGATTTAACTGGATGTGTGGCGTGAACGTGGAGCCAGACGTCACTGAGCTGCTGCAGAGGATCATGGGTAGCAGCTCTGTCTCTGTACACAGTGTCAAAAGGTTACCGAGTTCATTATTCATTCATTTCTGATTTATTTTTATGGCAGAACACGTTAGTCTCCACACACAGCTGCTACTAGGGTTAAAAATATATTTGTATATTATAATATTACATGTTTTTTTTTCCGTGTCAGCTGCAGTGGAAGGTGTCAGGCTGAATCTGTAGATCGTGCAGCTACGACACGTGCAGCAATAACTCACTGACCACGTTGTGCAGCTGCCACACTCATGCTACACATCCAGTGAGTTCCCGGCCTCGCCAAGACGACATGACTAAACATAACTACAGATACATGAGTGAGGTCACCCAGGGATCAGGACAAAGTGACAACTTTAGTTTTTATTCAAAAAGAAAAACAGAAAGAAAAAAAAAACATGATTCTCTGCTCAGTCCAAACAGAAAATAATAACTTCCCACTGCGATCGATAAAATACCTAAAATATAATATCTCCATCAACACGTCTGCAAAACTAACTCACAAAATGTGAAGTTTTTTATTAGATTTTCCAAGTTCCTTTCACAAGTTTCACAGTTTTTTTTAACCTTTAACAAATCACAGAAATGTCAGAAACAAACAGAGCCCACGATTAAATCCAGTAGAAACACTGAATAAAACAGAAGAATTATCCACAGAAGTTTTTTCCTCTGAAAACAAAAGGACCTGATGATCCAGCCTTTATGCTTACTGAAACTATAGTATAGAACAATAGATGCTATAATATATATAATAATAATAATCATAATCATAATCTCTTCATCTAGATTACATCCAGATTCATAGAGCACACAGTGTTGTATAGGTTTGCATGTGGACAGCCTGGACGTGTCCTCACCAATATTAGAGAGGGACAGAGCAGAATCATCCTCATCAATATTCACATGAACTTATTAGCAGTGTTTGGACTGAAGCCATCAGATAATTCTGTACAAATATCACACAGAGGAGGTGAGAGAGGATCAGTGTGATGTCTCAGCGTTGGAGCTGGTTTTTAATGTGAAATCAAAAGGTCTGAGGTCAAGTAGATCCACCGAAGAGAAAGAAACATGTTAGAAATCTTAAAATACGTGTTGTTTTTCTCTCGTTTCTGTTATAAATCAGTCATTTCCTTTTTAGATTTTATGTTAATCAAGAGTTTGACTGACAGCATTAAAAAGTCCCGTTTGTTTTTGGAGGTTGACAGGGTTCGTGAGTCCCTCGCCACTTTGAGAGCAAGTCTACATCCTTGATTAAAAGCCTTCGTCTGTCATCCGCTTAATCCTTTCATAGTGGAGGAGCGTATTCTCTCACTTTCTGTTTGAACGTGAAGAAACCAACACTCGTTTCACGAAAGTCTGTGAGACCTGACTGTCTTAACTCGTTAATTTGACAGACAAGCTCTAACACGACGAGGTTTTAATTCCACTGTGCATTTATATATTTATATCTATATATAGCCTACAGTATTGTGTGTGCGTGTGTGTATGTATATATACATATGTGTGTGTGTATGTGTGTATACATTACACATTTTATCTATGTATGCTTGTGTTTGTGTTGGCAGCGTGTGACTGGCTGCATGAGTGACAGAGCCACAGAGCCAACACAAGAGTTAGAGCAGCAGTGACGTCGCAGGTCGATTCCCTGAAACCACATGATTACTGAGCTGCACTGCCACCGTTAATGTTACAGGCTCATGTTGTTTTTATCTTCCCTCTGATGGCCATAACGGTGATAACACTCTCCATAGTGCATCACCACCTGCTTGAATCCAGTTCCCTCCGTCAGCCACATTAAAGCCAATTTCCTTTAAAGGGATAGTTCAACATTTTGGAAAATTGACCCATTGCCATAATCCCTATAGTCATAGCAGTAGGTTCGTTCCCTTTAATTGTCGGTGCAAGCTATTTTTAGAACGGCGGAGCAGAGCCGCGAGCTGCTCAGAGCTACGCTACGGAGGCTCATGGGATTTCTTGGTTTCCCTCATCAAACTCATCAAATACACAATCCAACAACTCCAAAACGCTCTGGTGGACAAGTTATGAGATAATAACAGAACGTTACCAGACAGAGTTGGTTTAGAGGTAAATTCATGCAAAACCGCTGATGCACGTTCCCATCGGCATCTGGGGCAGTTTTTCATCAATCAGTCTCTGTATTTACCTCTAAAACAACTCTGTCTGGTAACGTTCTGTTATTATCTCATAGCGTGGTGAATGTGCAGGTCACAACTTGTGGAGTTGTTGGATTGTGTATTTGATGAGTTTGATGAGGGAAACCAAGAAATCCCATTAGCCTCCGTAGCGTAGCTCTGAGCAGCTCACGGCTCTGCTTCGCCGTTCTAAAAATAGCTTGCACCGACAATTAAAGGTAACGAACCTACTGCTATGACTATAGGGATTATGGTAATGGGCCAATTTGCCAAAATGTTGAACTATCCCTTTAAGACAAGTGAAACAGTTACAACTCCTGATCTACATCTGACTCTCTCTTGTCTCGCTTCGTTTGAATATTTCTTTGTCTTTCTTCCTTCACATCACAGTGCAGTACGTATATGTGCTCATATTAAAAGCACAGCTCCAGGTTCTTCTCCCCTAAAATCAATGCAGCTCTCTCAGCAGGATGTTCTGGATCTGTGCAAACACACACACACACACACACACACACAGTTTTCCTTCAATTCTCAAATCCCGACTCTCAACTGTCTCTCAAGCAAAGACAGCAAAGACAAGAGTTTAGACTAAAGAAGAAACAACTGAAGGGCAAACTGTGACAATAAATGCCTCCAAAAATAAGCTCAAACTGTTTAATTACAGAGATGAAGGACCACGACTGTGTGTTGTCTGATGGTAAAAACAATAGCGATGGGAACACACTCACAAACACACACCTGTGTGTATTGGCTACATCTTGAAGCATTACGCCGCTGTCAAACTAACGTACAACACATTATTATTTAGGCCGCACTTTTCATTATTGCTGAGCTGCTCACACACTGAGCCACACACACACACACCAGTGTGTTTCATGTTTGTAAATGAGCTTGATCATCCAGGCCGGTTCTCATTCTGCACCACCACCGTTTATCTTATTCCAGCTACTTCCAGGTCTGCAGAGTGACACCAGCGACTTCCTGAGCCGAAACCCAAAGTCAAACAGAGACGTGACGAGTTCCTCCTGTCGGATACACAGGAAGAAAAGAATTAAAACATAAAACAAAGCACAATTTAAAAGGACACAAACACATATAGAAACAGCCCATATCGATTTTATCTTTTCCAAACTCATTATTAAATGTTGATGTGTTTTCATATCTAGCTCTAGATATTAGTAACTCATTAGTGAGATGAATGATCAGTAAGCTTGAACCAGTGGTGAACTTGATCTTGCCAAATAGTGAACCGGCATCAACTGTATTCAGATTAGTTTGTCATTGTTTATTTGTGATTTATTCAGCGTTAACAGCTGAACTGACAGCCTAATTATAAACCATTAATAAATCTTTATGAGGGTGGTCATGTTGTAAAGTGGCAGCAAACAAGTTAATCAGAAATACAATTACAGAGACTTGGCCCCAAAGCAAGAGGACGATCAATCAACATCACTAAATCTGAAAAAAAAGTAAAATCAGCTTGATGATGAAAGTCTGTTTTAAGAAGAGGGTTTAAAGAGGTCAGTGATTGAATTAATTTCATTTTTTGGTGAACTATTCCTTTAACCTCTGTGAGGGTGTTCACCAAAGTACTGTGTGATAGGTGTAGTTTCACTTGACCATTGTTGGAATCTCTTACGTTAAGAGTCATGCAAGGTTGAGTTGTTTTCTCTCCTGGGTATCAATGAAAGGGCAACATTATAAATGGGAGACAGGTGGTGTCACAGACCCCCTCCCCTGTTAAAGGAGACGTATTCTGCCCCTTTTCCACAAATTAAAATAGTTCCCAGGTGTCTTAAAGACATGTTTGTGACATGTTTCGGTAAAAATACCCCAAGGATCAAACATCACGGCTCTTTTCATGCTCTCAAAACAGCCCTGTTCAGAACAGCTGGTTTCAGTGCCTGTCCCTTTAAATGCAAATGAACCACTGCTTGCCCCGCCCCTTCTACCGGTCCCAGGTAGGGGTGGTGTTATGCAAATTCGCATCCTAGTTACATCACTGGAAGAAAACTGAGGGAACAGCTCGTAAAACCACGTAGATTTTCTTGTCATTTCTCACATTTTGGAGGCCAGAAGGCAAGACAAACACCCAAATATATGTTAAAGAGCCTTCAAAAAGCAATATTTCCATAATATGTCCCCCTTAAGATAGGTGGCGTCGCAGACCCCCGTCCAGTTGCCTTCGATTCAATTTGTTGCCAAGAGATAATGATGACCTGGATGAATGTAAATATTCACAGACTGTCTAATTCTGCTTCCGTTAAATGAAGCCTGACTAGAAAATGTTGTGCCACTTACCGCTGATTTCGGTGAACTATTCAGCTACAAGACACCGCACACATAATTAGTATTTTCTTGCAACGTTCTTTTATTAGAAACCCAGCTAATAATAGTACATAGATACACCTGTATGGAAACACAGAATTCAAAAAGGTCCCAAAAAATTGCAAAAAAAGTTGTCACGCTTGGAGGAGGTGGAAAAGTCACAGCGTTTGCAATACGTTTTAATGGAAACCCCACTAATAATAGTAAACCAAGTGTAATAAAACATTTAAATGCATAAAAGTACAATCTAAAATCTGCTTCATAAACGATTATCAGAAGTAAAGTGAAGTGGATCTTGAGTTGACATGTTGACACAGAGTCAGTCATCCTGTGACGGAGCAGCTGTGTTGATTCATCTCCCCTGACATTGGTCTTATCAAGCGTCTGATCGCTGGAGTTTTCTGCAGGATGACACTGCCCTTGTTGAAAGATAAACACCTCACATTGTTTCTGCACTGCTGCTGAAATCCTTGCTTTTTTTTTCTCTTCTTTTTCTTTTTTTCTTTTTTTTTTGTCCGTGCTTATCTCTGCACTGACCTTGCTCAAAGTTTCTCTCAGCGGAGCGCAGATGACCTGAGATAATGTTAAGGGCAGTGTAATTGGATCAGAACGACAGAGAAGAGGGGCCGAGCGGCGCTACAGTGAGAGACAGGTTAAGCTGTGTCGCCTCCTGTAAACGCCGCTGCTTTAGCGTTTGGCAGCAATATATATACTAGTAGATGATCCAGCCACTCCCAGCACCAGCACCCAGCAGGGTTTGGTGTCATGACAACATCAACGTCACTCATCCACGTTCACGGCGACCGGTAATTGTCTATTCGCGACTTGATTGGAGGAAACATATTCAGAGACCTCTGCGTGAGTCACATAGCTACCACGTGCCACCGCAAGGTTGCAGTTCAGCTGAACTCAATTTGGCATTACAAATTGACAAGCAAGCAAATGTGGGACAAATTGAGTGAGCGAGCACACGGATTGATTTAAGGCCAAGGATTCTCTCAAAGCAAAAATCAGGGGACATTGAAAGGTCCTTGAGCTACACCACTCAATATCCTCCCGAGTGTTGTAGGGGTGAAAAGGAACGGCGCTGCTAACCACATTATAAGCAAAGCCCATTAGTCAATGACAGGGAGCAGTTATGATGCTGTCATCTTATCCATACAGCCATACGTCTTCATATAGGCTCATATATTACTGTATGGAACTCGCTACTGCTGTTCTCACCCCGGCACCAATACATCAAATCAGGTGTAGCTACACCAGCTTTATGGGTGTCGTACGGTGGCCCGGAGGGGACCGACACGCTGCAACTTAAGAAAACACGTGCAAACGGGAACAGCTTCAGAAAATGTGCAACACATGACAACAACAAACACACAAACGTGACGCAAATACACAAAAAAATGTGCTTCCAGGGGACATAAAGGCAAAGCCCACAGCACAGAGATAAGATAAGACTTTCATTGATTCCACTTATGGGAAATCTGCTTGTTACAGCAGCAGATAAGTCAACAAACATGAAAAGCTGAAGATTAAAATATACAGTTATGTACAAAAATATAAATGGAAATATAAACTATTTTGTACAAAGATCATTTATGAAGAAATGTATATACAATACTGCTTGTTACATATTTGATTTGATTTATTAATTTGCGCTATCAGTGGTGCCAAGAAGACCCACTGAAAAAATTCTGAATTTTACAGATAAGTTTAAAAACTGACTACAAAATACATAAAAACACATTAAAGACCAAGAAGAAGATTGTAAGATTTCCACTGTTAAAAAAATAAGGGTTAGAATAAATGTATAGTTTGAGTAAACAATAACATAATATACAAAACACAAATAAGTACAGTCAAACTGTACAACGGGCTGCCAACTAATGTTTTCCATAACATTGAGCTCAAGCCTGGTCCGTCGCTTTTTTGTGTCCCCTTGAAACACCTCTGTTGTGTTTCACCCTTTTATATTTTTGTGTTTCGTATCTCAAACCTGTTTTTTTGTTTTTACTGTATGTACATTTCCATATGTTTTCTTAAAGTGCACTGTGCTGAGCTCTCAGGGTCACCGTATAATACCGTCCCTCCACCCTCCAGGTGATCAGTCCTGACTGCCAGCAGCAGCCACACATCCACTCTACATTATTATCACTGCATTACAATCTGATTAGTCAAACCGTGATGTCTCGAGTGGAGACCCCCCGCCTCCCCCCGACTCCCCCCACCCCCCCTTCCAACTCCAACTCCAACTCCAACACCACGCCAAATCAGGTCAGGATGCTTAATTGTAGCCCAATCAACCTTCACTAATGTAATGTCACTTCTAACATGAGTTAAATGAAAAAGATCTCCCTGCTGGAGGAGTGCGCCGAGTGTAGAGGAGGAGGAGGAGCAGCGTTGCGGTGCGGCGGCCGGCGTGCGTGCGTGGGCTCGACGGGAATGAACCATTTGATCTGCTGAATATTAATGCTTCTCCAAGATTATGAGGATTATTAGTTCTTTCCTCATCTGACAATGGAGTTATTTTCAGACCCCCATCGATTAAATTACTGAGGGAATTGCCTTTGATATGAGCACGCCCACACGAGAAGCCTCTTTTGGAAAATGAGTGGTGTTAATTTGAGCCCCCCTCCCCCTTCCCTCACCCCCTCTCTCTTCCGTGTATTGTATGTTATTCAAATCAAAAATTCACACACAAGAGACATTGAGACGAGTCGCCGTTTTTTCCGCGCCTTTTTATTGTGACTGTATAAATCAACATCTTATGTAATAAACTCTTAATTTCCTATAATTCAGTCGACGGCTTAACATTCAGTTTAATGCGCGATCATTATTGTGTGTGTTGTGGAAATGACTAATTAAACTGTGTTTTCTCTTCTCCTTGTCTCCCCAGGTAGGACGACCGCTCTCGGTCTCTCTTATTGTGCACTCTTTGTGTCTTGTTGCCTCCTTACAGTTCAATTACATATATATATGTATGTGTGTATGTGTGTGTGCGTGCCTGTGTGTGCGTATGTGTGTGTGTGTGTATGCCTGTGTGTCCTCTGTTGATCGTCACAGGTTTAGTCCCTACGAGTGGTATAACCCCCACCCCTGCAACCCCGACTCGGATGTAGTGGAAAACAATTTCACCCTGCTAAATAGTTTCTGGTTCGGAGTTGGAGCTCTCATGCAGCAAGGTAGACGCCTCTGCCTGCCACCTTTTTCTAAGTACCAGTCCCACTCTTTGCTGGGGTCAGTCTCTGCTCTGTGACCATGACCATGCATGGGGGCCTCTGTGCATGTAGCTAGATGCTTCACTGGTGACGTCCAGCAGGATGGACCAGGAGGGGGATTTTTTTTCTGAGTGATGTGAATGTGATCTGTGAATGAGGACGGTGCTTCCTTCCTTCCTTCCTTCCTTCCTGCATGTTCTCCTCCTCACCCCCTCTACTCTAACTCCTCCCCCTTTCCCTTTCCCTTTCCCTCCTACTTTTCCCCTTTCCCCACCTATTCACAGCCGTTTGGACCAGGTAAGTGCATCCCACCCACCTACCCACCCACACAGAAGAGAAGAGTCAGACGGATGAATGAGCAGCTTTTTTTTTTTTTAAATCCTGCCTGTTTGGTTTTATTTATTTCCCCTCTGCCGAACCAACGCCATATCTTCTCAACTAGTTGGCATCTTTAGACGGAGAATAAAATAAATAAGATAAACGAACTTGGAATGGCTTCTATCATCCACATTGCCTGTAGAAATATGAGATATGTTGCATTTTATATAATAAATTAGCAGCTGACAGCGCAGCAGGTACAGTAGAGATGGTTTCAGGGCCTGGAAAAGCATGAATTCTACTGAATGTCTCTGTCTTGCATCTGAACGGTGGATCGGAGCCTTCACTGCTGCAGTCGAGCTGCTTTATTAAAGGGTCGGTTCACCTGAATTATGAGAAGTTTCAATTCTCCATTACCTCTCATGGTGTCTACCTGTGCAGATGGTTCCTGTGTTATACAGTATCTACTTAATAAAATGCAGGTGAGAGGAGGTTGATATCTGGTGCTCACAACCTTAAATGAACACTTGAAGGAAGAAAAAACCAAAAGAATGTATTGCACTGGCATATTTTACTTTGAAAAAAACTATCTATTCAAATTCATATACTTTGATTTTTTTTAATCTTTCAAATTCTCAGAAGGTAATTTCACATGGTGCATTTTGAGGACCTTGAATTTAACATAGAAAAATGAAACGTCCATTATGAAAATAAATCAATGAATGGATTGTTAGAAATACATATCAGAGCTTTCAACAGTATATCTGTATTACATTATACAATTGAATAGTTCTGCCTTATCATGTCACATGATGGCACCATGAAAATGTGATTTAGTATCACATTGTTTTTAATATTTTTACATTTTTCAAACTTAAACAAAAGAAAGAAACACACACATATTTAGTAGAGGTGTAATTACACAACGACAATAACAACAAACAGTATAATTTGTTTCCAGAGACAGTGAGTCGTTAGAGGGTGAAATCCCACCGAGCTGTCTGCATGAGTAGGCACCACTGGAGGTAAATGAGAAAACATATATTTTGGGTAAGGTGACCCTTGAGTCCAAGCCTCCAAGTCTCTTTTAGGATTAAGTAGCTGATAACTTATCTCTGGTTGGCTGGCTGCATGCTGTGACTTATTTCTAATGCATGCTCACTAATATCTCCAAATTAGCTTTTACTAACGTTTTTTCACAGATATTTTTTTTATTTATTTGACCTTTAAAACTTTTTATTGGAGATTAAAATATGATGCATTGGTTTGACTTTTACTTCGCACCAAGAAAAACAACTTTTTTTTTTTTTTTTTAACATGTTTATAACCAACAAGTCTCAGGTGCAGGTTGATGGTTGATGTGTTCAGCTGTTGATCCGGTAGCCAGCAGGACAGACGGAGGGTTGACCGGTTGAGAAGATGTGGTTGAGGGCCAGGAGGCTGTGGGATTAGACAGGATGAACACACTGGTCTACACTGTAGAGAGGCTCCCCTGCCTGGTGGCTTGCAGCGCTGCAACCCCACCACTACCCCCCCAGAAAACTGTGGGATGTGCTGTTTGGTCATGACGTTACCTTGGGTACATGACAGTCAGCCCCAACCAGGTTCTGTTTGGGTTCCACTCGCTTCTCTGAGCGGGTCGTCCCTCTTATTCTGTTCTGGTTTCTGAGGTGGAACGGGATCAGGAGCTCGGGGCCACATGGTAACACGTTCCACTTCTCAAACAGACCTGCGTTTATATATATAAAGAAAAAAGAAAGAAAGATTTTTCCATGGGAACGACACAGGACGGGCAGAATCTCACTGCTGACAGTACCGATGGATTCACTTTGTGTTTGTGGTCATGTTTGTTTCCTTGATTCCTGTTCTGGGTTGTGGTTCGATGATGAGTGGACACAGTGGGAGGCGAGTGGCCGCCCTGGGTGAGTTTAACAACACCGCCGAGCCAGACGGTGTTGAAGGATGGCGGCTAAAGAGTCAATGTACAGTTATAAAACACACACTGAGGCCAATGTTGTGTTGTTAGCAGCAGTTTTAGGTTGTGAGATTACCATGAAGTGTCAATCAACCCTCAATGTTTCAGTCACACACCCTTTACTTAACCTTCAATCAGCGTAACTGCTAACAGATGCTGTATAGCAATAGCAAAACATACAAACAGCTTCTTTAAAACCGTGTTATGACCATTTTTATTCGTTGTTATCCTCATGTTTTCCATATGTACGTGCCATTCCCAATAATCTCACTCATTTCTTGATGGAAATCCTCAAATGTTTATTAGACCTTAAAGGTGTTAGCTACAAGTTTAATTCCTCCCTGCCAATAGGTGTCGCACTCACACTCGCCCGCTCTCGCCTAGGGACCAGCTAGCAGCTAACGCTAACCGTATTTACACATCTGAATCATTTCACACCAACTCAGCTGCAGACGACCCGACAAACCCGCAGCATCACACCTGCACCGGAAACGTTACAGTACTGGCTGACCGTCCGTTAGTTAGCATTAGCATTAGCACGATGCCATTTTCTCCACAGAGCTATCATGATCTGGCTCCCCCTGAGCTCCGCCTCACGTGACATCAATGTACTAATGCTGTTGGCGCAGAGATCATTTGTGAACAAATTATTTCAGGAACTCTTCAGGAGAATCAAATGTCCACTGGGACTAAAGGACGAACACAAAACAGGTTTTAGCCAAAACACAGGACTTCACTTTCAATATGAGTTCTATAAATTAGTGTTTATCATCTATTACACATCTAACAGTGATTGCTGAGGTACGCAGTGATGATGGTTTGCAAAAACACGTGATAAATGAATAGTATGGCCCCAATAAAAGTCCAGTGACACAACCCGTGCTTGTGGAGAACTTAAATGCAACACAGTCCATAAAACTGCACTCCTTTACCATTTGTCTCAGAGACTGAGAAGTGGAGCGTTCACAAGTATCAGTACACAAACAGATGTATAAGGACATTTCTACATTCGTTTGTGTTGTAACTGTGAGACAGGATTTGGAGCTCGTGTACAATCTTAAAAGACTTGAGTCTGCATATTTCTGTCTTTGTGCACACACACACACAGCTTTTAGTCTGAACCTACACAGATTTCCGGGTGTTTGTTTGCTCGGTTTGTGTCGGATACAGAACGTGATGCACAAAAAAACTGAATGCAGCTTCCTCACGTTTAGCTTTGACTCTGCATGTTGCCACAGTTATGGACGTAGTTTCTCCTCTGGAACAAGTGGGAGCATTAAACATTCTTGTTTTAATAACTATATGAGGCCTGACAGTAACAACAAGTGATACAGAGCTTCTTAGCATTCACTATATGTGGTAACAGTGCGCTGACAGTTCAGTGTTGTGCTCCTGCTGCTCGACAGCTCTCTCAGGGAACGGAAAGTAAGTTTGATTAAAACCGAGAGTGGACGCTGAGTGTCACACAAAGTGTGCAGTCCAAAGTCCACACTGCTCTTAACCTCCCACCGCTCTGACTCTTTGTCAGCTTCCCCTACGACTGCAATGTGCAAAATCCCAGCTTTTCACTTGCTTAAGCTGCTTGAGTTGAATAGTCCTGCTGTTATCCAAACTCACCTGGACAACAAATCTCTGTCTAATTCTTCCCATGCACTTATATTGCAAAAACCTGAATGAAAACAAGATTTTAACTCGAGTCTGTGCACAAGAGACACAAAATACTAAAAGTGACTAATGCTAAGCTAAACAACAGCATGTAGAAACTAACATGGGGCTCTTCGGACCAGCGTTTGTGGCAGCAACAAAATCAATTCTGTTAAAAGAAGTGCTGCAGTCAGTAGTGGAGTCACTGGCAGGGACAGAGTGAATCTATGCAGATGTCAAGCAGGGTTTACATTCTGCGGCCTTCAATGTGCAATTTCATGCTGTTGAGCATTTGCTAACCAGTTTGACAGGCCGGGTCTTTTAGAGAGTGGAGAACCAAAGAATCTGTGTCCGATTCAATTTATAAAACCTTGTTACACCAGAGTACCATTGGTGTCGTTCCAGTGCTGGTGAAATAATTTGTTGTTTGGATCTAAGGCGTTAATTACCATGAAGCCTTGTGGCTGCTCCAGGGTCCAACAGGACCTTGAACATGCAAAACATCTGAAGCTGCAAAATCAACAAGAAAAAGATGCAGGTCTCACCTCAAGTCCTGTTTTCTGCAGTCGCTCCATCTGTTTGTCGATCAGTCATCTGCTGTGATTGATCCACCTCGGTCTGTGTTGGCCCTTTAACAACCATAAAGGAAGATCTGAATGTTATGTAATGTAAACAACTACTGTAGATGTGAACAGAAACTAAACCAAAGCTCTTATAGGAGGAGGGTTAATCTTCACTCTCAAACACCATCCATTTTCAAACACACCTCTTCTTCTATGTTTTCACCTCTCAGTCACACAACTAAAGAGCACCAAAGATGTAGATATTTGGAAATGCTGCCGGCCCCCTGGGGTGTTTTGTGCAACAAATCAGCTGCAGAGTAGACGATCGACTTCCTGTTTACACCAGTTTGCAGCTCGCTGGGTACATGATTGCTCATGCTTATGCATGTGTGCGTTTTAAGGTCTGTTAGTCTGGATGGAGCTTGTTTTTGTTTGAAAACACCAATTTTTAACGAAAGTGTAGCCGTTTAGACGAAGCAGAACTTATATTATCCTTTTGAAGCAGGACAATCAGTCACCAATGACAGCTGATCACATGTGACAGGAAACCACAAAAGATGCTTTGTAGACCAGGTTTGAGCCGAACAGCTCGGCTGTCACATAGTGAGTTGCTGTTTTAACGGTAGTAGAGTTGGTAACTAGACGACAGTGGCACAGCAGGTTTGAGGTAAACAAATACCTAAGCGATAATCAACGCGTAGGTGTGTGTTACAGAGTTTTAAGGCACGACTCAAAACTTTGGTTTATAATTGTTCGCATCGCCGCTGGTATGAATAGTTTTCACAGTTCACGGTCATGTTTTCAAATCAGAGTTAGAGTCATTTATTTGCTATTTGCAGTAAACTCTGCATTGGAAAGCAATTGCGAGAGTTTCACACTTAAGACATAGGACTGTGAAACAAACTTAGATAAACAATAAGGCAGTTGGGTACATAAAACATAAAATAAGATAAGAAGGACGGTGCCCCTAGTTATAGGCCCTCAATTGTCTAAAAAGAAATACAATGTACAAAACATTAGCCCTAAAAACTTTAATGAGCACGATAGAGTATCTGTGCATTTTCTTGTCTTTTATTTGTCACCTCCCCGGTGTGTAAAGGCCTTAAGAGCAGGAAATTTCCACTCCCTCAAAAATAGCAACACAGCAACAATATACCTGATCACACCTCATTATAAGGCCCAAGATAAGCTTCTGATTGGTTAGCACAGAGGTTAGCCAGTTGGTAATAGATAGCTACTGTAGCTAAGTACAGATGTCAGATGAACAAGCAAATTAATTTTCCTTTGTCAGTATTTTCTGTCGCATTTTGAGTTCAGAGAGAATAAAAGCTTCAGGTCCAGGTTAAACATGAAGGATTGACACCAAACACCAGGTCCAACCATGAGCCGTCCCACTCTGTCCACTCAGTGTGTCTGTGTCTGAGTGTGTGATCCAGGCAGCAGATGCAGAGGCCCGGTCTGGCCCGGTGCTGCCCCCCCCCTCTCCAGCCTAGTCCTGTACCAGACCTCACCCCGCCCCCTCTGCTCCTCTCGTTCAGGATCTGAGCTCATGCCGAAAGCGCTCTCCACCAGAATTGTAGGAGGAATCTGGTGGTTTTTCACGCTCATCATCATCTCCTCCTACACGGCCAACCTGGCTGCCTTCCTCACCGTGGAGAGGATGGAGTCGCCCATCGACTCCGCCGACGACCTGGCCAAGCAGACCAAAATAGAATATGGGATCGTAGAGGACGGCTCCACCATGACCTTCTTCAAGGTGAGTTACCACTCCATGTTATCAAACCAGATAACAGTAGTGTTACTCGTATCATCCAGGGATTCAGAGGCCCGAGCTTGAAAAGCAAAAGCTGCATGGGAAATATTACAAACTTGTACTGTAGTGCTCATTTCAAAGGGAAAAGAAATAACAGTTGTATTTTTTCTTAAAATGGTTCAGACACAAAAAGCTGAAGAGAGTCAGTTCCTACAGAGCGATCAACCTTGTGTTAATACAAGTATCGGCTCATTATATAAAAACCCAAATTTCAAACTCAAGGCTACTTAAAGATCTCACTTTACCGAACTAAACAGAAAATCAACCTTGAATCACAGATATGTTGAAATTCAAAGAGGTTCAGACAAATGCACGACTGCAGAGAGGATAGATGGAGCTTACACAATAATTCCTAACAATAAGTATATGTTATTTCTCATTTAAAAGAAATTAAATAATTTATTATCCAGTTTCTTTATTGTGTGAACTCCACATCTCACGACAGACTGAGCCTTTTTATAATCAACAATCTCAACACATCTTTACAATTGAATTCACACCTCCTTTTCACTTTCACATCTCACTCCCCCTCTTTATCTCTCCAGTTTCCATTGTCTCGTCTCAGGAAACAATCAAACTTTAATAATTCTCAATACTTCATAGGTCATAGCTCGGTGTCTGGATGAGACAGCCTCTGGGTGTACTTCACTAAATATGAGAAACATTACTAAAAAGAAGGTTTTAAAAAAGGAATGGTCAAAACCACAGATACTTACATTTCTTATATTACCTCTCAGTATCATCCTCTTTTAAAATGCCCCCAGTTTGAGATGTGTTGTAAAATGTGTTTTTTTTTATAAATGATATTACACCTGTCCTAATAAAAACCAGAGCGTGGCAAAGTGTGTCCTCCCCCACCCCCAAGGATGTCCACAACAGTTAACAGCAGTTTCTGCGGTGAACAGAGCCTCAAATAATAAATAACAAGCTTCTGAATTCCTAAAGTAAAGGTAGAAAATGAAATCTAAGTCCTCAAATATAAAGCTCTTGAACCATCTCATCAGTTTCAGTATCATTTCAGCAGCATTGGATGAAATTTATGGATGAAAATAAAGTCAGTGGGTTTACCACCGTCCTCCATGGAGACATCCAGTACACAGACAAATGTTACTCGATGCTTTTAACATTGATGATCTTCTGACTTTTCATTCAGAAAGTCAAACTTATGTTTCATTTTGTCCTTATTGTAATTCCAGCCATGAACAATAAGTTTTAGTTTTTTATTTAGTTATTTTAGAACTTTTATGAGTATAACTCAGTTAAACTCGGGCCATGAGGAGCTGGACTTGTATCGATTGGTCACCGGTCTCTAACTGGACTCACAGATTCACTCACACATTCATGCTTAAACCCCGATTTCCCCTTCAACCTTAACCTGCGTGTCTTTGGGCTGCAGACTCCATGAAGACAGCTCCCAGGTGGCCGGGTCATGTTGAAACCTAGAATACTTTTTTTTTGCTATGAGGCGACAGCGCTGACCGCTGATCCACCGTGTCGCCATGATCAAACACCAGTGGAACATCCTGGAAGCACAAAGCAGGGACAGCTCTGCTCTGGTTCCTATAGACGTCCTGCTGCTGCCTGTCAGGGTTAAAGGGGAATTGCCTTTTTTTTTTTACAACCTGGACCTTATTTCTAGCATAAAATACGATCATTTACTCACCCAGATAACTTCGGTGTCATTACAAGTCGTTCTGACGAAATTGGATCCAGCCGAGAGCCGCGTATATCCGTATAATGTGAGTCTACAGGGCAGTGCAATGCAGCCGCTAAACAACACATTATCCGCTGCAAAATTTGTTAATTTCACCAATATTTTGTTATGATACACTAGTGCTATTCCCCTCTGAGTCCGGGGTTAGCTGTTATCAACATCCGGGGTTTGTAGGTTGACCTACTGACCTCTGACCTGGATTATGTAATCTCCGAGCGCCGCGGCTTGTTGCTACCACTAATGCTACGGTTCGTTTCTGCGTGTTTCCGACTTGTCAGAACAAAATGAGCAGCTGGATGAAGTTCAGCTTCCACAGGCTTCCTCTCCTCAACCTGGACTCACTAAAGCTCCGGCTAGTTGAGCTAAAAATGGACCCGATTGCCGAAGCAGAATGATTATTATCAGAATGAGCCTGGGCAGCGGTCGGAGATGACATCATCCAGGTCAGAGGTTAGTAGGTCAACCTACAGACCCCGGATGTTGATAACAGCTAACCCCGGACTCAGAGGGGAATAGCACTAGCATATCATAACAAAATATTGGTGAATGAACGAGTTTTGCGGCAGATAATGTGTTATTTAGAGGCTGCATTGCGCTGCCCCGTGTTCTCGCATTATACGGATATACGCGGCTCTCTGCTGGATCTAATTTCGTCAGAACGACTTGTAATGACACCAAAGTTATCTGGGTGAGTAAATGATTGTATTTTATGCTAGAAATAAGGTTCAGATTGTAAAAAAAAAAAAGGCAATTCCCCTTTAATGGGTGAAGTTTGAAAACTTAGATTTCTTGATTTGTTTATCAGTCGATGGCACTTCAAGTTGAAGCTTCTTTTTTTTAAACGTTTTCATCCATCTGTGCTCGGAGCATTATGCATTCCCAGGTATCGCTCACACACACACACAGTTGTGATTAATATGTTTGTGTGCTTCGTCTTGACACTCACACCGGTCTCATCAGGAAACTGCTGCAGCACCGTCTCTTTATAATTCCACCACGTAAAGTAATGAAAACAACAGTTGGTGTAAGAAGCAGCATATGTGCTTTTTAATCATCGTACCGGCGATGAGGTCCCTCTGCAGCCATCATTTACAGCCTCAGGTCAGACACTGTGCGCTATTATGGGCTGGACTGGGATACACACACAGGATTATCACTAACACTGCCAACTCCAGCGTTCAAGTGTCAGGTTTGAAAATATGTTGCATTTTATAAAATAGCAAAAAATCTGCTCCAAACTTTCACACCTTCAACAAAATCCCACAAGAGTCACTGACAAGAAAATCATCTCATAAAAAACAAACTGCCTCTTCAACACAGAATACACAAGTCCAATCTGCAATTATTGAATCATGATGTGGAGAAGTGGGAAAAAAATACAATTAAACTTGATCTTGAATCTCTCACACCTAAACTTTGGCTTCAAGGCCAAAAACAAACTCTCTAATAATGCTGTAGTTGTAAAAAGTTATTAAAGCTCCAATTATAAACTTTTCCAGAGACAGCTAAGACTTCTGTTTCCATCAGACTATCATGCTGGTGAATGGAAAAACCTTGCCTCATAATCAGTGACCCCATCACTCCACATAGTCCAAAGACCTCACACCCAATAATCCATCAGTCATTAAACATGAACTAGTTGTTTTTACAAAGACTTTCATTCTTGTACAACAATCTCCTGTCTCATTAACATCTACTTACACTGGTCGGTTAATCCCAGTTAATCCCAATCAAACTTCATCCTGAACACATATATAAAATCCAAAAAAAAAGTTTGGAAACAGTCAATAATTTCCCCCATTTAATGAAACCAGTTGGTGTTGTATTTTCTATCGTTGGAAAGCCTGATTAGTAATTAAGCAACTAGGTACAACTTGTAAGGTTTGTGCATTGTGTTGCTCGTACCACGGATGCACGATCCTTACGTACCTTGTTTTAAAGGTGACTCATCAGGCTTTCCAACGGTATAAAATACAACACCAGTTGGTTTTATTAAAGGGGAGTTTAGGTTGTTTCTTCCAACCCAACTCTGATGCCACCCTTAAGATCGTCGTACCAGTTACCACCAATTACTTTACAGTAACTCCAGTGAGGTCACGTCTGTAAACAAAACAACACAAACTGCTGTACTCGACCCATCCTCCTCCCAGTCTTTGTCACTGTGTCACCACCTCGTCCTAATCACTACGACAACAGGATGTTGCCTGACAACAAACCCTAACGATGGGTCATAATAACCTGCTGCACAGACGACCCATGGACTCGCTCCTCCCAGCCAATTACAGTCTACAATTTTCTGTTGCCATGTCATGAAATAAATCATCTATATATACCAGAGATTGTACATTTGGTACACTCAACTGTGTGTAATAGGCACTGAATAAACCTCATGTAACTGCACAAAACTCAGGTATAGTTGATGCAAAAGTCAAAATTAGTCAAAAGCGATATGATCATTAAACTGTGATTGTTTATCATCTTCAGAATTAATTTCAAAAGAGGCTAAAACATGCAGGTATGAAAAGTTAAATGGAAAAAGTAAATCAATAAACACATTATCAGGTCTGGTGCACAGCAACTTTTAAGACTTTCTTTGCTTCTTCTTCTTTGTTAATTTGTGTTAATGAATCATTTGTCCTTCACTGAGTAATTGACTTAGTTATGATGTTGCGTCCACAGATCCTGTGTGAGGTGTTTAAAACAGAATTATTATCATGAAGCTCCTGTTACATCTGAAAACAGCTACATAATGTGCAATGCACAAACTTAGGATGTTAAACAATACGTCCATCAGAGGGCGGCATCAAGTCAAATGTTTCTGACGACAACAAAACGGCGACAGTGGATGAGGTCGTAAAAAAAGGAAGCTGTCTTTAAAGTGACTACGAGGACTTTCAGAAAGCAGAAGTGTTTTCACACTACATTTCCCATGAGCCTCTGCTCGCACGGTGAAATTCTTGGATGAAAGCGAAAGCATTTGTCAAGAATGTTTTCATTGATCAGGAACGAAAGTCGGAGGTTGGAAGACCATCAGATACCGTCGTAGTTCCGACCATAAACGATGTCAACTAGTGATGTAGCGGTGTTATTCCCATGACCCACCAGGCAGCGTTCGGAAATGCTAGGCGAGTCGACCACTAAATAATAATATTACTATAAAGACAAAATGATATATTTATCTAAAATGGGAACAAGTGGGTAACATAGATTCATCCACATTAATATGAGACTCTTTTATAACCAAAAGCAAACTCCTCTGGGTCTCTTTAAAAAACATTACCAAACCAATTCTTCAGAAATGATAATGTTTAAACTGTGCTGTTTCTGTTTGGTCTGCACACGTTCAGAAAATGCTAGATGAGGACAGACAGTATTGACAGAAGGCTCCGCCCACATCGGCACAAGTCTCTAACCTTAGGTTGATTTAGTGCAGCGCGCTGACGGGTTGATGTGGGCGTGCATCACAATTACTTTTCAAAACAAGAAGAAAAAAGATGACAAAATACCCTTTGTTGGGGTAATTATGGATGTGTGCTGTAAAATGCCAGTCTATGGGTGGCTAATTATGTAAATGTCTGCACGGGATAATCTCTGAAGCATTGAAGCATCTCACTCATCTTCCTCGCAGGGACGTTCCCTATGGATCGCCGCTACAATAACACTGAATAATTTAATAAGCAAACACACACCACAGCTGTGTCGGGCTTGTTAGCTAATAAAATCACATCTTATTAGAGACAGCGCTGGGTTTCTCACCTAGTGTGTATAATGGGGGTGATGGCTGGCAGAGTTGGCGCCACAGACACTGGCCCTTTATATGAGTGTGCCACTGAGCTCCATGTCCCCCGGCTATACAAGCCTGGCTTGTTTTGCATTAGCCATAAGACAGATGGGGAGGAACACCTTCAGCATGGTGATTAAACCAAGCAGAAAAAGCTCCGTGACGCGATGAGCCTGATACCCGACGAAGGGAGGACGCAGCATGTGGTGGTAGAAGAAGAAGAAGATGAGGGACAAAGAGAAAACTGCAAATTGAAAATCAATACGGATTCAAAAACACATATGAAAATACAGAATAAATACAAGAAAAGGAAACATGGTGCAAATGAACAACAATCTGCAGGAAGCCAAAACAAACACAATTCACAGGAAGATCACAAATAATTCAATATAATGAGTTTGAATGGAACTTGGATATTGCAGTAAGTAGGACATATTTAAAAATGATTAAAAAGACAAAAAGGAGTCGACCGTAAATATATTTTGTCATGACAAATTCATTTTCCCAACAACAATTGCCACAAATCTACATATATTTTTAAGTCTGTCCCTCTTTTCACGGTGTCCATGTGTCGTCCTGTTAAAGCGTGTTGCTGCTGCTGTTGGACCGACAGTAGAGTGGATGTTGAACATCCGTCCTCTGCTCAGTGCAGCATCAACACTGATGTCAGGTCAGCAGTCAGAGCTGCTAATGAGGAGCTGAGTCTTCCTCTTCACTGACACAGAGTCAGTTCCTACAAACCGTAGCCTGTGTCGAGAGACGCAGAGAGACGCTGTGTGTTTTCTATGTTGTAGCTGAGCTTGTGTGTGTTTGTGTTTCAGGGTGTCTGTAGCTCTTGCCTATGAGCTTTTTATATATACAGTACTTTATTCTCTTTTTTAAGCATACGTTAGCATGAGTGTATGGCTGAATGTGTGTATTGTCCTGGTGTGTCATGTAAATGTTTTATATGATGATTTCACATCTTATTTGAAGAGCTGGTCTCTGAGTGCACCAGATTCCGTCGTATGTTCTTGTAACATGACAATGAATAATCTTGAATCGTGGGGAGAAGTTAATGCTACACTTCATACATTTTCTTATTAAAGGGATAGTTCAACATTTTGGCAAATTGGCCCATTGCCATAATCCCTATAGTCTTAGGAGTTTGTTACCTTTAATTGTCGGTGCAAGCTATTTTTAGAACGGCGGAGCAGAGCCGCGAGCTGCTCAGAGCTACGCTACGGAGGCTAATGGGATTTCTTGGTTTCCCTCATCAAACTCATCAAATACACAATCCAACAACTCCAAAATGCTCTGGTGGACAAGTTGTGGCCTGCACATTCACCACGCTATGAGATAATAACAGAACGTTGCCAGACTGAGTTATTTTAGAGGGAAATGCAGAGACTGCTTGCTGAAAAACTGCCACCGATGGGAACGTGCATTAACAGTTTTGCATGAATTTACCTCAAAGAAATACCGTCATATCTGATGAGTTTGATGAGGGAAACCAAGAAATCCCATGAGCCTCCGTAGCGTAGCTCTGAGCAGCTCACGGCTCTGCTCCACCGTTCTAAAAACAGCTTGCACCGACAATTAAAGGTAACGAACATACTGCTATGACTATAGGGATTATGGCAAAGGGCCAATTTGCCAAAATGTTGAACTATCCCTTTAACACAATCCTTCTAACAAAAAGTTAGAGACCAAATTCTTCTTTTTCATAAATTCTATGTAGTAATAAAGACTTTGTTAGAGTGAAAGACAGAGACTAAAAACCCTAAAGTGACTCTGGACCAGAGGAGCTGCTGAGAAAGTAACTGAAAAGACAGTTTAGTTTTTACAGCTTCAGTCTTGGATCCACAAAAGTTTAGTCTTTAAACTCCAGGCAGCCGTTTCTGTCAAGCTCCCTCTGTGTGTCGAATGTTTAGTTATTAATCCTCAACCTTAACATACTATATAACTCATATCACCTGTTCACACATGCGCTTTGTCGCCCGCTCTCTCTCTTTATTCATATTTCTACAGTTTGTGTTTATATTTCTCTGCAGTGATCCTAAAGGCTAAAGACACAGAGAGTTCAGATGAATCCCTGTGATTCTGTCTGGCTGCTTCAGTCTACTAACAGATCTGTCGCCGTGACAGTCGAATTCCAGGTCGAGCTGAAGAAGAAGCTACAAACGTGTTTTCTTCCTTTTCTCAGCCACCTGTGTTGACTGTCGACACTTAAATCTGCTCTGAGAGAATTCCTCATAAAAGCAAAGTTGTTGTTTGTGCTGACAAAAAAACAAACTCTCTTCCCCTCCGTCTTCCAGGAGCTCTTTGAAAAACTATGCAAAACACTTTCACAAACAAGCGAGCGAGCAATTCAAGGCTACACACACACACACACACACACTAAATACTGTATGCATAAAAACTGAGGCGCATTGTGCTGTAATTCAGTTTGATTGAGATAAAACACACAAACAAAACAAAACAAAACATGCAACACACACACACTTACACACACAACCAGTGGAAATGTAAAACTCATGATTTCCTGCAGCAGTAGATGCAACAATAATAAACCGTTAAATATGAAATAACCACTTGAGCAGCAGCTTAACGTATAACTGAGGCCTCATAAACAGCAGCAGTAGCAGTAACAGTAACACTCAACAACGTACTGTACAGCGGGACATTGCTAGGCAACACAGCAGCGTTGGTTGATGTTGTCGGTGCTTTACAACAAACTGATTTGTTGTCTGAGCGTCGGTCTGCAGAACACTCAGAGTCCTTGAGGCTCGGCTTTCTGTTCCTTCTCAATCAGGAGTCTAACGGGTCCGTTCACACCGAGCGTCGACTCTCGCTGCTGCTGCTCAGAGTTTTTTTTCAAAGCCGGAGCTGAATGAGCTCTTTGCAGCCGTGACAGCAGGAAGCTGCGTGTTCCTGACTGGAGTCGGAGCTGACGGCTTCAGGATTCAGCGTGGGGCCAAACGCAGAATCAAACCTGTTGATCGCACAGCAGCGCAGGTGGCTTTTACTCGGTGTGTTTACTGGATGCTGCACTTCATGACTGATTTAGTTTTTGTTTATTCCCTTCAGCTGAGGTGATGCTAATTTAACCACGGCCCCACAATGTCCCATATTTCTCTCTGTTGTGCTGTTGTACAGTCTTAAAGGGATAGTTCACCCAAAATTCAAATTTCACTCATTTTCTACTCACCCTCATGTCAACGAAGGGCTGGGAGAAGTTTCAGAGTCCTCCGTTCCTTCTCGGAGTTACGGGGGGGGTCCGCGCAGCAGTATTTGTCCATATAATGGTTGTGAACGGAGCTCACTTTTCTTTGTCCAAAAAGACACACCGAAAAACATCCAAATACCTCCATGCTGCTCGTCTGTAATGTCCCTCTTGTATTGAAGCCCCAACATGAGAAATTGTTCCGCCGGTCAGTGCAAATCACATGAGATTTGCACTGACACAGGAAGAGCAGTGAACCGAGACACTGGGAGCTTCCGCTACAAACAAGCTTAAAACATAGTAGACTTATTGAATTTTTTTCAGAACAATTTCTCATGTTGGGGCTTCAATACAAGAGGGACATTACAGACGAGCACTATGGAGGTATTTGGATGTTTTTTGGTGTGTCTTTTTGGACAAAGAACAGTGAGCCCCATTCACAACCATTATATGGACAAATACTGCTGCGCGGACCCCCCCGTAACTCAGAGAAGCCACGGAGGACTCTGAAACTTCTCCCAGCCCTTAGTCAACATGAGGGTGAGTAGATAATGAGTGAAATTTTAATTTTGGGTGAACTATCCCTTTAATAAGATCAGTATGTCCTTTATTCGTCCCACGGTGAGAAAATGTCGCATTAACATCAATGAAAGGAATAAAAAGCACAAACAAAGACACACACACACACGCCCCAGGGAATCGAACCCCAGTCTTCCATGTGTCGTGTGGGGACACAAACACATCCTCACATTTCCTGGTGGTGGTTTTACACTGGACTCACCATTCAGTACAGATTCAAAATCAATCCCTAGATTAAAAAAAAAAAAGATTCAGATTTTTTAGTCTTGTAAACACCACTGATGTATGTTTCTTCCCAACATGACTTAAGCTCGTCAGTCCTTTAGATCAACATGGCTTGGTTCAGACTGCAGCACACATCTGATTTATAGGCAAATCTGATCAGAATCACATTTGAAACCACTTCCGTATGCGGATTGAAACACCTTGTGCTTCCATGTTGGTTTATGATAACCTGTGATCATCATACTAACCCTGAACGGTGCACTCCTATAATTGGTCAGTGGCTGCAGACATGTAGAATATGGAGGGACCATGATGCTGCAAACACATCAAACATACATTTGATTTCACTCTGTGATGGTGCAGCTCTCAAAAGAGGAAGAATACACAAAACCCAACCGCGTTATTGGAATAACTTGTTTAATGCTGCTCAGCCGTCCTGGAAGTCACAGCAGCAGTTTATTGAATATCAAGTGGATGTTGTATCGTGTTTGGAGATGAAGCCTTTTGACTTTGTCCTTGTTAGATAAAAACAGATTTTGTCATTTGCTCAAATATTGAAAACATGGTTAGTAGGTTTAGTGACAGACGTCCTCTTGTGTTTGCTTGAATATTGACGACAGTGAAGAAGCAGAACTTAAATCTTAAAGACTGTTGTAGTTCTGGCTGCTGGTTGGACAGTTGAACAGGAAGTGCGGCCCCGTGGGGAAGCCGGGACAAACTTAATCAAAGTCTAAAAGCAGTGATTTATTAAATTGGTGCAACCGAATTACACCTCGAAAACAAAGCAACAAGCAAAATAAATAAGAGAAGCATCTCATTATCATGTGAACTGAGGGAAACGGAGCTGATGTCAAACACACCTACATGCTCGTCTGTCTTTTCACTTCTCTCTGTTGTTCTTTTGTTTAATGATTGTAACAATGAATCTTTTCGTGATGAATAGCATCAGACGCACTCAGCCCTGCATCTCAAACATTATCATGTTAGATGAGTCTGTCCTCTTCCAGTCTGCTATTGGATTCTACAGAATTAGGATGATTACTGTGCACTTTTGTTTCCTGCTCCCCGAGGTCCTGCCGGAGCTCAGCTAATGTTGATTTGTTATTTTGTTGACTCTGCACTGTTGGCATGAAAAATCGGCTCCGTAGAACAATTAATATCTTGTTTTGGGATGAGTAGAGTAATTGCATCGCTGTGTGACACGACCTGCAGGAGATTTCTCCCGGATCACAAGTTGAATTTAAGTTTGTGTTCAGAGTTTAAATGTGCGTTTTTTCTTTTGCATGAAATTGAAAAACTGAGCAGAATTATGTGTCAAGACCTTCTTGTTTAAAGCCTATTCATCGCTCAGTGGGACGTTTCTATATTGTGGATAAAGAGGAGAATCAAGAGAGATACTGAGTCACTGAATCACATTTGAGAGAGAAAGGGTAAAAAAAAAAAGTTATTGCCAGTGTGGCAATTGTTGTGCAGTGTTTTTTTGTTGCAGTTGTTGTTTTTTCCGGCAGACGCTTTCTAAAAGCAGTGATTCACCCTGAGGTTTCTCCAATTTCCCCCTGTTAAAAAGGTTTCTCCAATTTTCCCCTGTTAAAAGGGTTTCTGGGAGTTTTTCCCAGGACAGAGGATGTTGTTATGATGCCATGTAAAACCCTTTGAGACAAATTGTTTGCAAAAATGGGCTACATAAATAAAATTACCTTGCCTTGCCTAAAAAAGCTGAGGGTTTTAAGTGCTGTTTTGATCGTTGCATACAGTAATCACGCATTTATCATACTTTTTTTTTACTACTGCTACTCTCATGCATAGTTTCATGATTTATTCTCTCTTTTTCCGGCCGTGTAGATGTTTTTTTTTTTTTTTTTTATAACACTGGGTTTTAAAAATGTCCCATATTTAACTATTTCTGGGCTTTCTCTTGGCGTCACATCCTGCTCTGAGTTTGACCAATCAGCACAGAGAAAACCTCAAGCCCCACTCCAGAGTTTTTCAGGGCCGATCTGAGTCCCTACCCTGAGACAGGGTCTCCTTTCGGCCCCGTAAAGGTTCCTGTAAACGGCCCTGTGGGGGAGGTTCCTGCTGTGGAGACACACCGCGTTTCCACTGCAGGAGTTCCTGGTAAAAGGAGGGAGTAGGAACTTCTACAGGAACCGTCCTCTCACTCGGCCCTCTCGGTGGCCGTGTCTCCACTGCAGACAGGACCCACCGGGCTCTGATGGCGACGTGCAACAGTTTTGATCACTGCGTGGTCGTTGTGCAGCGTTTTTTTTCACGTAATCCCGCGATCGCCTATTTACCACTCTTTTTTTTTTTTTTTTACCAGGCCTACTGCTACTCTAGTCTTTTACTGAGTTATTCTCTCTTTTTTCCAGCTGTTTTTCCATTTTTAGTAACGTTGGGTTATAAAAATGCATCTTATTTTGGGGCTTTCTCTTAGCGTCACATGATCCTGCTTTGAGTCCAGTCAGCACAGAGTAAATCTTAAGCCCCACCGGGACATTTTCAGGGCCGATCCGAGTACCTACCCCCAGGCAGGGACTCCGTATGGCCCCGTAAAAGTAAAAGAGGCTGTGGAGATACACCTAAGTCTGCACAAGTGGAGCAACAGGAACCACAACCAGGATTAGGTTGGGAAGGAAACCCAGTGGCCTGGCAGACAGGAACAGTCAGTTGGGTGACCATCGAGCAGAGAGCAGGACCGGCGAGACCAGACCACCAGAGTGCTGAGCAGGAGGAGGTCAGCTGGAGATCTGGGCCGACCGTTGACCTGGAAGGTCGGGCAGCGCGTCAACAGGAACTGTCACCAGGAGATCCAGGGCCGGTGTCAGCTGCACCACCGACAGGAGGTCAGGAGCAGATGTCCACCGCACCACCGACGGAGGAGCAGGAAACAGACAGAGATGAGTGTCTGCAGGTTGGCAGGCTGCAGTGCAGATGGAGACCAGTGGATCAAGTGGCTCAGCTATCCAGCTGGTGGGATGATGGGATGTCTGGGAATTAGGAAGTGATTTTTTAAAAAAAGTCCAATCCACTCTCACAGCTTTCTGCATTTAAAAAAAAAAGACATTTCTGTTCTCTGTCCTCCGTACAACACACGAGGGAATGTGACAATTCAGGAAGTTGGTCATCAGCTGAAGAGCTGCTGGGTTCAGAGTCAGACAGCTTGTACAGAAATGCAGACAGGATTCACTGAAGGTGCATTCATGAGACAAAAACAAACAAAACAAACTGTACTGAGGAAAGACACACCAGGAAACACACAAACACAACACACACCCCATCTCTCACATGACACACTTCAAAACACTTTTCTCTTTTTAGTGCAAACGGTAGTAAGCAGCAGCCTGCGGTGTGTTTCCTACTTTTCCTAACTCCTTTCAAACATGAATGTGTCCCAATTTCAATAACAAGACGGACTCGCGCAGAAACAGGAGGAGAACTTATCCTCCGCTCTGATCTGACCGAGGCCGATAGCGGATTCACTTTACTCTTTTTGTCACGATCGCCGGCGCGCGTCACTCTCTGCTGCCCGAGGCCTTTCAGGTCTCGCTGAAAGCACTTTTTTGCCAGAATCGGCAGCACGGATCTGAATACAGGAGGGGATTATAAAGGATTTCTAATCTACTGCCTCTTCACTGTGAAGAGGGGAGTAACCTGCAGTTCCTGTACGTACAGGGAACAGTGAGAAAAGAGATTGTTCAAAGAGAAGCAGTCAGATACTATTGAAGGAGACTCTCTGTCAGGGACACCCAGAAAACATGAAGATTGGAGGTTTTTCAATCTTTAGCTACAATGAGTCTGTTGAATGAATTATAATGTTCAAAGACATTTCTTGTCTATTTTATTTGCCATGGTGATGATGGTGGGTCCACACCTCTCTGCTGTAGTTGTCCTTCATTTACCTTAATCTCCTCTCCAGTTCCCATCGCTGTCCTCATCCACCAAGACCTCTTGTTTCTGGTTTATGAAGGTCTTGATGTTACTGCTGATTCAGTATTTGTCCTTACAGAAGTGAAAGTCACTGTCTGTGGAGCATCGACCACTCTGTGGGGGTCAGATCTTTCTTTTTTCTGTGACTCCAGCATCACAATTCACTCTGTGAACTGAATAGAGTCCTGTAGAGACTCACTGGCCTCTGGCGTCCAGTGAATGAGCAGAGTTTGTAGGAAGTCTGAGGAAAAATACAAGTTATGATCTTATCTGCCAAGTGGTGGTGGAGCTGAAGCAGCGTAAGCCTCCCTGATGTGTGTATACAACACATCAAGTGTCTTATTTTCCAGTGAAGAACAGTCAGGTGAGAGGTGAGAGTCACATGCTTTAAATCCACTGATACAGCGATGAATGGAATAAAACACTGACAGCTGCAACAAGTTGTTCAACAACCACATTTCTGATGCTTTTCTTTGACTCATTCACAAAACTAAGACAAAGAAACAACTGACTCTGGTCCATTCATTTACTCTGACACCTAAACTGGGGGTTTAGATAAAACATCATCTCTACAATCGATGACCAACCTGCTGTATCAAACCACCACAGCTGCCAGCGTGGCTCAAGCTGCTTAACCAACCAGCAAAATCAATTAACCAGTCAACACAAAGAGCTCCTGATAACTGGGACTACACTGTGGTCTGGACAGTAGCAACTGGCAAGTGTACAAGCTGCCTGTTCATACTGCTAGAATGAATATACATATTTATTCTATTATCACTTTGTCTTTTTTTTCTTTTTTATTATTTTGTCTTTCCTATTCAAAATAAACACTTCAATTAATAAATCAATCAATCGTGATAATGCAGTTATAACACTGTATAACTGCATTATAAGTCATTATAAGTATGGTTATACAGTAATGTGTTATAGAGATAGGCGTTAAATAAAGTGATACTGAATAAATAGATTGTATTGTATTGACTTATAAATGTGTATATCTGTCAAAATTATCATAAGGCTTTATACCAATAAGCAACCAACCCGACCCAAGTCATTTCTATAAATCTTCGTCCCAAACCAGCCGGTCTGGTTCCCATTGAAAACTCTAAAGGCAAAAGTTGGTGCATTATGGAACATCCTGACTTTATAGTTTCCCTCACATGCAGCTCCTGGCTCCATTAAAAGAAAAAGTTCCACCCCAACCCTCCAATACAAAGGCCAGAAACTCAGCAGTAACTTCTCTCACTGTTGTACCCGTTCCCTTCTCCAGGATCTCACGGTGCTTCAGCTGTAATCAGCTCTGGATCCCTGTGCGGCGGGCGGCTGTAGGTAGCCCATGCACCTCGGCTCTGGGTGGTTATCTGCCTCAGCGCGTATGCACGGCCACAGCTCGCGCCTTATCAGCAGTCTGAAGCTTGCATGCTCAATCACCTGATTTGTCAAGGGTGACTCCAAAAGATTCTGATAGGCACTCCGCAAATCACCCAGTTGATCTAAAATATCGACCAGCCACAAAAAGTCATTACACACAATAATGGCGGGCAGGACCTTGAAGATGTGACTTAATTAGGTTTCAAATGGCTTCAAAAATGCCTTCAAATCCGCTCCCCTGGAGAGCTATGTGCTCTTGGATTTTTCTCAGTGATTACAGGTGTAGAGAGTGAGTCACGCCGCCGCTGACAACGCCGCAGCCGCTTCTAACATCAGACGTATGCAGTCGCACAAACTCACACCACCGCTGCTCTTTAGCATGCGAGTCTGCTCCGGCCCGTGCCCCCCCCCACCCCCCAACACTGCAAGTGATAATGATTCAGGCCGACAGAAAGCATACACCAGTGCTGGTGCTGCAGAAAACTTCTGCTGAAGCAAACAACATGTTTTTTTCTAATGAAATTTAGAACATAATTGGATGTAAATGGTTTTTCAGGCCTTGATGGAGCTGCTGCAGACTTTGGCAGTATTTAAAGATGTGACGTGGGCGCTCTGCCTGTCATTGTGTGTGTGTGTATAAATAATCCGTCATTAACCTCCAACCTAGGACTTAATTTTCTGCAAGAAAACACCACAGCTGCTGCAGTGAAAGATTTCAGTTTTCACTCAATATCGCTATTCTATTTCTTTTTTTTGTGTGTGTATCCTCACAGAAAACCAAGATCTCCACATACGATAAGATGTGGGAGTTCATGAGCAGCCGGAGACACTCTGTGATGGTGAAGAACGTGGAGGAAGGCATTCACCGCGTGCTCACCTCGGACTACGCCTTCCTCATGGAGTCCACCACCATCGAGTTCGTCACGCAGCGCAACTGCAACCTCACCCAGATCGGAGGCCTTATCGACTCCAAAGCCTACGGGGTCGGCACGCCAATGGGTACGTACAGTACGCTGTGTTTGTCATCCTATGTGTTAGATACACGTCTGAAAACCAGGAGCTCCTCAGAGCTTCTTAGTGCAAGACAGAGCTACCTGGTTAAAGATAAAGAAAACAATACTTTATTAATCCCCAGGTGTTGTTTATTGTTGATTTATTAGGATCCCCATTAGCCATTGCTTCATTATAAGATCAATGGCTGTTCTTCCTGGGGTCCAGCACATACAATTACTAATAGAGTAAAAACATTTGGAGTAAAAACAACATGAAAAAACTAACTAAAACTACACTACAATCATCCAGATATCATAAGAAATAGTTAAACCGTTTAAACATTTGCAGATACAACACAATACTTAAAGGTTCAGTGTGTAATATTTGTCAAGGTTTATTGGCAAAATCTAAATATACTACCAATTTGTATAAGTGTATAATCGTTATAAGATAAAATCTGTTTGGTTTTCGTGTAGCCTTATAATTCTTATCTTATATATACATATAGCAAGGGTCTTGCTTAGAGAGTGTCGCCATCTTGCGCCGCCATGTTTGTACAGAATGAAAAATCCAACCAACCAGAGAGCACGTTTCAAAAGTTTCACGTTAATAATTAAACAATAGAATTATTTAATAGATAAATAATAGAATCTGAAAGCTAGATGTCACTGTTTTCCCCTCATTTTACACATTGGACCTTTAAGCTTATGGTGTGTTCCAGGCAACCCATAACTCGTGTTTTTCCGACCCGTGAACTCGTACCAGATCGTTCTAGTGCATTTTCACGGGTAACAGGTCGAAAAAAGACGAGTTAGGGGTTGCCTGGAAACGCTACAAAGTCGTAAGTCGTGACTTGAGGTCACACAAAAACAAAACACAAACACAGAACACAAAAACGACAACACAAAAACAAACAAAAAAGGAAGAAGAAGAAGAAGTCAGACACTAGACTATCTCCTCTCTGAAAACACATTTTTCAATTTATTTTTAAAACTACTTTTGCTTACCACTAATAGAAGCTCAGTGTTACGACAGTAGGCAATAAAAGCAGATAAGAAAAGCAAGAAAAGCAGATGATCAAAAGAATATTTAAATAGTAGAATAAATAGTTATTCATAGTTATATGAAAATATTAAAAACACATGGTTGTAAAAAAAAAAAAAAAAAGTGATTGATACAGTGTTGGGACCGTGTTGAGGCCTCACTTATTTGAGGCCTGATGGCGGTGGGCACAAAGGAGTGTCTTAAGAGTTCAGGGGTATAAACCACTGGCTGAATGGTTCAGGTGTTGAAGTGAGATTTAGGATTTAGGAATTTATTAATTTAAAACAGGGGCACAAATGCACAAATAAACATTAATCTTGTAGGATGAGAAAAGATGTCTTCACCCAAGTAATAGCAGCATTTCTAATTTCCTCCTGTAGTCCCTGGGCAATTATGAGAAGATGAAAAGATAACAATATTAAAATGGCTGAAATATAAAAGTATAAAAATGAAATGACGGCCATAATATTTGAAAATAGACGAAACAAACTGACAAAACAGGACAGGATCAGGACACGGCTGTCTTCTTTTCAACTGTCATGGCGGTTAAGTTTGCAAGTGTGCACTTCTGGAAGCGTGTTGCATTCACAGACTTAATCCTGATCTGGTTATTACAAACTCCTTTTCTTACAATGACAGGAGAAGGTGTCTGGTTTTCTGTGCATGTAAAAATATGATGTCTCACTCTCTGGTGGTTCGTCAAACAGACCCGGTAATGACAGATAATCCTGCTGCTCAGTCTGCAAATGTAACCAGGAAATCAGAAGATGAAACAAAAGTCACATCCCACCCGGCTGCACATTAAAAAAAAAAAAGCTGTGTTAAACTGCATTTGGTGCATTTACGCTGCACTGCGCCCCGAGGGGAAGCCCATGTGGTGGGAAATACTGAGCAGGGAAAATCCTGGGGTTATCTCCAGCAGGCAGAGGAACAGTGTAACACAAGTGGAGGGGATGAACAGAGGGAGAGGCTCCACAGCAGAGAGTGGTAATCCTGTTACAAACACAGTCGGAGGAGAAACGTCGGTTCACCACCTGTGGAAGGAAAAGCCGACAGACAACTTAGCATGATGACCTCTCGCAGAAAAAAAAAAGAAAAGAAAAAAGGGCTGCACTTCACATCTGTATCTTCCTTCAGCAGAGAGTTGGGGGATTGTGAAACACGTCCTGCAGTGTTTATTCCTCCGGCCTCCTGGAGTCTGAATTATGAAACCGGCTCAGTCAGCGTCGGTCTAATGAGCATGAAGCTTCACAGCGCTTCAGAAAAACACATGTGCCACAGTTTTGTAGAACATTTCTGACACAACTTGGCCCTAAAGTGAGAAAACAAACAATAAGAAATTTAATTAAAATAAAAAAACACAACTAACACCCCAAAAAAAGTAAGTAGTCACCAGTAAAATCAGTGGTGTAGCTATGAGATAATAACAGAACGTTACCAGACCAGAGTTGTTTTAGAGGTAAATGCAGAGACTGTTTGATGAATTTACCTCTAAAACAACTCTGTCTGGTAACGTTCTGTTATTATCTCATAGCGTGGTGAATGTGCAGGTCACAACTTGTCCACCAGAGTGTTTTGGAGTTGTTGGATTGTGTATTTGATGAGTTTGATGAGAGAAACCAAGAAATCCCATTAGCCTCCGTAGCGTAGCTCTGAGCAGCTCGCGGCTCTGCTCTGCCGTTCTAAAAATAGCTTGCACCAACAATTAAAGGTAACGGCAATGGGCCAATTTGCCAAAATGTTGAACTATCCCTTTAATGTAAATTGCAGTAAATGTGATTTTAGTACACATGAATCCATGATCTTACTGTGGCTGGTTCATATGGTAGAAACATCTTCACTTTTATATACATCCTCACTATCCAGAGCAAGTATAGTATATGGGATAATAATTACTATGAGAATATCGCCGCAGCGGTGACATTTATGTTAATATAACTTAATATATGGACATATATTGTGTATTCAACGGTTCTGTGTGAGGAAAAAAGACTCTACCCTGAAATATGTAGAAATAAAGATCAAAACCTAAAGACTCACTCTGAAAAATAAGTCGACAGGACGTCATATTCATTTTTCTCTAAAAGCTTCTCGAGCCCGTCTTTATTTTTCTCACTGAAGTCAAACCCAGTCCAAGAATTTACAGTGTTGGTTTATCTCTGTGACTGTGCAGATGGTTTCTACTGACAACATAAATCTTTATTTAGAAACAGTTCATTTCTTTTCAGTATTTTCCTAAAACAGAGGACAATCGTCCTTATCACCACAGGGCAACAATACTTCATAAAATATAAGATAAAACATTTTAGATTTGAGTTTCTTTGTCTGGAAACAGACAATTATTATTGTCATTGACAAGATTTATTTTATTGAACATAATGTGTCCAGATGTGCAGATACAAATCTTAAAGGAAGATTAAAAATGAATAAAATGACACTTATCCAGTGAAATCTTGTATCTACTGCATTGACTGGTATAATAACTACCACATATCTTCATTATATCCAATCACAATAACTCCAGTGACTTCTTTCTCTTGCACAAAGATGTAAATTTGATCAGTGCATGTTATCTTTACTGTTCCTAAAAGCCGATGCTGCTGATGTTAAAGGTCATTTCTCCACACATCATTTTCTAATCGGTGTAGATGTACGACATGCTGCTCTAATGGTTATTCTAACACTAGAGCTTCACATTACACTGAATGAGGCATAAAGCATCTGTCGCACTATTGTTGTCACTTACAATGTGAGAGGTTCAAAGACATTCAGGCAAAAATGACACAGTGATACAAAGCGAAACACCAAAGACTCTCACTCCACCTGGTACAAAGTGCAGCACCAGCGCCTTTTCTGCTGGTTTCGTAGCTGATGTCATTTTCCCGTCCAGCGCCCACATTGTTAAAATAGCAAATAGACTCGGTCCGTCTGAGCGCCCATGGGTGTGAGTCTGGAAATGAGCGTGTGATCAAGAGCGTCGTTGGCATAATGTGAGAAGCGAAAGCAGCGGCAGAAGGTGATTGGGCTATTGACCATGAACACCTGGTCTGGGGTCAGTGCTGCAGTCGTTATAAAGAGCACAGCGATGGTTAAGTAGACTAGAGGTCGTCAAGATCCACTCATCACACACTGTTGGAGGGAGAAATCTCCAACAACCACGTTGAGCATGTGGCTGCAACCTTCTCTCTGATGTTCTTCAGGAACATGTTTATGTTATAAAACCAGCCGGATACAGTTTTCTCTGAAAGTATTGGAGCAGCAAGGCCATGCACTTCTTTCATTTTTTTTTAAGTGGGGTTGTATGATCTACAAATAGCCCCTAAGTACTTTAATTGAAGTAGAAGACTCTCTGCACTCCTCCCGTTAGCAACGCCAGCCTATAGCCCTGCCCAGAGATTTACAACATACAGTGTTGTGAACAGACCCGAAGAAACGGCCTATTTTCACAGCCTAAAAGAGGTTTTACCTGAAAAAAAATACACAGTTCCATTGTTCGCTATAATATAATTTTCTCCAGCCCTTCAAAGTGCAGGAAAAACACAGTTTTTATTTGGACCTAACCAACTCACGTATCCCTCCGCCCAGGGTTAGCGCCCGCCGATCAGCAGTTGGTTAGGTCCAAATAAAAAGACCAAATAAAATAGGGGCTGGAAAAAATTATATTATAGCGAACAATGGAACTGTGTATTTTTTTTCAGGTCAAACCTCTTTTAGGCTGTGAAAATAGGCCGTTTCTTCGGGTCTGTTCACAACACTGTATGTTGTAAATCTCTGGGCAGGGCTATAGGCTGGCGTTGCTAACGGGAGGAGTGCAGAGAGTCTTCTACTTCAATTAAAGTACTTAGGGGCTATTTGTAGATCATACAACCCCACTTTAAAAAAATGCTACTATCCTTTTAAGTCAGGAGACGTCTTCTCCCTGATGAACTCCTTGGTGGTTTTGCCAGTGTGTGTGTTTTGGGTCGTTGTCCTGCTGCTTGATGAAGGATCTTTTGGAGCGGACTGTATCTGGGATCTTTAGCTAAACTCACCTCCTGGCTGTTTCCTGCCTCCTCTACTTTATCCAGATTTGTGAACACATGAGCGATGCTCTGTGGCTTCAGTTTGTGAGGTCACACTGACATTTAATGAGGAACATATTGACATTTATAGTTGAGTTTATTTCGGTCTTGACATGTCACCTCATTGTACATTAGAAATTAGATCACACATAAATACAGCAGCCAGACAAGGTCTTTAAAAAACAGAAAGTACACAAATCAAAGTAAACAATAAGTAATTAAAGAAAGTGCACAATTGTACATTCAGTACAGAGTTTCCATTGAGGTTTGGTTACAGTGATCTAGTGTCCATAGCTGCGTTTCCACTGCAGGAGTTCAGTCGTCTCCACTTCATTTTGCAACAGCTTCAATCATAGCACAATCATTGTGTAGCATTTTATTTTATTTTTTATGCTCTTGTAGTATTTTTTCGGTAGTATAGACACTTTCTAATAATTCTGGGTTTTAACTCATTGAGTGCCAACCACGTAATTTCTCGTTTTTCGTTCCCATGCGTTGAGTGCCAAAAACGAAATTTTTCGTTTTTTGCTTTTTTTTTAAATTATGAAAATAGACACTTTAATACACATTATATGTAAATTTGGGGACTCTACGACGAGGAGAACTGAAATAGATGACGATCAAAGTCACATGACAGCTCATGATCTGGAAGTTTTTATCATAACTCAGCTTCTGCAAACGGAGTTCTGCATGCAGATGCAGCGCAGCTGCGCCGCAGCTGCTCCGCTCTCACCCGCGAGGCTGCAGCAGCTGGGAGCTGAACCAGGAAGCTCTCAGCCCACTGTCCCGCCCGGTCTTCATCTGGAGCAACACCGTGTCCTCCCCAAAGTCCTCCCGCGGTAAAATCTGATGGTCTCTGGACCAAAGCAGACCGGCACCACCGACCCGTACCACAGACGGACCGCGACCACCGGCGGGACCGGTGTTCGCGAGCCGCTGTGGCCGGCAGAGCCTCACGTTCCGCGGCGAGAGGCTGTGACACGGCACGGTGCGTCTGTGTTATTGCTGTTTAGTGGCGCCCCCCCCGCCCCCGATGGTGGTTTTGTGAATAGAACAACAATTGTTGTGTATATTTATCTTATACGAGCCCTTTGATCCAGAAATGCGAGTGTCTGAAGAGCGACAGACACAAACAGCGCACCTTTCATAAAAGACGCTCTATCTCCTTTTCTAGAAAAAAAGGAGGGATTTTGGTGAAACCCAGCCATGTTTAGCTTGACTTTTCTCAGGAACGGAGGCACGTAGAAACAAACGGTTTGTGGCCATTTGAAGGATAAAGTTAAACCTTTCAAATGAGCTACAGTATGTGTTGGTGGCAATAATATAGAATACACTATGGCTCTAAAATAAAAAGTCAAATATGGTCTAATTTGCCGGTACACTTGACTAAAACTTTGGAAAGGAGCGCGGCACTCAATGAGTTAAAAATGCCGTTTCGATGCTGTCATGTAATTGCATAGTTGTCTGTCCACTTAGAATACAATAGAATAGAAATATAAAATACTTTATTATTCCCTAGGAGGGAAATCATAACTTAAAACTGATCATACATTTTACATTTACAGGCAATTTTACTACTACTACTATCATACGTCTTTTACTGTCTTTTCCGGCTGTGTAGACTTTTTTTTTATTTTAAAATGCTGCTTATTCCTGAGCTTTCTCTTGGCGTCACAACTCTGTTTGAGTCTGCCCAATCAGCACAGAGTAAACCTAGCACCTATACCCGAGACAGGGACTCGTTTAGCCCCTGTAAAAGTTCTGGGAGACGGTCCTACGGGGTTCGGTTCCTGCAGTGGAGACTCACACCAACGACCCCCACCCCTAGCCTTGTAAAATCCGGAAAACAATCTGTCTCAAATATTTTAATAAAAAAAAAAAAAATCAAACCATCAGTAAAAATCCTCCACTATCTAGTCGAACAACGGAAAGCAGCTGGGGCCTGTGTGAAGCTCCCTCCAGTATCCAGCAGCTGTATTGTCCTGACAAATGGGTGAAACGTCCTCTGGGACACCGAGTCTTGGCAAGGTCGTCCTGTGCTGTTTGTGTATGCTCCGCTGCTCAGCCACACACGGCCTAATGTGAGTGACTGGAGCTGTGTGTGTGAAAACAGTGGAGGTAGGCTATATTTTCTTTGGGTGATTGCATTTCCTGACTGATGTTCTCCTTTTGAAGGTTTGCTTGCTACTCCGTCTGTGTGTGTGAATGAGTGTGTGTGTGTGTTTCTGTCGATATGCATTTTCCTTTAGGTGACTGTGAACTTGACTATAAGCATACGCTGATGTGCGTTGCATATATTTTTTACTGATTGTGTCCTTTACATTTAATCATTTTACACAAGTATAGTTTCCCGTGCGTGTGTGTGTGTATATAAATGTGTGTGTGTGACTGAGAGAAAGAGAGAGAGCAGGGTGTGAAGGTAATGAAGGGGAAGTGAGTGAGCCTGAGCCACACAGTTGTTGTCCACGGTGGAGAAAGAGGAGGAGTGTTAGCATCATTACTCCCCGGTGGCTCATTCACATGCTGTCAGGACAAGGTATTTAAATTGCTAATCCTACCCTTTTATTACCCTTTACCATATGCAGCCTGTATTCCCATACAGCCGGGACATTTAGCATATATCTAATTGACTTGAACAGAGAGGAGGTGTTAGTCTGCATTAGTACCTGGGTGCTCTCTCTCTCTCTCGCTCGGCCCCTTGGCAGCTGCCTCTGCTCTGTAATGGACGGACTTATACTTCACCTCCCAGGTGTTAGTCATGGCTGCGTCTAATGGTGTGTTTACTCCATTAAAAGCCCTCATGGTAAACCCTGTTAATTCTCAGGACAACACTTACACATATTAAAGACTCAAGATGCGTCGTTTTATTTTTTATCAGACTTCATAGTGCGTGAGCCTCTCTCTTACTTTGGGCCATGGTCGTGGAATGACCTACGAGCCAGGATGAGATTGGGCTCTCTCATTTATTTTTTATTTATTTATTAGATGGGACAGGGCATATTAACTCATTGAGTGCCAACCACTTAATTTCTCGTTTTTCGTTCCCATGCGTTGAGTGCCAAAAACGAGATTTTACATTTTTTGCTTTTTTTTTTAAATTATGAAAATAGACACTTTAACACACCTTATGTGTAAATTTGGGGACTCTACGACGAGCAGAACTGAAATAGATGACGATCAAAAACTCATGACAGCTTTTGCCGAATCTGATAAAACGTTGTTTCCCCCTCTCTATACATTTACAGTCAACCTATTGTTCTTTGAAATGCCTTTTTCTCTATTGGATATTTTAGCATCTTGATCTGCATATGACCACTTCATTTCATTTCATTTCATTTTACTTCAATTCTAACTTTTGATTCAGTTGTCGTAATTGTCTTGACTGTTTTAACTGAAGGCTTTACATTTTCACTGCAGAACAAGAACAACATGTGCACACACGTACAAAAAAGAATACACCGTGGCTCTACAAAACTCGTCAAAAATGGTCTAAATTGCCGGTACACTTGACTAAAACTTTGGAAAGGAGCGGGGCACTCAATGAGTTAATGGACACTGAGTACATGAGTACTCACTGTAAATACACCGGACTTGGCACTGCTGCTAAATTTCATCCGTAGTCATAAAAACAGAGGACCAATAGATAACAAAATAAGTAGATTTACATGATTGCAGGAGGATTGAACATGATTCGCTGAGTTATAAAAACATACAATTACATTGGACATGATTCCCTCCCTCTTTCTGGCTTCAAACATACAATCTCAGAACTATTATAATAGTCACCAGCTGCACCTGTGACAATTAACTTAACTCTGTAATTGTTCTGCTCGCTGTCGTTTGACGTTTGGTGTCTCTTGTTATCTTGAACTTGCTGTGTTTGTTTGCTTGTATTTGTACTACTGCTTTCCTGACCAGGACATCCTTGAAAAAGAGATTGTTAAATCTCAATGGATCCGTAAAAAATAGTTTTGCACAATTTGCACCAATCATAGCAGCTTGAACATCATTAAATTGACCTCTATGTTTGTGGCAGGTGAAGATGCTCTTAAAACAGAGCAGCAATGTTGCAAAACTTGAATTACTTTGAATGAATTCATTTACTCTCACTCACTGAGGTTTTTACAGTGAGTGTGTGACAATTTCTGCTCTGTGTTTTAGTTCAGGTCAGGTTCAGGTTCCTTTTCTTCAACCCGTAGGTTCACAGTTTGTTGTCGTAGCATAAAAGCACATGCAACAACATGTTGTTGTGCAGTCTCCTGTAGCAGCAGCTATTAAAATGTTAAAAACATCAAGTGCAGCACAAGAGGTCAACATCAGGGCTCTCAATAAGTAATTAGATATCAACAATATTCAAACATAAAATACAACAAAAGGCAGTATCAATCAGAACAACATCATACATACTTAAACTATTGCACTTGCCCATGTATATTGTTTTTTTGTTCATGTGTGTGCACATGTTCTTGTTCTGCAGTGAAAATGTAAAGCCTTCAGTTAAAACAGTCAAGACAATTACGACAACTGAATCAAAAGTTAGAATTGAAGTAAAATGAAATGAAATGAAGTGGTCATATGCAGATCAAGATGCTAAATAATCCAATAGAGAAAAAGGCATTTCAACGAACAATAGGTTGACTGTAAATGTATAGAGAGAGGAAAACAGCATTTTATCAGATTCTCTGTGTTATGGTTCAGAAATGAGAAAGTGCTATCAAGTCATCTGTAATTATAACTGGACAAAAACAAAACAGTGAAGATAAAAAAAAAATATTCCCTATTCATCACAGCACTTTAATCTGCTGTATCTGCCCCAGCGACCACACCACGCTGGTGCTCTGGGAGTGTTTGCCCTCCACACATCATTTTCCCCTCTTTTTTTTCTCTTTAAGCTGTTTCTTTTTCTTTTTTTAGCAGCATCGAAGAGAGAGGGAGAGAGAGAGAGAGAAATCCCAGAGCTGAGAGACTCTGTGTTTAAAATGTCACGAGGAAACTCCCTTTAGTTTCATTTTGTTTCCTACATCACAGCTTTTATTCCTCTGTTTGGTACAGTGGCTGTATGAAGCTGTACGTTACTTCTCGCCGTCTCTTTTCCCGTTGTCTCTCTCCCTGATGTCTATCAATCTTCATTTAGCTTCATTAGCTGCATTAATCAGACGGGGTGAAGGGGAAGTGCCTGCTGCTGCTGCTGCTGCTGCTGCTGCTCTGCCTCCGCCTGCTGGGCCGTTCAGCTCCACCTCGTAAACAGGAAGGAAGTTCTATAGAGTTATTCATTAAAACGTCCTCTTTGATATATACGGTGCATAAAATAAGAAAAGCTGGAAACGACACGAGATCAGACTTTAGCGATTAGACCTCGTTGTGATATTGCTGTTTTTATGTGTGTGAGTGTGTGAGTGTGTGCAGAGTGAAGACTGGTCATTAAACGCGGTGACTGAGGCTCCTGATGTGACCCAGAGCAGATTGTCAGCTCATTGGACGGATCCACAGTGAGATACACTCAAGTGGTTCTGATGAAAACCGCAGAAATCTAGCAGCTCAACCAGACGACGTGTTGAACCTCACACAGCAGCTGCACATTACAGTGTCTTCATGTGGCTCTTAGCAGGAAACTGTTACAGTGAACACATCGTCTGTATCTGCTCTCATTAGATTTAATCAGCACCTAATATCACTATCAAGTTAGATTCAAGTCGAGCTTATGGAGAGAAAAAACAAACTGCATGTTCGTAGAGCAGAATCCATGTTACTTAAAGGGATAGTTCAACATTTTGGCAAATTGGCCCATTGCCATAATCCCTATAGTCATAGCAGTAGGTTTGTTACCTTTACCTGTCGGTGCAAGCTCTTTTTAGAATGAGCAGAGCTGCTCAGAGCTACGCTACGGAGGCTCATGGGATTTCTTGGTTTCCCTCATCAAACTCATCAAATACACAATCCAACAACTCCAAAACGCTCTGGTGGACAAGTTGTGACCTGCACATTCACCACACTATGAGATAATAACAGAACGTTACCAGACGGAGTTGTCCACCAGAGCGTTTTGGAGTTGTTGGATTGTGTATTTGATGAGTTTGATGAGGGAAACCAAGAAATCCCATGAGCCTCCGTAGCGTAGCACTGAGCAGCTCTCGGCTCTGCTCCGCCGTTCTAAAAATAGCTTGCAATGACAATTAAAGGTAACAAACCTACTGCTATGACTATAGGGATTATGGCAATGGGCCAATTTTCCAAAATGTTGAACTATCCCTTTAAAGTAAACATTGACATGTATTTGTTGTTCATTCATACAATGAAGAAAACAATCCACCTGAAAAGTGTATGGGAAAAAAAGAGATTAAAACACAGTGCAGTCTATTTTGTTCTTTTTTATTCTGTTTTTCTTCACACTGATTAGTCGCCATCAGACGCCAACAAATAGGAAAAAAAAACTGAATTATTTCAAGTCAGACATATAAACACCTGCCAGCCAAAGTACTCAACCCCTCCTCTGTGGTCGTTTCCTCTACAGTAGGTGTCGTCGCCATGGCCATAATGATGCTCACACACACACACACACACACACACACACACGTACATAAACAGATTCACAAGGTGAAAACAACAGCAGCCCCGCTGTCGAGGCTGGTAACAAATCTCCTGATGCAGAGCGGGAGCACAGAGAGCAGAATTGCTCTTGGTCGACTAGAAAAATACAAATGTTCTCAGCGCCGGGTTTTGCAGCACATTTAAATTTCAAGCTTTTTTTTTTCTTTTCCCCTCCATTCAGAGACAATGCATTAGGGATCGGTGTGCTATTACTCTGCTTTGATCTTGCAGATTACATCTGTGTGCGCCCGGGTTCAGTATGGCCTGTCACTTCGCTCTGCACTCGTTCCTGAATTGAAGGATTAAATGCGGCTTTTATGGGCAACACATGCACAGACCTGTTTTTCACATTCCTCCATCAGACTCAGACGCAGGAGACTCAGTCCTCAGTCCTTGACATCTGATTGATGTCACTGATGGGTCACCTCACCTTGTTTATTCTCACATTAGATAGCATCAATGTCAGTGACAGCGGTCAAAGTCCACGACTCAAGGAGCCGTGGTCATGTTCTGTGGCCAGTTATGAGATGTGTGGTCGTCTTAAACACAACAAACATACTCAAACTCATCTTTATCTCACCCTACAGCTCTGTTTCCAAGTAGAGACTATTTATACTTAAATGTAACAGCACCAAAAGTGTAATATGCAGAGTAAAAGAAAAAATACTCCAGTATAGTACAGTTATTCAAAAAATACATCATTAACACCTTATGACCATGTAAAGAGTTAAATTAGAGGGACTGAATACGGCACCATGATCACCACTAATGCATATGTCATTTATAGAGCTGATAAAAACAAATGAAATTTATATATATTAATATTAACGGTCACAGCTTGTTAATGCTGCAGCACCCGAGGACAGGTGGTATGTTTATATGTCATAATTGATACCATTTAATTTCAGAAAATGATTGACCATCCAATCAAGACAAGACAGAATAACATCGGTGGCCTTCAGGAAAATACAATTGACCCTTTGTTGGCCTTCTGATTGGTCTGCTGTTCCACCAATCAGAGCGCTTCTCCCCATGTCACGTGTTGCGCAACATTCTAAGGTTGGACAACCCTGGAATGAAACCCTATGAAACGAGATAGGTAGACAGCAACTTTTGGGCAAAAACTACTTTATAATTTTTCAATATGGTTAAAATGTGTGCCTGGGGTTCCTGCAATAGCGACTCACAATATCTGGAACGTATTGGAGTCATTTTTATCCCATTCCCTAAACACAAGACATCAATAAACATACTTAGCCTAACATATAATATTTCTGTTACGTATTTAATTGAGCTTAATAATAGGGTTTGGGGGTGGTCCACTAGGGGGAGCTGTAGGCATAGGTCAGGGGTTAACTGCAAAGTTTTGTTTGTTGTTGTTGTGTGCAGTCCTCATGAGAAGTGAGCCCGTTTTCCCTGGCTGTACTGTGCTAAGTGCTAAGCTCATTCATTCTCTAGTCCACTCTCTGGTCGTGTTCATAAACAGAGAAGATCTAATACCTTCAAAGTTATCTAGCAAACGTAACATTACCGCCACTAATGTCTTTTTAACTTTGTGAAGTTTTACGAGGAGAAACGGGAGATCGGCGGAGATTAGCTTGTAGCTAACGTTAGCTAGCGCCGTTAGCTACTAGCTAGTGAGTGACCAAAACAATGATTTTTCCCCATTTTTCGGAAAAGTCGGGTAATGCCCGTTCAATCGCTCTTTAGCCACGTCTGTCTTCTATCACGGACACCATTTTTCTGATATGTAAATTAATTCAAATTTCCCTTACTAGCAATTTAAATCTTCCTAATTTTCAATGGTTTCCAATGGGAGTTAACCCTTCCGTGACCATTGTTTGTCCAACCTAGCAACAGTAACCGTGGGGGGCGGGGCCTTGACAAAGGGTCAATTGGATATCGTCCACATAGAGGTTGATATCAGTAGGCTATTATATCTACACATGATTTGTACCTAACGTAGACTGTAAAGAGTAAATACCAGGTGAAATAGAAAACGACTCCTTTGTGTTTTAACATAAAGCAACTACAAAGAACTTTTAACTGGATATGCAAAAATTGTTGACCTGCTATGAGATAATAACAGAACGTTACGAGACAGAGCTGTTTTAGAGGTAAATGCAGAGACTGCTTGTCGAAAAACTGCCCCAGACGGGAACGCGCATCAGCGGTTTTGCATGAATTTACCTCTAAAACAACTCTGTCTGGTAACATTCTGTTATTATCTCATAGCGTGGTGAATGTGCAGGTCACAACTTGTCCACCAGAGCGTTTTGGAGTTGTTGGATTGTGTATTTGATGAGTTTGATGAGGGAAACCAAGAAATCCCATTAGCCTCTGTAGCGTAGCTCTGAGCAGCTCAAGGCTCTGCTTGTAGGTAACGAACCTACTGTACTTCTAAGACTATAGGGATTATGGCAATGGGCCAATTTGCCAAAATGTCGAACTATCCCTTTAAGGAGTCTGAGTGTCTTTTTTTTATTTATTTTTTTATCAAAACCACACAACAACAGTCAGAAAAACAGAGGAAGTGTGTCGTCCATTGGTCTGAGGATGAAACCACTGCTGGACACGTGACTGGTGCCAACATTGTTTTTCAGATGGCTAATTAAGAGGTTGCGGTCGAGTGCATCAAAGTGTGAGTTGAGGTCGAAGAGGATTCAGATGGAGTTATAGATCTGCCTCAGTGACAAACACACTCTCTGTGTTCATTTCCTCAACACAAGACTCCAGAAAATAAAACCTTGAAGTATCGCAGCCAAAGCCGGGCGCTCACAAAAGCCATCTGGCTCTCTCAGTGTGGAAAAAATAATGTCGGCTGGAGGATGCACTGTGTATTTTATTTTTTTTTGCAACTCAAATATAAAACCCATTTAACAAAGGGTTCACTACTGTGGCTTTATTTTCCCAGTCACTCGGTCAGGAGGCATCAGATCGCTCACCCATTTCATGCTCATGTGAATATGGGTTACAACACTTGCCAAAAAAAATGTGTCTGGCACCGAGCAGCAGAGGTCTTGACTGCATCGCACATTGCTCATTTTCATCCCACCCATGACATCACAGCTGAGTTTTTTTTTGCTTTTTTTCTTTAGTTTTTTTTTTCTCCCATTTGTTTTGATCAAGCAGAGTGGGCCCAGTTTCAAGGCTGCCTGTTTTCTTTGTGGCAGCGAGTGATTTATCTGACAACACGTCGGCTTGTTGTTCCACTCACACGCAGCTGAAGGGAAGGTATCTACTGTAGATGACAACGAATAACAAGGACCGGAGTGCAATTCACATCCAGCCATCACCATGGTGATAGATGCTTTTTTTTTTAAAAACACGGCCGCCGCACAGCTTGGTCTGAAATAAAGAGTCAGATACCAGAAGCCCTTGGGCAGAGATGAAGGACAGAGGAGATGTTGAAGAGTGTGAAAGCGGCCTTGTGACTGCAGCAGCTCAAAGCTTCACACACTTTAACATTGTCACTTCTGTTGTCCACTGAATAATGTCGTTGCTAAACCGGCGGCTCTGCGTCCTGACTGCTAATCACACAGATTGCCACTCCACCAATGATAATGTTTTCTAATCTAAACATGTTTTCCCCCTCCTGTGCTCCAGGGAGAGTTCATTCTAAGTGTTTGTGATAATAGGTGTTTTTTTTTCTCTCTCTTTTTTTAATTAGTCAAGCTGCATTAACATCCTGATTGCAGTATATTGGCTGTACCATGGGGAGGTTTGGGGAATTGGGAGTCTGGCAGGATTCTGCGTTTTTTTTCCCCCCTTACAAGGCTTTACCCGTCAGGTTTAATCAGGGATCTCAACGTATGACTGGTTTTGATCAGCGGAGCAAGGGGGAAGGTGCTGGAGTGCTTTATCTGAGTGGTAGAGACGAGGATTAGAGGTGCAGAGGTTGCTGCTGGAAAAACTGAAAAAGAGAAGGGGAGAATCTTTTTTCGCCGGGCGCTCTGCAGACAGACGTCTGACATGGGAGCGTTCCACCGCTCGCTTTGGGGATGTGGACGTATTAAAAGCCGGGAAACAGCTCACAGTGAAAACATTAGGACACATTAAGCATGGCAACAGGTTTTTAATTAGGCAGCTATACAGGTGTAACGAGTGGCACCACGAGCCCCACAGATGTAGTTTAGGTTTATTAGTTGAGTGTTGTTGGGCCTGTGGTGACAATGGAGCGGTTGTACCAGACATTAGCATTAATAATTTACAACATAAAACGTGCACAATAAAACAAAGTGGAATGTGCTGAATGCTCAGTGGAGTCTAATGGAGGCTCCATGAAACACACAAACACAACAGTCAAGTTGACTGATGCAGATGTGAAGAGGTTTACAGCTCTTCAGGTTACATCTTTAATACAGGAACATAATCAGCCTTAAAGGGGACATATTGTGGAAATATCACTTCCTGAAGGCTCTTTAACATATATTTGGGTGTTTGTCTTGCCTTCCGGCCCCTAAAATCTAAGAATTGACAAAAAATTCTGTAATTTTCAGGCTCCCGAGGTTGAAATCCATGTGGTTTTACAAGCTGTTCCCTCAGTTGTCTGACAATGATGTCATTAGTTTTTGAATTTGCATAATACCACCAGTACTGTTCCCAGTAGAGGGGGCGGGGCAAGCAGTGGTTGATTTGCATTTAAAGGGACAGGCACTGAAACCAGCCGTTCTGAACAGGGCTGTTTTGAGAGGATGAAAAGAGCTGTGATGTTTGATCCTTGGGGGATTTTGTCTGAATCATGTCACAGACATGTCTTTAAGACACCTGGGCACTATTTTAATTTGTGGAAAAGGGGCATAATATGTCTCCTTTAAATGAACAAAGCCACGATTATTGAAGTAATCAGGAAATAGAGTTTATAATGTAAAGACTCAAAAACAAGCCAAGACAAGAAAATCACACAATGATGGTAACGTACTGATTATCATGCTGATAATCTATACTGTGGTGACCTCTTCGTTTAGTCATGTCAGCCTTCGACAACCAAACCAAGGTTGATTGAAAAATATAGATACGTTTATTTATTGTCACAGTAGATCTGTTGGTGTTTTCATGTTTCTGCCTTTTTTAGCCATTCACAAAGTTTGGTTCTGGGTAAGCAACCAACCAGAAAACATTAGGAACTATGCAAGATTTGTACCTTAATTAAACAGCTTTGGAGTAATTATGATAGCGTCTCTTGGCCCAAAATTACAAATCTTGCAAGTTCAGCACCTTTTGACCCGGTGTCCCAGCTCTCGTCTTTGCGGCACCGCAACACAAACGTGCCACGTAACCAGTAATCTAAGATAAGACTACACAAATATACACATCAAAACATCATATGTGATATATAACGTTTACTACTGCGTTATGGATTGCTTTCTCGCCGGCTTCGTTGGAAGCGAATGCATGGTTAGCTGAACAGAAGTAGCTGCCACAGGGTCTTCATGATGTTTTGGTTTCAGTTAGAGTCTCTTTTCCTTCTATTCATGTCTCTGTGAAGGTTAAAAAGAGTTGCTGAGGGTAAACAGTGGTCTGGTTTGGATGTCTCATATCTCTGCTTCATCAAAAAGATCTTTAATTGTCATTACGTATGAAAACTAGACCTTGTTGAGTTGGCACAGCTGAAGAAATACAGTAATAAATAAACAAGTTATAATCTGCTGTGGCTTGTTACTGTTTAATATGGCACTTGTAGAAGTTTTGTATGGTGGGTTAGGACGCTCCACTGGTGTCTGAGGAGACGGATGGTGTTTAGTTTGTTTCGTTTGTTTTGTTATTGTTCAGTTTACAGTTACAGGTGCAGCTCTGGGAGATGGGACTGGTTCTGTTTGGATTTTAGTAATTCAGAGGCATAAAGAGCCGCCCTCTTATTAAAGCACTTTGTCATTTGCAGGAATTTTTTTAATGGGTTGAATTTAAAAAAAACAAAACACTAACACTGGTACTGTATAGGTGTGAGCTAAAGTGTCTCAGCTGAAATACACAGTACAGTCAGTCCACACGGATTCAGAGTCAATATACAAACCAGAATATTAAAAAAAAATAGTTATGAATATTGCAACTGAATCCATCATTCCCCGATTTACAGTTTCTCTATGACCCAAAGCTTTCTGTTGCTCTCCAACGCTTCATCACGCCTGAGTACGTACAAATATTATAAATATTCTCTTTCAGTAAAATCCATCTATGTGTAAAACAGTGTTTGATTGCACACTGGAGCCCTGAGGAAAAATACAACTGTTTTATGTCTATACAAGTAATTTGTATTTTCTCACAACGCTGCTTTTCCTTCATTGTCTGGAGAGCGGGGAAACATCACAGAGATGCTGCTGAATTTGATCAAGAGCTGTTTTTTAGGTGACAAAAGACGAAGATGAAGACGCTGCTGCATGGTTCAGTCATGACGGTGCGCTCGCCTCACGCTGACCCGGTGTGTTTTGGTCCTTCAGGCTCTCCGTACAGAGATAGGATCACTATTGCCATCCTGCAGCTCCAGGAGGAAGGGAAGCTGCACATGATGAAGGAGCGGTGGTGGCGAGGAAACGGCTGCCCGGAGGAGGAGAGCAAGGAGGCCAGCGCCCTCGGCGTGCAGAACATCGGAGGGATCTTCATCGTCCTCGCCGCCGGACTTGTCCTCTCGGTGTTCGTGGCCGTGGGGGAGTTCCTGTACAAGTCCAAACAGAACGCACAACTTGAAAAGGTAAGAAAACACCTGCGACACCGATGTCTCCTATAAAGCGATATAACGATAGCAGAATTTCTTACCATAACAGACACAGACGCCATGACAAGGCAGCGTCATGGCAGATAATAATAAATAAATCTATAAATGTTAACAAGATGAAACAAAATATATTCATTTTTTAAAAATCATTTTCTAATATATAATTTGTGGAAACACAGTGCTGTATCATCTGCAGTAAGGTAAGGGTTGGTTTTTCTGCATTTATTCACATAGGCCCAATGGCGACAACGAGATAAGAAACGTGAGGAATTCTGCTGTCACCATGGATCCAAGCTAGACTTTAACCACCATCTGAAATGACCTCAAGTGAAACTCCAGAAACTGTTTTCTATTGTAAAAAAAAAGGAAAAAAGAAAAGAAAAACTTAACATGATCTAAAACTTACTATAAAAATACTGAATTGTGTTTTTTTTTGTTTTTTTTTTGTTTCTTTACGACACTCCCGAGGGGGAAAATGGGAGAAACAACGTGAGGTGTGGTGGAGTGGAGCGCTGCTAGTGAAACCATACAGTTGGAACATAGACGTGTTTTTGCGAATGTTTGCTCTGCTGCATGAGCCACCTCTTCAGCAGCCACTCACACACACACACACACACACACACACACACACACCGCCCACACCCACTGTCCATTTCCACTCTGCCTTCCTTCTGCCTTTACTGTTTCTGTCTGTGACTCTGAGCTCATGACGTTAAACAGCAGCTCCTCTAGTCTCGATCAGTTGAGGTGAAGCTGAAGTTTCCCAGCAAACACTGTGACACTGGATAGTCGCTGATCTACCGACCTGCACCACTGAAGAAATACAACTGTTACAATACAATAAAATACATGAAACATCGGTTCCTCTTTAAGGGATAGTTCAACATTTTGGCAAATTGGCCCATTGTCATAATCCCTATAGTCATAGCATTTGCAGAGCTGTGAGCTGCTCAGAGCTACGCTACGGAGGCTCATGGGATTTCTTGGTTTCCCTCATCAAACTCATCAAATACACAATCCAACAACTCCAAAACACTCTGGTGGACAAGTTGTGACCTGCACATTCACCACACTATGAGATAATAACAGAATGTTACCAGACAGAGTTGTTTTAGAGGTAAATTCATGCAAAACTGCTGATGTGTGTTGCTTTCAGGGACAGTTTTTCAGCAAACAATCTCTGTATTTACCTCAAAAATAACTCTGTCTCGTGTCAAAATGTTGAACTATCCCTTTAAAGACGTCTATGGTGTTCAGTATGAATCTGTAACTGCACAAATATGGATTATAACACATAATAGTCCATTGAAATAAATGCACCATAGTTAGAAAGCATAGTTTGTATTATACAGTATAATGTTACATTACACATATTCCTGTCACAAGTAAACATAGTGTGCAATGAACATATGATGTAATTTACTTGGACATTTTTTATATCTGACATAAAAATAGCATTTATCAATAATTTTATATGCAGCACCCTGTTTGTAAAATAGATTATAGATTATATTACTAAATTTTAGGTTATACCAGCACTAATTGCTGCAGCATGTGTTGCTTTGACCTCCATCTCTCTTGAGTTTGCTGAAAGCTAAATTATATGTTCGTCTATGACGGACGGCATAAACTCTCTAAGTGGGTTGCAGCTATAAATAAGCAATAAAATTATAATATATCACTTGTAACATATAGTTTTCACCATCATAGTCATTGTAAGAACAACCAGTGAAGAGGGAGGAGCCTCAAAGCTGTGGACTGAATAGAGAAGCATTTATGTTTTTAATATATAAAATAAAGCATTTTTGGGTCAATACAAGTTAAAACTGAGTTTGAGGCGATTAAATTCTTAATTTGATTTCACTTCTTATGAAGCTATTTCATACTCTGATAAATGTTTTTATACTTGTCTCAGTAAATATAATACGCATATTTAAACTATAATACACATACATTATTTACTATGTAGTATCTTGCATACCATTGTAAATATGGCATCAAAATGAAAATAATGCTGGTAGTCCTGCATATTACTGTTAGACGCCAAATTAATCCAAAACCCAAATATTTTTTTTGAAAGATGACTAGTTTGAAATCTTCGAGGACAGTTTCTAAATGTAAAACATGAATCCTGAGTCGCTTCTCATTATGTCTGATTGAACAGTGTTTTGGCTCAGCCCAGTGACCCTGTATTGATGCAACAGACACTCCAGTTGTGTTATTATATTAAAAGAATCCACTCAACACACAAAGATATGGATGCAGATTCAGATTCAACAAATATGACCTTTAAAAACAAGTTTAAAGTAAAAATGTAAAACTGCAATAAACCTGGAATCATTCTGTGTCCATGCTGACCCGATGATGTCACCGTCTGCAAACCGTTGCTGTGTGTTTAAGTTTCATTTTGGTAACGAGTTCCTTGCACATAATCGACCGAACAAATAGAATTCATTTAGAGGTGAAATAAAAAAATTAGATAAAATCAACAAACCCAAAATGTTGTTACCAAACGTGTCCACAGAGAGTTTCAGGTTACAGCGCAGTGTGATGCTGCACAGTGTGACGAACCCTCGGTGTGGGTAAATCACTGGTTAGCGGTGGTATTAAAGCTGCATTATACGGAGCTCAGGGGGTTCATCGTTCGCTCTTTACCCTCTCATTGTCTTTGGTGCATTAATGCGTGTGCAGGATCTTTAATGCACCGCTGGCAATAAGGTGATTAGCTGCTCCTTTACCTTGTTATTGTCACTGTCGGTGTCAATCTGCCCCTCGTGTGCAGGAAAAGACTCCACGTATCGGCGGTCGCCTTATTGCCGGTGGTTCATCACATGAGTGTGTGTGTGTGTGTGTGTGTGTAGGATCTTGCACCAGGGCAATAAGCATCACAAGCACCCCCATTAAGTGCACACAACTTAAACGACACCTTATTACCTGAGGACACATTAAGGTTAAATGCACAAAGTGGAGGTATGACGTATTGATATTTCTTCAGTTTGGTGCCGGTGATCACGTCAGCGTCAGTGCTACAGATTAAAAATGTTTGCTGGGATGATTATTGATATTATTATAATTTTTTTTACATAGAGGTTACTTAAAGGGATAGTTCATCATTTTGGCAAAGTGGCCCATTGCCATAATCCCTATAGTTTTAGCAATAGGTTTGTTTAATGGTCAGTGTAAGCTACTTTTAGAACGGCGGAGCAGAGGCGTGAGCTGCTCAGAGCTACGCTACGGAGGCTAATTGGATTTCTTGGTTTCCCTCATCAAACTCATCAAATACACAATCCAACAACTCCACAACGCTCTGGTGGACAAGTTGTGACCTGCACATTCACCACGCTATGAGATAATAACAGAACGTTACCAGACAGAGTTGTTTTAGAGGCAAATTCATGCAAAACTGCTAATGCACCTTACCGTCAGGGGCAGTTTTTCATCAAGCAGTCTCTGCATTTACCTTGAAAACAACTCTGTCTGGTAACGTTGTGTTATTATCTCATAGCGTGGTGAATGTGCAGGTCACAACTTGTCCACCAGAGCGTTTTGGAGTTGTTGGATTGTGTATTTGATGAGTTTGATGAGGGAAACCAAGAAATCCCATTAGCCTCCGTAGCGTAGCTCTGGGCCGCTAGCGGCTCTGCTCCGCCGTTCTAAAAATAGCTTGCACCGACAATCAAAGGTAACGAACCTACTGCTATGACTATAGGGATTATGGCAATGGGCCAGTTTGCCATAATGTTGAACTATCCCTTTAAAATTCAGATAATGCACTCACAACCTGAGCCTAATGTGTGTAGGTTTGTATATTTAACACTGTACAGTTTTAATGGAGGATAGTGTCTTATTTTGAAAGGTTAGGTTTAGTTGTATTGACAGTGACATGCTGACACTCGTTTTCATGCACAAATACCACAACCTGTCATGTGTTATGCACTCTGCCATGTAGACATGCCTTTGATCGGAGCGTACGAGTGTGCAATAATTAACACTCTCTCACTTGTTTGCTTGAAATTGCACAAATAATTTAACGTTGAGCATTTAGACAAAATAGCACCACTCGGCTCCAATGCATCAGAGTTGGAGGACCGGTTTGGAGATAGCATGTTCTGATATTCACCAACCCGCTCTGGTGACTGAGAACCCGTCTGAAAAAAATATTCAGGCCATTATTCAGGACCAAAGCTTCGGCGCTGAAACCCGGCTTAATTAAATTCTTGGAAGTGGGTTATCAGCTGTGTGGAGGAAGTTTAATTTCTGAGTCTCCAGACTCTACAGAGGCCTGTGAAGTCCACACAACTACACAACTACACAACTGCACTCTCACTCTGAGCTCGTCCGTACAGTTTTTCTGCTGACGCATGTTCGACAGCTTTTACTCGGCTGTCGGTGATAAACCGCAGCGGGCAAACACAGTAGGACGGCTACAGTCTGTTCTATAGATACAATTAAAATGTGTGGTGTTGTTGTTGGACAGTCTGTGGATAGGTCCACTTCCTCTGCATGCCGCTGCTGCACTGTTAGCAAGATTCAGTCGTGATGATCCAAACAGATTTTTTTTTTCCCCAGGAGACGACTTCAGCTGCCATTTTCACAAACCCACCCAACACTTATCAACACTGTTCAAAGTGCAGCTAAACATCTGGTCCAGATGTAGCATGGACCTCACACAAGGGAACGATCAGTTCAGTTGAGGCAACAGAAACACACGACGACTGCTCGGCTTCACCAAAACCTTCACATTATTACTTCATGCTTTGCTGCATTAAGGACACACGGCTTCCTGCGTCGTCCAACAGGAATATTATTCACTCTGGAATTACATTCTGACAGGAATGTAATTCCTGTTGGACAATTTCTATTTTTATTTCTGTTTTTTTTTTTGGTTTATTTGTTTTGGCTAACCCTCCTGCTGACCAATCAATATGATCATCTATAATCATAAGTGTAACAGTTAAGAAAACATAATACCAGAACTAAACAGCCCTGTTGTTACTGTTGTCAGTCATTGTGGTTGTGAATATCAGAAGTAGCTTTGACACAATGATACGTTCAATATATAGAAATAAAGTCGAAAAGTATTTGACACACACACATACTGTAAATTCTCAAATAAAAGCCAGATCTTAAATAGATGTCGGTCTCCTGTACTGACCGGCTCATATCGGATATTTACAAAGGTCCAAACACTAAACTGACCTTCATCTTAAATTAAACCCAAACACAGATTTCAGAAACGTATCAGGACTAATCTGTGAACATGAACGATGTTGTTTATTCTTACTGTGAAAATCAACCAGATATTTTCTCTCATGTAATTAAATAACCACCTACTTTTTATTAGATGGGCTTGTTTTTCTCACCACGAGTGTCAAGTGTCAAGTTGAAAATGTGGTGCTGAGCATCTCCTTGTTGTGTTTCACATGCTCGACCGTGCGCACCCTGCAATCTGCATTTCCTGACTACTCATTTTCTGTAACAGTAGAAATAGCCTTTATATATATATATGTATATATATATATATATACAGTATGAGCCATAATGCAGCCTCTGATACAGGAGAGAAACTGTTTAAATAGTGTTTTTAAAGGTTAAATCCACATGTAAACACCGGATGTACGTTGTTTTTGAGATTATTGCATTTATTAAACAGATTGCAATACCACTAGATGAGAGCACTGTCGAATTATACACTTGTTAATTTAATTCAACTTTTAATAAAAATAAATAAATCAATAAACATTTGATAACTTTACAAACTACAGATTTCTGCAGGTTTGTCATTTTGCATCACCTGTCCAGACTATGAAACTTCTTTTTGCTCTCATTTTCAGTTGGACCCTCCCTTTTTATCATTATTATTATGATTTTATCCCATTTCATCATCACTGCTACATTTGTGAAATTTGTGTGTTTGCCTTCTGATCCATAGATAAGAAGATAGATCCATGTTGTTTCTGTGCAGCTAAGACAGAGGAAGCTGTGAGAACTAAAGACTGGAAACTATAAATAACCAGCTCCCATGAAGTGATTTCAAAACTGTCATAAGTTCTGTCTAGAAACGATTCCAGGTGTAGGAGGAAGATAACATGTTCCTCAGTTAGCGACTGCAATACAAGAAGTGGATCTCTGCAAATACTAAAAGATGTAAAAACAGAAATAGACACACTTTAAAGTTCTGTATAATAATTTGTTTTTCTTTGTATGATGCACAACGAGTTTGAACTTACAGTCACCTTCTCAGTCAGACTCAGGTGATACATGCAGCCAGGGACCAGTCATCATCACTGTTTATATGTGTATATATATATAATACAGTTAAATCAAATATAACAGGTCTGTATTTTATATATATTTAAAACATGCACTAGATAAACCATGAATGATTTTGACTGAAACCAAAGTTTGAGGTAGAGATAGATCACTTCTCACTGGGATTGACCAATCAGATCCCAACCTGTGAGGTGAGTCGTGTCCTGTGAGCTCATCAATGTCAGATCAAATTTTCAAGGCGATAATATGATATGCATTACATTAATTTAGACTTATATAATAAAAACTCCTCTACAACAAGAGCGTCTCATTTCAGGGACACAGGAAGATGTGCATTTTTATGACTAAAACATGAAATCTTATGTTTATAATCTGGTCACTAGGAGTTGATCACACGTTGGTATAAAAAAAAGAAGCGTTTTAATGTTTTCATGTTTTTCTTAATTGCCCCTATGTGTGAATATGAGTGTGTGAGGTTGTTTGTTTCCATGTGATGACCCGTCCAGGCTGTGAACTGCCCTCATGGATGGATGGATGGATGGATGGAGGTGGGTCTTTATAAAAGTATAAGAAAATTAAAATAAAATCACTAAAAATAAGACATAATTGCCACACTCTGCCTTTAAGCCTGTAAAGAAGTTAAATCTGGTCGCCCTCTGCCCCACAGATCAAATCTGTAAGTAAACGCTGGAGACAGTTTGATGCTTTAATCATAAAATGCACAATTCTTTCCATGTTCAACCTCCTGTCAATGTCAGTTTGGTCATTTTTTTGAAGGTTTGAACTGAACAAGAAACAACATGTGAGGGCGACAGCCTTGGAGCTGCAGAGGAAATTCTCTCTGTCGGCTTTTGTGTTGTTGTTCGTGCAGCTGTAACAAAAAAAAAAGTATAGAAAGTATATGACTCATCTCAGGTGTTTTTATAATCGACTGTGCGATTTTTTTATGATGGATGAAGATAGTGAAAGAGAAAGTGTGTTAGATTTAGAACTAAATGATTCTTGTAAATACTTCTTTAAAAAGGAAACTTTAAAGGCGACTTTACCTCAGAGGGACTCATCTCTTTGTCATCTCCATGCCGGTCTGTCAGATTTCCATGATTACCATGGTTCTCCCCTTCCTCCCTCTCCTCCTCCTCCTCCTCCTCCTCCTCCTCCTCTTCCTCCTGCTCCTCTCTTCCCTCTCCCTCCTTCAGCTCCTCCTTCGCTTCCTTCTCCCGCTCCTCCTCCTCCCACTCCTCCTCCTCCTGCTGCTTTTTCCTCTCTTCCTGCCTGCTGCTGAGGCTGCCGCAGACTAACCTGGCTCTCGGGGCGCAGGGACCACCAGCTGTGTGTGAGGAACCCATCTCATCAACACAGCACACACACACTCACACACACACACACACACACACATACACACACACACTTGCACGCATGCATGATGCATATGGATGAACACACTCATGCCAACGTAGAGGATATGTGTGTGTGCTGGAAAGGGAAGTGTAATGAATCAGGTGTTTGGACGGAGGCAGAGCTGCTGTTGAAGCTAAAACACTCAGATTAAAAAAACTTCCACCTGACACACGTCACAGCCGACCATCGAGACTCTTCCCATTCAAAAAGTTTCTCCTCTGGAAAACAGGAGCTGCAGCATCTGCTGGCTGACAACACATTGGATATTGGACAGTCCTGCAAAACACTGGTTTTGTGCAATAACAATACTTCCTTTTTATAACCAATTCTAGTAGCTGTCGATAATACATGCAAAAGTATGGTACGGTTTAGATGTTACATTTCTGATGAAAATGTGAAATTGATCACAAGCCTTTGACAGATGTTAGCCAGCTGGGGTCTTAAAGGTAGAATCTGGAGTTTTGTTTGTTGCAGTTTGTAAACAAAACATTGAAACTCGGCCCCTCCTCTTGGGAACAACTGTGTAGCCTCCTGCCCCAGACAGCAGCGGTTGTCAAGACCGCAAAGGAAAGGAAATACAGTCCGAGTGAAGCGCTGGAGCCGTGGGCTGAAACTCGACCATCACCAACACCGGGAGCCTCCGGTGTTGTGTTGTTATGCCGTTGTGGTGAGCTGGGAAGACGATGTTAGTGTCGGATGCTAACCGCTACCGCTAGCCAAAGTTAGCATCGAGCTAGCTCCCCACAACGGTGCTCATACTTGTTACCACTTGAGGCTTTAGTTGTCGGTGACGGTCAGGAATGGGTCCGCGGCTGCAGCGCTTCACTCGGACTGTATTTCTTTTTCTTTGCAGTCCTGACTGCTGCTGCTGAGAGAGAGAGAGCAGCATCAAGGACAGCTAGTGCGGCTAGCAGCCCTGAGCCCTCCTACTCTGAGCTCCGTCATTGGCTGGAGAGAAAACACAGACTCTCTCGCTCTCCACCCAGAAACGTCCCTATGCACAACAAGACAAAGCAAAAGACCAAAATACAGGCAGAAGGAGGGGGCGCTGCAGACACAGCCACCACCACACAGGACTAGAAGCCCATAGGTCAGTGGTTCCCAACCTGGGGGGCGGGACCCCCCAAGGGGGGCGCCAAAGATCCAGGGGGGGGTCGCGAAGCCCTCTTGATTTTAAGGGGTTTAATAATTTTAATGTAATTAAAATGTTAAATAAATGAGTAGGCTAAGCATTTAATTCATATATGTGACAAAATCAACTAAATTCAAGGGCCACATTAAACATTTATTCGTGTATTTAAATAGATAAACAAATAAATTATAGGCCTATAGGCTATCAATAGATGATTGAATATCAACAGTTTTAAAACATTAAATACATAATATACAGCAGGGCAATATCAGTCACAATGAATTTGAAAAACAGCATGGAACAATGAGAAAAAATCTGTGTAAAATTACAACATATTCTTCAGAACTTGTACTTTTAAAAACACAATTATGTTTTTAAAAGTACAAGTTCTGAAGAAATATGTTGTAATCATACACAGGTTCTCCTGATTGTTTGTTCCATGCTGTTATTAAATTACTGAAATATAATACAGTATTTCATGTAAAAGAAGTTATGATGATCCTTATTTTATTTTATTTTACATCGGGGGGGGGGGGGTCACCAAAGTTTTCAATGGTAAAAATATGGGTCCCTTAAGAAAAAGGTTGGGAACCACTGCCATAAGTGATGATTAAAATGGATTTCATTTGTATAAGTCTAGCTTTTATTTTTGGGCACAAAACTCCAGACTCTACCTTTAAAGAGTAACTGTTATGGCCATATATTTTTTTAGTTTTCATTGGTGTTTGTTAAAATAGATTTATAAACCTCACAGACCAATTCAACCTCTGACCAATCAGAGCACACCGGGGCTCCAATTAATCACCACTACAGTATGGCAACCAGAGGTAACGCTTGTTGACATTGGTTTGGGCCAGAGTCCGATCCAGAACCAGATGATGAAGGACCAGGATTCACCTTCACAAACTGGACTGGAGCCAGAAAAGAAGCGCACACCCACTGTCAGGCAGCGGGAAAACGAGGGGAGAGGTGGAAATAATGAAGGAATTATGGCAAGCGGATTTAACATTTAAAAGCTAAGTTTGACTATCCGGAATTAACATTGTAGATATCAACAACGTCTTTCTGAATTGTTATAGGCTAATTACGTTTTGAATAGTTGGATTTTTCATTTAAGATATCTGTAATTCAGTTTTGCCGAGTCAAAAAGAACATTTCAGATATCCACAACTACGTTCTTCCTAGGACAAATGACGTCACTTTTGCGTATTGTGTATGGGGTTTGTCATTACAGATATCTACAATTAAGTTGCACGTATCCGCTATGTGAATTACGGATATCTGTAACTGAATTACGACTAGTAGTACCAATTCCACTAATTCAACTTAAGTTTTGACTAGGCGAAATGACGTTGTAGAAATCTCAAACTGGAATTAGGAATAGTCGTAATTCAGTTACAGATATCTGTAATTCACATAGCGGATATCTGCAACTGAATTGTAGATATCTGTAATGACAAACCCCATACACGTGAATGGCAAAAGGGACGTCTTTTGGCCTGGGAAGAACGTAGTTGTTGGATATCTGAAATGACAATTGTGGATAGGAGGAATGTAGTTGCGGATATTGGAAATACTCTTTTAGACTAGGCAAAACTGAATTACAGATATCTGCAACACATATCCAGTCTGGCTTTTTAATGTTAAAATGGCTTGCCATAAGGAATAGACAGATACTCTGACTTAACGATCATGTCTACCGTCCTGCTGGTTTATGATGCTGGTAAACCTGAATGAATTCTGTGCTCACAGGAACTGAAACTGAGCAGTTAAATTTACCTGAGCTCACGAGTTATAAGCATAAAAGTACTGACTGATATTGCAGGATTTATATATTCGCTTCCTACCAAAGTAACAAGGTCAGCAGCAACTTCATTAAACATCTCAGATCCTCAATGATAACGCTGACAGACAGTCCACTGTTCGGCCATATTTACTCTTCAGAAAGAGGCACTGAGAAAATTGAGCACCTAATTGTGCGTTGTTGCTGAAAAGGCCTTCAAAGTGCTGGGTTTTTTTGTACTATAAAGTTTAGAGCAGTGAAGGAAACTGAAGAAAAAAAAACATATTTCTCTAGGTAATTGAGAGCACAACTTCTCAGTATGGTTTCAAAACTAAAAGAACAATTTATATGCACAAAAGGATACAGCAGACTGTAAGAAAGGGAAACTCAGTAAAGTAAAATAGGTCTTCTTTCATGCTGCATTCAGACCAACATCAGACTTAAAATGTCTGCTGACATCAGTGCAGATGTCTCGGGCCTATTGAATGAATTTAAGCGCACATTACTGGCTGATTACTTCATAACCTTTACTTTGTAATGGCCTTGACAAAAGAGAGAAAGAGCTGCTGTTACTCAGCTGGACTTCCTGGATCATATTTCACTGCACCATTGAGCACCATCCTCACCAAAGACCGAAGACCACGTCATCTGTGTTGTTTTAGATGCATGGGTTAAAAAAATAAGCATGTCTCACTGTCTGCATCTCACTTTTCAGATTCATTCACTGTGACTGTGGTCGGCCTTAAAGGGATAGTTCAACATTTTGACAAATTCGCCCATAATCCCTATAGTCATACGGGGAGGTTCATTACTGTACCTTTATTTGTTGATGCATGTTGTTTTGAGAGACACGAGCTACTTAGGTAACGGTACACACAATAGTTGCCCGGGCGGAGTGATTTCAAAAGTGCACGTAGGTCCAAGTATTTGCTTCATGTGTCGTAATGTTACATAATTATACATGATTATCTCATAGCGTGGTGAATGTGCAGGTCACAACTTGTCCACCAGAGCGTTTTGGAGTTGTTGGATTGTGTATTTGATGAGTTTGATGAGGGACAGGGAACCTGTACCATTCACCTCCATTGTGTTCGCTGAGCAGCTCACGTCTCTGCCCCACTTATCTCAAAACAACATGCACCGATAATTAAAGGTAATGAACCTACTGCTATGACTATGTATAGGGATTATGGCGATAGGCAAATTTGTCAAAATGTTGAACTACCCCTTTAAAATACCACAAACCTGAAGGAGTGAGCACAAATACACATGTTGACACAGTCATCCCAGATGCTTTTAAATTCATAGAAACCCCCATTTTAAACTGTGCATGATGAAACCCCTCAGATTGTGTAATGACAGTGATAAGAGGCCACAGAGTTTGTGTAACAACAGACTGGTCGCATACAGGACGAATCGACTTAATCAAACAGATCTTAATACACTCAATACAGTTCCTGGAGCTTCCCTCTGTGGTGAACCACACTCTCTAAACTCTGGGAGGGTCCTGGACCGGTTGTGGAGGTTGTACTGTCAGCTTACAACTACTAATTAGGACATTTAGGATGCAGTTTACTTGATTGCGTACTGTAGATTGGGATGTGCACTGTGCTGGTTAAAGCTCTGTTGGCTCTGATTTAGGCTTCATCCAGACTCTTGATTGTGTGAATAGTAGAGGCCATTTGATTGTGGAAAATAAGGAAGAGTGTGAATTTCCTGGAGATCTGTGGTGTGTTGTTGGACCTCAGTCTCTGGACCATCCATCATGAGCACAAACCTCCTTGACAGCTTGAATGGAGGCCTCAGCTGGTGAAACCTTGAGCTCTCTTCTGCCCCAATGTACCTTGAAAAATAGTCCAGCATCAGCAAGTTTATGATTATTATTATTATTACTCATCTATCTCTCTCTCTGTGTTGTGTCCTGTGTCTTCAGTTTATTTCATACATGCATCCAGGGTCTTAGTCTGATATAACAGGCCATCATTCCTGGAGATCCCTTAATGAAAATCATGGAGTTTATTAATGATCCATGCTCTAAGTAGCTAACACTCTCAGACCTTCATTACAGTAGAAGATATCCTGCAAGATAGAGATCCTGATGTTCATACAACATCTGGTCTGTGGTGTGTCACTATTTTGCACATTTATTCTGTTTGTTTGCATTTTTTTTTTTAAATTCCACCATGTTCTCCATGCAAAAGTCAAAAGTGCATGAGGAAAGTAAATAGTCGCTGCTCCAGGCTCACAGTTTATACTTAGTCTAACACCACACCATCTCCCGCTCCCTTTAAAAGGCAGGTAAGGTAGCACAGATTTCTATTAATAAATGTAGAGTGTTTGACATTGTGTGGTCAGTTTTTCATATGTTGTGGCCAGTCCTGACCTGCAGTCTGAGGTTAAACCAAGAGCTGAGTGAATCAGTGTTCTGCTCAACACAAAAAACAGCACCAGACGGATATTATCATCTATTATGAGACGTGTAAATACACTTTCAGTTCATTATGAAACTGGTGGGGAACACTGGTGCAAGACTCACCAGGTAGTAAGAAACATGCTGCAATGTTATGCAACACAACCTCCTGAAATGTTCCACCTCGGGGGGTCTCGGAGTGAGAGGCACGCCTCACTGGGGGGGCAGCGAAGAACCTCACAGGAGGCGCAGCATGGAAATAAATACACCAGAAAAAATAACAGTAAACATCTGGTTGGCTCAGCTAAGATATTTGTGTGGAGAAATGGATCGATTTTGAGGAGCTGCACTGAGAGAGGAGTAGAAACTATGTTCATGTCTTTCTTTAAAATCTTCTTGTTTTTGGCTGGACAGTAACTCCATGCATTATTACTTTCAGAGATGAAGGTGTTTTGTTTCCAGCTTCAGTCTGTCTGATGATGGTCAAAGGTCACAGTGGTCATCGAAAAGGCATTTTAAACCATTAGTCAAGACTTCATATGACGGAGTATTAGGGCCACATTGAGAAAAAACAAATTCACAGACTTATTAGGAGAATAAAGTCATCATATAACAAGAAAAAAACTCATAATTTTACAAGAATAAAGTGGCAATTTTATGAGAAAAATTTGTAAATTTACATGAAAAAAGCCGTACCGGTAAGTGTATCGATGGCTGTTCTGGTTCTGTTCTGGTTCTTTCTGCGAAATAGATGCATTTTCTTGCATATTCTTTCTATCCCTTTAAGTATCTCCTTGTTTGTGAAACCTATGTTGAAGTACAACTTCACAAAATGCTCCACAGCCTTGTTTTAACAACTTTACTCCTCTAAAACAACAGGTTAAAATATTATGACTTTATTCTCGTAATATTATGACTCTATTCTTGTAAAACTATGACTTTATTCTCAAAGTCTGTGAAAAAAAATTCTCCGTTGTTGTAACTTAATGACCAAATTTCACAGATGGTTCATATTTTCTATGACTGTGGAGGAGCAGAGATGAAACCTGAAACCAGTCAGACGACCACGAGGAGGTGATTCTAGTTTCACTTTCACTTTCATTTTCACTTTGTGTCTGATTTTTTTGGTCAAAAGTTTTCATTTGTCCTGTCTGCTACAACTTTTTTCTTCATTTTCATGTTTATTTTAATGGTGTTGACATTTATTTTGGGGGGGTCTTCCCTCATGCATTGTCTCACATTGTCTCATGTTTGTTTTGTCTCAGTCTGTTTGCAGATGTTCTGACGACCTCCTGTCTTTTATCCCTGTCTTCATCTTTAACCACTCCAAAGCTTCATTGCTATACTAATTTAGCACAGACGATTGCTTCTTTAATTTTTGTTCAATTTTATTAGTGTGATACTTTAATATAGCAAGAAACCCAACAGTCATAGCCGTACTTCTTAACTGAGAGAGGAGAAATTCAGGAAGAAACCAACAGGACTGGGATCAGGACGGACACCCATGCGACTCTCCTTCTTGGTGACATAATGTTAAACTATAATCTATAAACATCCATCTCCCATCTTTGATTGAATATGAGCGCGAACTCACCTGATGTCTTTTGGTTTTTCCTTTACTATTGATACAACATGACATCTACATCATCTGATCTATCTATCGGCCACTGGATGTGATATTTTTACAGTCGCCATTTTGTCTTTCTTTAGTTCTTTTACATTCAGGACAACCTTAGTGCTGCTTTGTTGTTTCCTCTTCGCTCCCCTTTGTGTACATCTGGCCTCACCCATCAGACTTGAACAAACTCACCAGCTCTCTCTTCTTTCGATGCTTCGTTCGTTGCTGTTGTCTACACTTGTTTTGGTTTTTTTTCTGCTGCCGACCAGGTATCTGCTCCCTGAGAATAACAACCACAGCACAGAGCAGAGCAGATTGCTTAGATTTCGAGTTCTGTTTCACTGTCTGGCAACAGGTATAATGATGGACAGGAATCTGGTGAACAACAGCAATTTGCTGAGTTACCCTGGCAACCCTTAACAGTGCAATATGGGCTGCACAGGTGGTGATGTGTCTCAAACTGACACCGGAGCTGGAGAATCACAGGAATAATCTGAAATAAGATGCATAGCTACTCCCCTGGATACAGCTTCGAGACGGATTCTGACTGATGGACTGACGGATGTTTCGTACCAATATGTCGGTCACAGTTGGAGGTTGGAGGTCTTCCACAGTGTTTCCTAAAACAGCTTGATGCGGAACTTGTGATGATGACAGTACTTGGTCTTTCATATTCATCCCTCCTCCTCCTGTCGTTGACTTTCCCTTTAAAGCCCCTGTACAGACTTTTCATTTAGTGTTGACTTTGGCGGCCCCTGTGGACGAAAGCAGCGGAATGAAGACTGCATTTCCCACTGTCATGAAGACGTTTGTCTGGCTGGTCCGTGTAGATTTGTTTTGGAAACGTTGTAAAGAAGACGGGACTTGCTTCTTCTTTTTTTTTTTTAGCAGCTTAATGTATCTATTCGTATCGTTTCTCAGTGGTCCAACCCGACCATGCCTTCCAGAGGTATAGAATTAGACTACTTAGAAATAGCGTATCTTCACACTGATGGGTTCATTTGCTGTTGTCCTCTTCTTTCTTTGCTTCTGTCACAATTGACCTCTGGCTAAGCCCCGCCCCCTCCACTCACTCGGACAAACAGTCAACATTCGGTGACAGTTGCTATGGCAGCTGTCCCAGTAGGAGACATTTCACAGGAGGCAGTTGATGGTTTTTGGAGACAGAAAGATTAAATATCATCTCGAAGTCACCAAAACTTCACTTAACTTTACTGCTATGGCTGTCGGTTGCCGCGAAACGCCGATAGCGACGGGCTAATTTCTGTTAGCCTGTCTATGGAGTTTTACATTATACGTTAGCATTAAGCTAGCGGACTTTATGCTTAGTTGTGATGCTGGCTAACATCTAAACATCTCTGACAATATGTTGCCTCAAATACGTTGTTGACTTAACTTAGAACAGATGTAGACATCCATGTTAATTTTATCCACGTTTAGTTGGTGTTGTGGTGGTCTACCTCATAACTTTATCCAGAGCAGACACTTCTCGCGGTTGAGATGTGGCTTGGGAAAAGGTAAAAAAAATCCCCCCCGTGGCCTCTCAGGATACCTAGTGTCGGAGTTGCATTTACCCCATGCACACCGTTTGACCATTTTAAACTTAAAATGTCAAGAAAAAACATATAAAAACGAATGAAAACTGACTAACTGCAATGCATTTCAATGGACGTGGAAGCAGAGAATGTCCGAGTGTATGGGCTAGCTATGCGCACTGTGATTGGCTCATCGCGTTTGGGGGCGTGGCTTAGCCATAGGTCAATTACTACGACCACTAGATGTCGCCTGAGCACAAAACAACTTTGCGTCATAATAACCTGCTGCACAGACACTGACCTGTGGACAAGATCATCAGCCTGTATCAAATGTGAAGGGCTGTTTCGAGGAGGCCACAGATTACACCAACCCTCCAAGAATCTGATCATTTCCTGCAGACTGGGGCAGGATTATAGCTCAGCTGTGCTCCTCCCATCTGCATCACAGCTTCACATCTGTTCCTCCTCCCTCCTACCTCTCTAAATGGAGCCCATCACTTCTGTCTCACAGGTGTGGGACAGGACAATAGACCAACAATGTTCCTTTAAACCGGGATTATTACAGTTACTAAACATCTTCTTCTATACATCATCTTCTTCTGATTACTTTTGGACGACTGCACCTATAACGTCCTCATCGAGCAAGATTAAACCGGTAATATTCCCCCGGGAGCTGTCTTCATGATATACAGTTTTATTGCCCATTATTCATTTGTACAGTCGAGCCTGTGTATAAAAAATTGCACGGGCTAAACGCAGCTTTTTCAATTTGATGTCTGCTCTCGGGTGTCAGATTTACGACCTCCCCGTTCCCCTCAGAGTGGCTCGGCCTATCTCGCTGTGACATGCGGCGATACAGCTGTGGCTAATTGTTGTGTGTCGTAAAAAACTCAGTTGTCCACCGACCCCGAGCAACCGCTATCAATCCAGCGTGCCACCAGCAGGCAGCCATGATGCCGATGTGTCCCCCGTGTGCGATCACAGCGTGCTCAGTATTCCCCGAAGCCTGGAGCTTTATGGCTGCTCGCCTTAGATAATCAGGAAGAATAATTCATCTGCATTCAAACTGTTTGTTTTATTTCCGTTATTCCCATTGTTGGTGTTTTCCATTACATTTTCCATTATTGGTAAAATAAATGAAAAAACTAGTGTTTACAAATCCCTTTAGTTCATGTTTCTTTGTAGAAATGGAACCAGGTGGCAGTATGTAAGGGTAAATATTTCAAAATAAAAGCCTCGAGGATGGAACAGCCATTCTAGAAAAGTCTAATAGAAAACCAGTTGTTTTGCTGGTTAAATTGGACTCACATGTAACTGTGACATGTTGCAGCAGGTCTAACACATAATAGTAGCACTATATATTAAATATATCACAGTCACAAAAAAAGATGAGTTACCACTCGTCTTTCTCAATCATTGCAGTAAGACTGTATTTTACTACAGAATTACTTTCAGGCACATTATATCCTAGTGTTTCAACATGTCACTGTGTTATTAAAAGATTTACAGTAGTTTACAGGTACAGATCAGCTCTTTGTATCTATTTTTTATGCAGAAATTAAAACGAGGACCATGCTGATATACTGTAGATGCGATGGGAGTTTTATATAGACTGAATGAACCAAGTTATGCAGAAACGTAAAATGGATCATTTGCTCGTAAAGATTCATTCCAGCCGTGGCAAAAAAAAAAAAAAGATGTGCAGAAATACACTATTTAGAGAAAGCCAAACTCCAGGCAGTCGGAAAGAAACTTTTTAGAGCATTACTGAATCCCTCAGGTTTGTTTTTTTTGCAAACAGATGCGTTGATCTGTTTGTGCATTCATACCAAACACTGGACCTCACAACCAGTCACATTGCTGCATGTGCTGTTAGTATAATGAGGATGAGTGTAGGTTTGCACCGATGGCTTTAAAATACAACTACCACCTTGTTTATCACAATAAACCCCATGTTAGCCAGGAGCATAGAAACAGCGACTTTTCCCTTTAAGAACCTCCAGGACCAATGGGATTAAGCTGCCTGTTGGGTCTGTGATCCTGTTCTACACAGTGTTTTGTAGGACTGAGTTTTAAGCTCACGTCCTGTGGTGTTGAGTGGGCGTCTACAGTATGTCGATCACAGTTCACAGTCTTCTCTGTCGTCATCTGTCTGTTTAAACCCAAACACACTGATGATCCAGACCACTTCCTCTGACCATCAGCAGGTAAGAGCCTGACGCTTCAACCCCTTTTCAGATCATTCTTGTTGTTGATGTGTTTGTTTTTGTACCATTCCTCCAGTGAAACAGACAATCAGTCCCCCCAGATAAGAAATACATCCATATAGCCTATAGTAGATAGGTGATATGTTTTTGGTTTGACTTCAACAGCTAGCAAACGCCATGAATGTCATCGACTGACTTACTCAACTGGCCAGATGTTGGGGTTTCTAGCACCCACAAATCTACAAATCTACTATCCATTGGACAGCATCAGTGGTATGGTTTTATAACCACCACACAAGAGCAACAGTTTGTACTGAGACTAGAAACAGATGTTCTGTTGCTTCTGACCTTCTCTCTTAGACATTTATTTCCAGTCTTTGCCGACTTGAAAATCTCACAATCTCAAAAATGTTGGTGAACCACATCTGAGCCAGATAAAGCCTTCTTAGAGCACTTTGTATTTTAATGATAACAATCTAACTGAATACAGAAAACATAGAGAAACAAAGAAAATGCACTTCATACTTTACAGTGTGTAGGTGATAAAGAGTAGAAAAAGCTAACCAGAAGCAATAAAACAAGCTCAGTGGATACATGAACCAAGTCAATACTTTGCTGACACATGTTACCAGTCCTGTGCTGAGTCATGTTTTGCTGCCCAGTCATTATTACTCAGTGTGAAAGGCAGTGAGGTTGTTCAGCTTCCTGGTTTGGTGAAGGTCTGTCTGGCTGTGTGGCCTCTGAGTCTCGGAGGAGGTCGCTGGGCTGGCCGGCCATTAGCTGAGTTAGTTAGCTGCTCAATGCTAACTCTGCTTTGTATCGTAGCTCCTGGTGCTTGTGAAATTCACCTGGCTGGTTTTGTGTGGTGGCCTCTGGCTCTGATTTAAACATCCTCATCCCCCGGTGTAAATCTCAGGCAGCTCTCACATTGCTGCTGTGAGCAGGTCTGCACATATAATAGACTCCAGGTCCAAGTAGCAGCAGCGTTAACCTGAGTTATTGAGTCACAGAGAGGGATGTTACCTTGGGTCACGTGATGACTGGTTGTGGGACCCTGGTGTGAAAGATAAAGGAGTTAAAATGGCCTTCATTAAGAACATATTCTCTCCACCATTTTGACCAGACTGAGGTCCAACAAGTAAAACTGTCTCATTTTCATTATTTCTGTTTTATGCTCTGAAATCTGTATTTTACGGCTTTTCAGACGATCAGTTTCCCTCTATAATTGGTCACAACATTTGGAAACATTTATCCATTTGATTTTGCTAAAGCTTTGTATTTTATTACACATTACTGTACAGTAGTTTATATCCAGTTGGATTGTTTGGCTACGAGTTCAGATGTTCAGCTGCAGTGATGATCATAGTGTGTTGTGGATAAACTGCACTGGGGACTTTTTTTTTTTTTTTAATGAAACACTGTAGAAATGCAGCTGTCTGAAGTTACGAAAGTGGAGCTGAAACAAACACACACACACACAGCTCACTGGGGAATTAGTTTATTCTCATCACCTTAGGATTTCTCCTCTATAACTGGAATTTAATGCAACTTATCCGACAGTATTTTCTCTTTGATCCAAAGGGACTGACCAGAGAAAGCCGCCTGAAACAAAATTAGATTTGTAGTTTTTGTTTTCTAATCCAGATGTGATTTGACTCGTGTTTGGAGTTCTTTCAACCAAAAGATACGGAGACAAAAGCATTGGATCAAAAACGCAAATGTGCAATGTGAAGAAATCTGCGTTGTTTGGTTGCTAATGGTTTCCAATCAATTCAGTCAAGCATTGAAAAGTGAAACAACAACTTTCAGACCATTTTTTAATCTAATTAACTAACACCATATCTTCTTCTGGTCCTATTAAAACACTAACTACTAATTACTAAAGGTTTATTGACCAGTTTTTGAGGCCTTGGCAGAAAATTAGGTCTGTGCAATTTTCATGCAAACACACACATTCATATTTAGATTATTCTAAATCTTTCACTATAAATAATTGATTCTTTGTTTTCAAGGCTGTTTTCCAATAATGGACCTTTTTTTTCCTCTTTTCAAGGTTTTTTTCTTATAAAACCTTGAAAGGACGATGCTCAGTATGTTGTGTAGTTGAATTCCCTGCTCATTTCTCCAGTCATTACAAATCAAACCCACCTGCTCTTCCAGCAGCAGCATCATCATCATGCAGCAGTGTCAAACCTCTTAAAAACTCAACAAGCCTTAAGTCGCCTGACGGTTGATTGTAATAACACATTAATCTAAAAGTGTAATAACACTGCTATGTTCCAAGTGTTGAATAAATATCACATCACATGAAGTTAAACTTCTGCATGTTTAGCTGGAATATTCACACTTGCAACAATCAAGTGTTTTGCAGAACTGTCCGATATTGATGTTTTCATTGAGAGGTCACAGCCTTATGTGAGACTGTAGCAAGGCATTATGGGAAACAATGACATTTACTGACTTATGTGGAGGTTTGAAAAAGCATTCATACACCAACATCATTAACATGTGACCTAAACCTACTGCGAAAATATAAAATAGATCGATAATTTATAGGATACATGTAGGATATGTAGAATATGTTGCAGTGCATCACATATTTAATGCATAAAAATCACTGCATGAGCAGCAACAAGCACAAATCCACCACTGTGTTCTGTACTGAGACACTAAGATGAGTAATCTCATGCTTTTACACCTCCCTCCCGCTCCCATCCAGAGTTTTTCCTCCATTTCCCGCCTGCTACACTGAATATCTCACTATTTTCCCCCCGTGGCAGCGCCGCGTCCAGGTGGAGGCAACAAAATTATCGTCACCCATAACATATTTGGAGAAGGGTGCAGCAGTCTGAAACCTGTCTTCTTCTTCTTCTTCTTCCTCTCCTTTTTTTTCTTTCTTTTTCCCCTATGCAGCGGTCCTTCTGCAGTGCCATGGTGGACGAGCTGCGGGTTTCCCTCAAGTGCCAGCGCCGGCTCAAACACAAGCCCCAGCCAACTGTCATGGTGAAAACAGAGGAGGTCATCAACATGCACACTTTCAACGACCGCAGACTGCCAGGGAAAGAGACCATGGCCTAAGATGGGATTCTCAATCACTCTCTCACCCTCTCTCCTGCAGTGAGGAGTTCTGCAGAGACTCTGAAGAACAGGGTCGGGGTAAATGGTAAAAAAAAAAGGGGGGGGAATGGGAGGGGAATGGGGGGCAGGCAGTGGGTTTTAAATGGCTGAGGACCGGTGGGATATTTAGAGAAGAGGTGCTTGGGTTGTATATTGACGAAATGTCATTCTTCTTTCTTTATAATTAGCTAGGGATAAGAGATTCAACAATATTTCCTGTGGAAATAACGTGAACCTGGGTAAAAGTTCAGAGTTATACCTCATTACTCTTAACCAGCTTGGCAAGGGGCGGTAAAAAAAGAAACCGCCACGTGCCAGGATTTTCAAAACCCAGGAGTCATGAGATAGTCTAGAGAAAATAAAATAATAATGAAATTGGGAAACAAGTGGTCAATTATTTAAAAAAGAAGAAGAAAAAGGCGAAAATTAAAGAATAATTGGAGCGATCATCTTCAGCTGCTGCTCAGTCAGTTCAAAAGAGGAGTTTGTATAGGACTGTTTATTTTCAAAATGACTCAATAATTAAACCGCCCCCACCACCACCACAAGCCCTGAAGACGACGGCAGCCCCCAAAATGTACAGAGAGACGTCTGCTTAGTCACATATTATTATTATTATTATATACTGATCGACGAGAATCAGAAATGGATAAACTGTCATCCATCGGGGAGGAGGAACGAGTGACATCATTTATTTGTGTTTCAGAGTACTAACACTTTGTCTTTAATGTGAGGGCAGGTGAGGAGGGTGGGGGGGCGGGGAGGGGAGGGGGGCAGTCTTTTCAGATTTAAGATTATATGGTAAAATAAAAGCAGAGATTGCAGGAGAAAAGGGGAATGGGGGAATGGGAGGGAGGGGAGGGGGGAGGGAGGGTGACGTAGTGAGCTGTTAATGTCCGATGTATTAGCCGCCAGTATTCACTTTAAAACAAGAGGAGTGTGTGTGTGTGTGGAGGTTTAAAAAAACACACACCTGTTGTTAACTTGTGTGTGTGGGAACAGTTCACCGAGTCTAAATTCACAGCAATCACACAAACACACAAACTCTATTTATTCTAAATATTTATTAAATTGTTTTTATTTATGAAATCTCCTTATTTATATCTCGACGGACTGACTTTTCACTAGACTGCAGTAAACACACCTCGACTCTGTGATGGGTAGAAACCCATTTTGTTTCCATTTTTGCTCAGTATCAAAGTATCTCCAGTTTTCATTTTGTACTCCTGTGGCTTTATTTCCTTTTATTTTTTTGTTTTTTTTGTTTCTTTTTTTGTTTTGGCAGCAAAGCCCCACATTTATTTACTTGTGCAAATGCAATTTCTATGAAAAAGTGTTTTTGTACGAAGAGAATCAAAAATTTTGTAATGATGATTTTTATCAACACAAAATGCACCACGAGGAGTGTCATCCATGGCAGAGGTGGGACTCACACACCAGGTCAGGAGGCTTTCCTATATAGACAATAGACAAAACGCTGACACACACATATACATACACACACAAACACACACACTCGTTCTCCATGGAGCAGATTCACACCAATTAGCACTCTGGTCTCCAAGAGAGGGAGATAGAGAGATAGAGATAGAAAGAGATAGAGATAAAGAGAGAGGCAGAAGAGCCTCAGTGACATGATGTTGAAGAAGAAAAAGAAGAATAAACTATTTTTATCATGTAAAAGAATCATATTTAAAGAAAGATATTTTTACTTCACATGAAAGAAACGTTAATACTGGTTAGAGCAACTATATAGTGTTCACATACACACACAAACACACACATATATACATATACACACACATATACAGGAAGGTTGGGAGACTGCTGTTGATGATGATGATGATGATGATGATGACGATGCTTATCATTCTTACACCCCTGATTACCGATAGACTGCTAGAATCCAGTGCTGAGCAAATTGTGTGTAAATGGTTTTAAAATGAAAAAGATGTATTTAAAAAAAAAAAAAAAATAAGAACAACACTTAACTAATTTTGAACTTGAAAACTAAATAGAGTGCACACAGTTTACCCTTTGAAGTTGATGCACAAGTTTAAAGAAAATAAAAAAAAACGTATTCACAACTTTCAGCTCATCTGCGTCTTTATTGAACGGGAGGAACACGACGGTAACAGATATGAGCTGTTGTGTTTATATCTCATTGACTAAAAATGCATTAGAACTCGAGTTCGTTCAGAATGAGCTTCTTATCTCCAGGTCGACTGACAACATTTTCTTCTCCTACATCTCAGTTCATTAAACCATGTTGAGGCTGAGACTGCATGGACTTCAGTGGGGCGGCACAGAAACTAGACAGTCATTAGATAAATGCTGTGATGTTGGCAGTGGGCGGGGCCTGCATGATGATTGGAGGATCTGTCTAAAGGCTGAATCCCTTTTTGATTGACAGCGAACAAACATACACCTACCGGAGGATTGTTGAGTTCAGTCCCATTGTGGATTTTGCAAAGTGAAGTCATGAAAAAAACTGCAACTCATTTACAGTGTACATAATGTACACTGTAATTAATACACAATTGTAGCATTTCCTTGTTTTAGTTTTAAGGGATAGCAAATTGACCCATTGCGATAATCCCTATAGTCATAGCAGTAGGTTTGTTACCTTTAATTGTCAGTGCAAGCTATTTTTAGAACGGCGGAGCAGAGCCGTGAGCTGCTCAGAGCTACGCTACGGAGGCTCATGGGATTTCTTGGTTTTCCTCATCAAACTCATCAAATACACAATCCAACAACTCCAAAACGATAAGTTGTGACCTGCACATTCACCACGCTATGAGATAATAACAGAATGTTACGAGACAGAGTTGTTTTAGAGGTAAATTCATGCAAAACCGCTGATGCGCGTTCCCGTTGGGGGCAGATTTTCGGTAAGCAGTCTCTGTATTTCCCTCTAAAACAACTCTGTCTGGTAACGTTGTGTTATTATCTCATCGCGTGGTGAATGTGCAGGTCACAACTTGTCCACCAGAGCATTGTGGAGTTGTTTTATTGTGCATTTGATGAGTTTGATGAGGGAAACCAAGAAATCCCATTAGCCTCCGTAGCGTAGCTCTGAGCAGCTCACGGCTCTGCTCTGCCGTTCTAAAAAATATCCTGCACTGACAATTAAAGGTAACAAACCTACTTCTAAGACTATAGGGATTATGGCAATGGGCCAGTTTGCCAAAATGTTGAACTATCCCTTTAACATAATTCTCACATTTCCTTGTTTGAGAAAAAAAATAAAAAAGTGTCATTAGTGTCGGGGTGCGGATAAATAAATTGACAAATTTTATGATGTAGGCCGAATATGAGCTTCCCCTCTCAGAAAGACCAGCAGCCGTAACTGGTTTGCAGTGGATAGAGAAAAAAAAACTCACCGCCCTCATGGAGATGGAAACTGGATGTTTAGATAAACCCTCCATTCAACCCCCTTCCTCCAGACCTGTGACAATAAGGTTTAAAAACATTTCCCCTCCAGCTCCACAAAGCGCTAAAAACAAGGCCAATATGAACAAAATCGTTCCGAGGTTTTTTTTATTCTTTTATTTTTATTTTAGCTGACAGTACATGTCTTATTGATTGGACCAAGATGGGCAACACATCCCCTGAGGTCATGTGGGTCCCTCACAATTTAGTAATGGGGCCCCATTTAGATCGCAGCATGTCCAATTTGACAAGGGCATTTGTTCTATCGCGTGCACCACCGACGGTTAAAATGACAGAGGTAAATTTAATTACTTTGGCCGTGAGCCAGAACATTTGGACATTGGGAACCCTTTGACAGATCTGCAGAAGCATCAACCACTAGAATCTACATTTACATTAACGCCTCTGACATTAGGAACGAATCCATGCACGACCTTGACAACCAGGGTCGGAAGTATTTGGCCTCCAGTGTCCAATCGAGTGAGTTTACATGGACTCGAGTATCCCGATTTTGCATTTGTGCATGTGAACATCATATCCTGATTTCAAACAGCAGGATACACTCGTATCTATCCCCAAAGCGGTCAGAGATGAAGAGGACATTTATATTTGTTGTTGCTCTCTTCTACCGTCGCTAAATAAAGGATGAATGAGTCATACTTGCGGCGCGATCTTAGCGTTTAACAGTGCAAAACCCGCAAGAAGCCACAGTTTGTGGTCTCTCATTTTAACAAATTTCAAAATTGCTGCGGTTTCTGTTGTAAAAACTAAACATCACGGGCGTCTGCGCAGTAAGACACAGCGATCAGAAACCAGGATAGAGGTATTCATCATGTAAACAGGGATATGAACAACCAGGTTTCTCTGTGTGCATGTACAGTAAACGTAGTACTATAATACTAGCGATACTGTAAAATCTGGTATCGATCCAATACCAAGTAAATACAGGGCCAGTATTGGTGATACAGATACCAATACCGATCATTTTTACTTACCCTGCAATACAATTTTACTTACTAGCAGTTTATCTACTTTTGTGTAGGGGAGAGCAATGCTTCTTAATTTATGAAGCAAATGCATCATCAATATGCGAATTTGAATGAAAACTTGAATTTTCATGATTATTGAATTATTTTGTAATTTTTCCTTTAATTAATAATGATCATAATAAAGCACTCTGCCATTAGCATGAGTGTAGTGAGAGAGGAGCGGTGTTGCACAGCCACAGAGAAGAGAAAATGAAACTTAAGTATCGATCTCATCACGCAAGTATTGATCAATACCAATACCAACGTTGGAATAGATACTATCAATATTTTAGATCAATCCGGCCACCACAAATACAGCGCATCCATGCCACAGCATCCAGTTCTCCAGGTAGTAAAACCGGGATAAATACAGGCATATCCTAGTTTCTGGAATCGGGATATGATGCTCACATGCATAAACAGAAAAATACTCAGGTAGGCCTATATGTAAACATGGGAGGGCTCTGTATCTTTAACATTTCACCGACAATGTGCAGCTTTCTGTGCAACAAAAGGCCCCAAACATAACCAAGCAGTCCAAATAATTAATATAAGATAAATGAGTCCATGTTGGTCTGAGGTCTGAGTGTAGATCGTTCCTGTTGTAGCACTTTAACAACTCACCTGGGGTCTGTACATGAGCGCTGTCTGCTCGGGAGCCATTAGCCCGTCTGTGGGATAATTATCAGGTCAACAAATGCGTCCCAGGTGGGAGATCTGGTAGTGATTTACAAATTTAACTAAGACGCTTGTAAGTCCGAGTCGTTAACACACAAATGAATGGACACCATGTGCTCGTTGGCTCGGTGCACCGTCATCTTCATCTGTTTGTGTTGCTAATGACACATGCACGGACACGGAGAGCATAGCAAGTAGCACAGGTGGAGGAGGTTATTTCAAAATCATTAATAACAAGAGCGACTGTGTGTGTCATAATCTGAGCTGTATTTGACTGTCTACTGTATGTATCTGCAGCACACGGGCTGTTAAATTGACATATTCTCTGTTGTGTTGTTTCTTTGTGTGTGTTTCAGGACAATATGCTATAGACTTGGTTCATCTATTAAATTTGCAAAAATTATAGCGGAAAAAAAACTAAACAAGAGCTGAAATTGTCTTTTTAAACAAAATAAGAGATCACGTCGGTCCTATTTTCTTCCTCCTCACCTGGGCAGACACAGATAATGTGACGACACAATCATTTTCCCTGGAAAAACTGCTGCACTTGCAAACACCTGAATATATTTCGCTGTCATTTAATACTGTTGCAGCATCTTCTCGGCGGCGCTGCGAGGTGGAGGTGGAGGTATAGTTGCATCGTTGGGAAATCTGCAGTCAGCACAAACTGAATCACTTTACAAGGTCACCGTGTAACAAATCCCTGACCTTTTGTCGGGGACTCTGGTCGACACTTGCCACAGTGACTCAGCAGAATGGCAGCCAATCAGATTAAAGTGCCCATCCTCCTCCTTTCCCCCCCCTGAACCCTGAGGCGGCACAGATCTGAGAGGAGGAAGCTGTGAGAGATGCAGCCAAAGATTACATTAAACACATTTGTACCAAGTTGCCCGCCCTGCTCTGCTGCTGCTGCTGCTCCCGTGCCCTTATCTGCTCCACCTGAGAGTCTGGTCACATGCTGACCCTCGCGTCCGAGCTCCATCAGTGCATATTTGTGCTCATTGACCTCTAAGGTAAAGTAAAGGCTGTCGTTGCTGAGAGAGCAACACTGCTCCATCCAGTGGTGCCTGAACGCACCGGCTTGGATCCCTGAACATGGACACATAGTCGTAGCTCCAAGCCCTGAAATAATGTTAGTTACATCAGCTGCATGAGGCGAAATAAAGGGATAGTTCAACATTTTGGCAGATTGGCCCATTGCAATAATCCCTATAGTCATAGCAGTAGGTTTGTTACCTTTAATTGTCGGTGCAAGCTATTTTTAGAACGGCGGAGCAGAGCCGCGAGCTGCTCAGAGCTACGCTACGGAGGCTAATGGGATTTCTTGGTTTCCCTCATCAAACTCATCAAATACACAATCCAACAACTCCACAACGCTCTGGTGGACAAGTTGTGACCTGCACATTCACCACGCTATGAGATAATAACACAACGTTACCAGACAGAGTTGTTTTAGAGGTAAATTCATGAAAAACAGCTGATGCGCGTTCCCGTCGGGGGCAGTTTTTCGGCAAGCAGTCTCTGCATTTGCCTCTAAAACGACTCCGTCTCATAACGTTCTGTTATTATCTCATAGCGTGGTGAATGTGCAGGTCACAACTTGTCCACCAGAGCGTTGTGGAGTTGTTGGATTGTGTATTTGATGAGTTTGATGAGAGAAACCAAGAAATCCCATTAGCCTCTGTAGCGTAGCTCTGAGCAGCTTGCGGCTCTGCTCCGCCGTTCTAAAAATAGCTTGCACCGACAATTGAAGGTAACAAACCTACTGCTAAGACTATAGGGATTATGGCAATGGGCAAAATTGCCAAAATGTTGAACTATCTCTTTAACGTTCACATACACGGCACCACTTCAATCAGTGATAAGAAATGTTTGTTTTAAATAACAAGTCAATTACAGCTCATGACATTGATGCTGCAACAAATTATACCATCACTGATGAATGCTCATGATGTAATCAGTACAGCCGGCCAGGTCAGTTCAGGAAAGACTTGTCTGTGATATTACCGTATACATTTACACGTTCATACTGTGTATATATAAGATCCTGAGCTCTGCAGGTTTTCAATAAGGATTTGTGCACTTTGCCCTCAGCAGCCTCACATCCTGATGCTACCTCCGGTCCTCCACCAGCGTCAGTACAGCGATGGCTTCAGGCAGGTGATGATGTTTCCCCCCATGACAGTCTCTCCTGTCCTGATTTCATCTTGTTTCTCTGTTAGTTTCTGTTTTTACAAGCTCCAGAACAGCTTGAATGTGTGTTTCACAGAGGAGAGGAGGATTCATCTGGACTCTCGGCCAGGAAGCTGAGAACAAGTGCCGAGCTGCAGTGGGAGTTTCTCCATCGTCCACACCCACAGTGGATCTCTGGAGCTCAGGAAGAGGTTGTTCCGATGATGGAGGCCACTGTTTTTCTTTTTTATTGGGAACCTTCAACGTGGCAGAAATGTTTCTCTGCAGCAGCTCTGTGCTCCTCATTGAGACAGGTGTGTGTCAAATCAGAGTTGACTACCAGTGGACAAAGAACTGGAAGAACCTGAGTTACAGTCAAGTGTTAAAATACTTGTCTCAGTGATAATTCAATTTTTTTTACATGTTCAAAAATGGAAAAAATATGTTTTCACTTGTAACTGAATGTGATTGATGAGTAAAAATGAATTGAAATGATTTCATCCTAAGCCCGAGGCAGAAGATGATAAAATATGAGATTATTTTAAAGGTCTGAATGCACCGTATGAAAGAAACCTTCACAGAAAAACAGCAACAGCAACTTCATTCAGGACCTGACTGGAAACAGTCTGTGCATTACAAATCGTATACATGACAGAAGCTTCAGTATTAATGTATAAAGCCCACACACACTGACAGATCAATATTTGCTCTTTGATTCTCACACCCACTGGAGTACAAGCTGTGGGTTACCACAACCAAACACCGCTTGTTGACCGCTATAGGACAAAACGCCCAGGCATGAGCAGACCTCTGTGGAGAGCACGGTTCAGTGTAGTGAGGAACTCACAGACCTGGGCGTCGGGGGAACTGAACAACTGCTGCACAAGCTTTTGCCTTTGTATAGCTCATAGTAAAAAGTGTATGTGATGGCTTGGACAAACAGAGATAAATGTGTAGACCTTCATACGCTCCCGTGTTAAAGGCATGGTTATGGTTAGGGTTAAGGCACGTACAGTATTGCACCTGGTTAAGGTAGAAATACATTTCTCACCTTTTCTTTATCTCATCAGTCAGTTCACAAAGGCCTTACAATCTGATTTGTTTGGTGGACAGAAAGAAACCTGTGTTGTGTGGGCCTGTAATCTAAAGCAGTGGTTCTTTTCATACATTTTGTCTTTGTAGATAGATATGGTTGCAAGTCAGAGCTCTGAATAACATGACCTCCTAGGTTGAGCGCTTTCCAGTTGAAAAACAAACAAGGAAGTTGGAAAAATGGACAATTAATACAACATAACAAAAAATGTAACAATTGCATACTTGTAAATGTTAGATTTCAATGCAAATAGTTTACAACAAGCCATACAAACATGTGACATGCACCAAAACAAACAGGCCATTAGCCGCAGTTTTTGAAACATACAGAGTAGGAAAATGTCCAGGGATAAGAATTGAACTGATTTTACTGTGAAACAATTATGAGAGAAATAAAATTAACAGTCAAATTGTGTACTGTTGGCACAAGTAGCGGCCATCTTGAATCCTTACTGGGGCTTGTGGGATTTGACGGAGATTAAATTACAGGGCTTGGAAATTCCAACTTCTGAGTAGATCTTGAATGCACCATAAGGCTTGAATACTGGGATAGAAAATGGTAGATTACAGTTAGGGTTACTGATTAGGGTTCAGCAATGTAGTTTATATGAAAAGTCCACCAATTATTGTTGCAATTAGTTATGTGTGTAATACAAAGACAGATGTGGAAATGAGAATGAAAAAGGAAAATGTACTTTGTGACACAGCAATGATGTGACAGTCAGATTTGGTTTAATGTTAGAAATTGCAAATTTACCCTGGGTTAGTTTTAGGACGGGGCAGAGCTGAGTTCACAGTCAGTGCTAATCAGTCGTCTGCCAGATGAAGCCAATCACATTAGAGCTGATCCATCTCTGACAGCTGAACTTTCAAAATAAGGTGAATTTTTCATGAGCTTCAAACACAAACACTGCTAATTGCTTCTTGTGAAACGTGGAGGACAGGAGAGCACGGAGCTGCTGTTTTGTGCAACTTGGACGGATTTTGGGCAGACTCATGTGCAACGCTGGAACAGAAACACACCCTGAGAATCCGTGATACCGCGTTAAATCACTGGTAAAAAAAAAAATTCACAAGGTAGTCAAGCCTATCGTGCAACAAAAACAATGGCAGCACTTTCAACTGTGTCAGGAAGAGGAGATGAAAAACACACACAGCTGTGAGGGACTGATAGGATCAGAAAGAAATGAAAAATCACACCATGTGGAGTATAATTCTGAATCAGGTGACAGCACATTTCCTCCACGGGCTATTTAGGTGGAAATCTAGTAATGAAAAAAAAAAAATGGGGGGGGCGGGGGGGGGGGGGGGGGGTTAGGGATGTTGTGTTCCTCTGTCTGTGTGCTACTGGTGATTATTGGCCCAGTAAATGTGAGGCTGAAAGGATTGGACGAGAGCAGTGAAAAGGGAAAGTCACAGGCGTTTTATCCGCCACTGATCCCCACCACAGGAGATTTACAGACATAATCCAAAATTACACTGAGGGAGAAACACCCGAACCTTACAAGCCATGACCAGATTACACAGAGTGAGACTAATGGTGGACTAATGGAGCGTGACCAGATTACAGCCAAGATCCACCTGTGGTGGCAGAACCTCAAGGAGGGAGAACCCCAGGGACCCTGTGAGTGTCCTGGGAACTTTACTGTGGAAGAAACAACCTCAAAAATCATGTTTCAATATAATGTAACAGAATGTAGAGCACAAGGTAACATAGCATAACATGATATTATGTAACAGAATGTAGAGCACAAGGTAACATAGCATAGCATACCACAGCATGGCATAACGTAATGTACCATAGCATTACGTAACGCAGCATAACATAACATAACGTAATGTAACATAACGAAACATAACATAACGTAAGTAAATATAACATAATCTAATGAAACATAACATAATATAACATGACATAATGTAGCATTATGTAACGTAACGTACTGTAACATCGTGAGAAAGCATAACATAAGGTACAGTAACATGACGTAAAATAACGTAACATAACATAACGTAACGTAACGTAATGTAAAGTACCGTAACGAAACATAACATAATGTAACATAACGTTACGCAATATAACGCGGCGTAACATAACGTCATGTAACGTAATGTAACATGACATAATGTAGCGTAACATAATGTAACGTTATGTAACGTCATTTGAATTAAATTAGTTAATTAATGGTATTGTGCGGTTATAGATACTAAATGATTATGAAGACAATAGGATTTTTATTGTGATTTTATATTGTGTTTTTCCACTGGTGGATTTACTCATAATATTCAGATTAGATGGAATTTACATACAGTACCTGCTTTCTATCTTCTTTTTAGAGACCAAGTTGGAAACTTGAAGCTGAATTAGTTTCATTATACTGTTGTATGAATAAATAACATCAATGATATAATTGCATAGTTGCAACAGTAATTTTACTAAATGTTCTGTGTATTTTAATCAGTCAAAATTATTGTAATTTTCTTTTAAAGTAATGGTTAATCATTAGTCTTACTCTGTAAAAGGAGACTGATTTTATATGATGTACATTAGCAGCCTACATCAGTCCAAGGTTTTCCGGTCTTCCAGGCATAAATTTCCCAGCGCTTACTGGATAGACTGACAATGATCCAGATATACGTTTTTTGATCCCAAGAGGACAGATGTTTATGACTCTGTTGACCCTGTGACCTTTCCTCTAGTACCACCACCACCTCCAAACATCCATATGTGCTAATGCCGTTCCCATGAGCCTCATTTGTGACCGTTACATTTACAGCATTTAACCTCACAGAGCAGTTTTATGCTAAGCTAGGCTAACACACCACATTATAGCTTCATAGGGGAAAACATCAGAGTTATTATAAAACCATCTCAGGCTTAAAATATGTGTCACACACACACATCCAGATGTCACGCAGCAGCTCTGATGTACAGTACCTGTGCCTGCTGTGCTGCTGTATGTCCCAGTGGGTGGCGGAGTAGCTATGTGCGCTACAGGGACGACAAACAGCAGCCGCCTCACATTGTTTGTTCTCGCCGACAGCAGCATTACAAGCAAAGCTGCTAAAAATGGGAAATCCATGTGTAAATCACTTCTTCATAATCTGTTACTCCAGCAACAAGCTCAGTCTGCCGCCAGCTGCGGGCTGAATGAAAAGAAGCCAAAACCATCAAGGCACCTCATCTGTAATCCCTCCATACTGAGGTTTTGTTCCACTGTAATCAATAAAGCCGCTAACTAGTATGTAACAGTGCGTCGTGCAGCATTAGGAGAAATACAAACTTAACCGAAAGTGAAACAAAGTTTGTCTCAAGCCACTACTACAATCGATTAAAGCTTTGTTAAAAAAAAAAAAAAAAAAAAAAACATCCCACAGGTGGAGCTGTGGAGCAGATTACTGTGACCCAGTTACATTTTGTTGCTAGGAGACATTTAGTCATCATAGTAATCATGACAGGAGCAACAGTGATCTAGTAAAGAGACAGACACCTGTGTTTGATTCCCGTGTGAAAGCAGCAGTTTGTATCTATCCCCTTTCATGTTGTTGGTACAGTATTATAACCATGACAACAAAGATTGTTTCATGTTGAGGAAGGTCATGTTTTAACCCAATCAATCAAACAATCTGTTCCTAAACCTAACCAAGCCATCAAAGGAATAGTTCACCAAAAAATGGTGAATACTCCAGAGTAGTTTTTCATTCCTCAAAGTGCATCTTAGGGGGCGATTCGTAGTCCAACGAAATCCTTATATGAAAGTCAATAGCGCCCGACACAAAACGTCCATAAAACTACACAAAAACCCATTTAATCTTCCTCCTTACTCCTCGTCCACTTCAATCCAAGTGTCCTGAAGGGATAAAGTCCAGGGTTTACTCAAAACAACGTCATTTAGGACATTTTTACAGCCTAAACAGTCCTGTATTGCGCTCTGAATGTGAACACGAGAGTGCGCCCCAGGTAAATTCAATACAGGACTGATTTTCATTTTTTGGTAAACTATTCCTTTAACCATTATTATTTCTATACGTAGTAAACCATGGTAACACATGTAGATACATTGCTCTTACAGAACGGTACCGAAGTACAGCTTTTTAGACGTGTCGAAATATACATATATAGAGATAAAAAGATGAATTAGTACAATTAAAAAAACATAATAACAATGATGAAAACAACCTAGGTATACATAATACCTCTATAATCACATATATGTATACACATTTTTTGTCTACCCACTGTAGTTTACCTGTGTACAAAGGGGGAAAAAAATAAACATATGCATATGCTACAGAAGAATCTTTGAACAAAATTGCTCCTCCAATTTTGACAAAACATTCCTTTATACATAAAGTACAACCATTAAAGTCAAATAAATGTTTCCTTACTGAGTTACTGCATTAATCCCTGAAGTTATTCGGTCTCCTAGTCCACCAATAAATCAAAATCTTTCACATAATCAATGACGGACCTACACATACTCTCAGGAACATGTTGTTTATCCTTTGATATTTAAATGTTCTTTTCTAATGGGAGGTCATGAGAACTGTCTCGTCCACTTTTCCATAACAATGTGATAATAGTAGTATTTTCTGTGAAGCAAGCTGAGATCTATATAAAACCATGTTCCTTTTTTCAGTCGGCATGTTTATTATTGCAACTATGGCAACCAAAGTGCTGCTGTATGGGCACTATTTCAGGAGTCTCTCCTATGGCTCGAGCTGTGTGGTTGTTCAGGTCAAAATGAAGAGAAGTCATGTGGTTTTTTATGTGGAGCTTTATTCACAGGTGGAAACACGAGAAAAAAGAAACATCCAAATCATCTGTAGAAAGAGCTGAAGTAACATGTAGAGAGTGGAAAAGCTGCACAAGCCTGCGCTGAGCTATGCACTGTCAATACTGATCAATATTCAGTTTTACTCTTTGATATTTCTTAACACAAGAAGAATATCTTGAATATCTTGCCTATATCTTGCCTGCTGGGTAAAATAAAATAGAAAGTTCCACCTAATCTCATGAAACTGGTTCCTTAGCACCCCTCCTTATAGACTTATAGACCGTACACTGTTTTTTCCAGTTTTCTTTGAAATTTCAACAGTGACTCCAGTGAAAAACATTTAATAGTACAAAGGGAGAATTAAATTGCCCAAGGAAAAAAAACAAAACAAAACATCAAAACCTGAAAAAGATAGAAAAACACACTTTTCAGTAATGAAAAAAATGGATAATTTACAAAGTTCCTGCAGCAGCAAGTAATCGCAAACAATTCCTACAAGATGATGACTCCCAAAACCTCTGTCTGTATAATCTACGTTCAGATACTTTAGCTACTGTAACACCAGACCAGATAGATATCACATTTAAGATTGAGTATGCGTCAAATGGGCGTAGATCAAAATGGAGCTGTAGCCATACTTGGACAGACGAGACCTCAGACCAATCAGAGGAACGATCCAGCTGACGTATGCAGAACTACTGGAAACGTGATGCTAATGCTATTTTGTGTCCACTTTTACGTAAAGGGACAACGAGGAGTTTTGGAAAAGCGAAGTGTTTTCACACTACATTTATGAGCCTCCGCGCGCACCGTGAAATTCTTTGAAGACAGACTCATGTTTTCATTCATCAAGAATTAAAGTCAGAGGTTCAAAGACGATCACATAACGTCGTAGTTCTGACCATAAACAGCGATTCTGCGGCGTTATTCTCATGACTCACCACGAAACCGAAAGTAAAGAAACGCTGGTCGGCTCGACCAGCATTTCCGCCACCACTAATAATAACAAAATAACGATAGAGACAAAACGATCTATTTATCGAAAATGGGCCCATTAACAAGTGTGGGTAACGTAGATTCATCCACATTAATATGAGACTTTTTTGTTGTCGCGGAATTTTTCGTTCTGCCGACGGAGAAATTCGTTGTCCCTTTAAATGAAAAAGCAACATAACAGTCTCCCAAAATCAAATTGACAGCCAAATCAAACAATAGCTGCTCTTTGGTGGTGGCCTTGTTGCATGTAAACAAAAGCTGTCGTCATTGTGTTAAGCCCACCGATGTCAAAAACCTGGTTGTGATTGGTTCCCCAGTTTTCAGGGAATTGAAAGTCGGCCACAGATTGATCTGCAAAGACAAATGAAGCCGTCTGTGTTCACCCAGGCTGTGTTTATTCACCCTCTGATACTTTTTCATTACCGTACACTGTACTACAGAATACAGTACTATATATTACATAACATATTGTTGCCAGAGTGGTACATCCTACATCAAGAAAGCCACATGAGCCACAAGAACCAAGCTGAGGATTCACAATAACCTGGTTTGGGATGGGGAAAAATTGGAGTAAACGTAGAGCGTGTTCAGCTGTTGGATCAGTCTCTACCAGCCTTAAACATACACATCGTAGTCAAGTGATGATATACATGATGCAATAATTAGCAATACAACTGCTACTTAATCTGAGGACATTATTAAAGCGCAGTCTCGTCAATGAAGATAAAATGTCGACATCTGTGACCTTGGGGGTCCCACGTGTCTCCCTGAGCCACTGAAGCGTACAACAAAAGAGCAAAGGCTCAATGCATCTTCACCCAACCAGATAAATAAAAGTAAGGAGCGACAGGCAGGATAACTCTCATAACTCTGATCATGCATTATGAATTCTGGATGTATTATTCATACGAGAGGAGAAGCATAGCTGGAGGATGCCTTTTTCCCCTCTCCCTGGTGCTCACTGATACATGAAGTAATCTCGCCTTGTTTTCTCTCCGCTGCCTCGTCTCCACCTGCAAATCAGAAAATCCCCCCCCCACCCACCCACCTCGTCCCTCTGAGGCCTCACACTCTCCGCCCTATTGACCATCCAGAGCTCTGCATGAGCTAAATCACAGAGTCAGGGCAGAGCAGCAACTCTAAGGTTTGACAGCAGAACCGTCACAACGCATCATTTGTTCTGCTATGATGCGAAAGCCGAGGAAATTGGCTCTGGATTTAGGTGATCAGGAGCGAGGGAAGAAAAGGCTTGTATGGTTATTAATTTGTGAAAAGCTCAGGCTGCAGAAATAAATTTAAATCTTTAATCAGCCTGTATGTTTAGAAATGGTAAATGCAGAAGACATCCAAAATTAGGAAGCTTGAAATCTGCAGTTCGTCTCTCTCTAGAGTCGATTTAGCAGATTTAGGTCAGTGGAGAACCTGAGAGTGTTTGCTTACACACACCTGAATGTTAAGCACAAAATAAACTGAAGAGATATCAACTCTCTAATATAAGTCCATTCTACACAATATTTAAGATTACATAAGATCAGTAGGTCCACTCCCATATTTTGTCAGATACAGTAACTGATGCGGTAATTCAATACATAATTTAAAACAACACTTGTTTGGACTAATGTTCTGGACACTGTGCTGGCACTTCTCTGTGATCCGATTAAAAACACGATGGATTGTTTTATGTTTTCACAAATAAAACTGAACTAATTAGAGGGAGAGTGTGGCTGTGGGTGTGATGAACCTCTTTGATCACAAGGTGCGTGTGCTCTGTAAATTAGCAGATGAAAAGGTTCAAATTCAAGAAACTAAGGTTTGTTACTTTTTTTTACCTTATCACCAGGATGAAATCTTATGATGATGTGAGATGGCATCATATGATGTCCAGGGATTATCATTATTAGACTGAGACTTGCAGTAATTTCAGCGTTTGTTGCCTCACCACAAACATCTCAGAGGTTACTACGTGTTTCTGCAGACAGGTGCCTTATTTCATTAATTTGTGTGTTAACTCCCTACTTTCTGGTTTGCCAAGTTTAAGACAAGAAATCTGATTATCTATCACAGATCGATGGATTTATCCGGTTAGATTCAGACTCAGATTCCTGTTAGCTTAGATGCGAACGTACAGCCCAGCAGTAATAAAAATGTAATAAACAAAACAATTTTGTGTGCATGTCATTTGTTAAAACAACATTAATTACACCATTTAAAAGGGAATTTCCATTTTTCACCATCTGGACCTTATTTCTAGCATAAAATACGATCATTTACTCACCCTGATAACTTTGGTGTCATTATGAGTCCTTCCGACGAAATTAGATCCAGTCGAGAGCTGCATTGGAAGGTCATTGGAAGGACTCGTAATGACATCTAAGTTATCTGGGTGACTAAATGATCGTATTTTATGCTAGAAATAAGGTCCAGACTGTAAAAAAACAGAAACTCCCCCTTGCCTATATATAAAAAAGAGTCACTTCTCTACTATATAAGACATTTTGAGTTCCACCTCTTTGCTGATGATGTGGATGATGTCCAAGAAATTGAATGGCCACGGAAGGAAGGGGATGCAACTGTGTTTCTGTTGAGTTCACATATCCACACCACTGTTAACTGAAACACTGTGATCATGGGAAGATAACTAAATAAAGTTTAGTGTCATCAGCATAGCAACGGAATAAAATATCATGCTGTTATCCAACGACATTGATCGATTTTTGACCACCAATTTACAATCAGTTTCATCATTCATCTAAACCTAAACAAACTGAGCCGAGCAGCACCAAATACCTGTGACAGTAATACATAACAGATGTGGAGAAAAAACTATAAAAAGAGCCACTGTGGGCAGCCTGACAGCACTAAGATCAAACACAACCATGTGATACTATCAGTTCATTCTTAGTTGGTGGCTTCCTTTAAAACACAGAGCATCTACTTGAGGAGAAATAATATCAGGGCTGACCCGTTATTCTATCAAGGTAGAAGGTTAAAAACCCTCTCACACTCTGCATGAGAGGAAACAGGGGCAGCAGGAGAACTGGGGTTAACTAATCACTCAGTGTTATTAAACTAGAATCAAGAACAGCGCTGGTTGGAGGTGATGAGCTCTGAGATGTATTTTGCTCTTGCACCTTTAATCTCACTGTTATAAGAGACTAATAAAAATTTCATATGCTCATAGTGAAGTGAGAGCTTTGAATTCTTCCAGTCTCTCAATCTTCCTCCACTCCCTTTAATGCCACAGATACTTCACCCAGTCATTAGTGTTTCAGAGCTCCAGTCTTAAGGAATCACCACCAAACTTCACAAATGATGATGAAAATCTGAAAAGCACCAGTGTCATTAAAGATGCACAAGCAAATGTTCTGCTCGTGAGGAAACCTGTTCACATTACCCAGAGTTAAACACGAGACACGAGTGATCAAAGATGACAGTGTCCTTTAACACTGAAGATGAAAGGGAATTCAGTGGGTTATATATCTTCATATATAAAAAATATATCATTCTTAAGAAATTGTAGTGTTAAACTCCTCTTTGACAATGGTATGGTATGATATTGTTTTAATTAACAGATATGTTCATGAAGAAAATGGACATAACTAAAGCAGGGCTGATGAATTATTGCAAAAATCATGACTGTGATTATTTTTTGGTTTGCGCTGACTTCACTTTATTAACATGATTACCCATTAAGTATGGGAATACACTTTAAATAGCTATTAAAACCTATTTTAAAAAAATAGACTTCAAAACAAATTGTGTCACACTGTGATGATGTAGTTTATAGAGCCTCTAAACTGCTCAGGATGACACCCACCATCATAGCTGAAGGATAAATGTTAATATTTTCTTACAGCTTTTATCTATCTGGTAACTTTTCTGTTATTTTGTGAAAAAAAAACATACAGTAACTATGAATTACCATGTTCCCTTTTAATTTGAATTTTACTTAGTTTACAGACGCTCTGTCAATTTCAGACTGAATTTGAACAGATGTGGGCCACTATAGCCTACTACTAGGCCGCTGTTGCCATGGTTACATTAACAAACGTCTGGACTGTACTGACAGAAGGATACCTACACCTACCTTTGTTTCCATGGTTACTACAATATGGGTTAGGTTTAGGCACAAAAACTATGATGGTTACTTTTTGGGGAATCAGACAACGGATAGCTACTAACGCCACAAACATAACCATATAGGAGAGGAGAGGAGAGGAGAGGAGAGGAGAGGAGAGGAGAGGAGAGGAGAGGAGAGGAGAGGAGAGGAGAGGAGGGAAATAGATGAAATCATGTAAATAAATGGAACCAGAATGGAGGGAAAGAAGGAGAAGAAGGAGAGAGTGTGAAGGGGTGGAAGGAATGGATGGAAAGGGAGTTGATTGACTCCCTTTTGAAGTTAATCCCCATCCAGCGAGCAGCCAGCCTCACAGCCCCACAATTAGAGGCAGCTGTAGCTTCAACCGTCATCTTGATATTCACAAACTGTCGTATAAACACAGTCATTAAACTGACAGATCCACCTTTCTGCCCCAGCATTTGCATATTCTGCTCAAAGACGATGTCGACTCGACTGCCATTTGAAGCAAGTGCTGCTGCAGAACCAACACAACCAACAACCCACACCCCACCCCAAGAGGCAACACGAGGGATTGAGATTTATCTCCCAGACCAAATAATAAAACCACTGGATCCATAAACACATCCGCTCTAAAAATCTGCTGTAAAATCTTAACTTTCCTCTAAACTTTCTATTCAAATTTAATCAAAGTTATTTCAGAGCCATTATCACTATTTCAAGTTGCATAACTTTTAAATTGGCTTTGAATTTCTTGAATATCTTTTTTATTTTATTTTACAGTTTAACTTTTTTGGGATTTTATTGGATTGGATCAATCAAAGACTTTTATTTTTTTGCTCATTTTTGCAAAATATTGAAAATGAAATTAATAATAAATGACTACTGAAAAAGGAAGAGAAACTAATGGATTCTAGAAACAGCGAAAATTGTGTTTAACTCCATAATGATCCACGTCAATATGACAAAAACATATAAACATTAATACATGGGGGGAAAAGCAGTAGTTAAATTGTCTTTTTAAGAGCATATAATGTGAATATTTTATCTGTGCTATACTTTCATCACTGGGTTTCTCCCACCAATAACCTTTTATGGGTAACAGGTCCTGGATTTATTCATTCTTTACCTTATATCTCCTGCAGAAGAAAAGGGACTTTTAATATTCGAGCAATCGTATACCATTATCAGAGCTCTGCCCCCGTGCTTTGGCAGGAATCCACTGTTATCATTGCTGGGAAGGAAATTATTATAGCTCTATCATCTGGCTCAGAGTCTGTGTCGGCCCACCTCAGTGATGACCCCCCCCTCCACCCTTGTACTCCCCGACCAGCCTGTTCTTTACAGGTGATACCTTCAGGGTGGGAGCTCTCAGTACCTCACCTCCAGTATATTGGACTTGAATGAGAATTGTTCAAGGGTCAACACTGACGCTACAGTCACCAGACCACCTCAATTGAGTTCAAGACATTTTAAAAGAGATCTGGTTTTACTCTTGTCCGGGTCAGGAGTTAAGTCCAAATGGGAATAAGATGTCATTTTGGACCAGAGGAAATGTTCATGATTCAAGAGGAAGACCAAAAATATACATGTTTTATGTATTTATTGACATAAATGATGCCCGGGGAGTTTCTGTACATGGCGCTCAATACTCAACTAGTCAATACATAGAAGACTGACAAAACTATATATGTGGAAATGTGATTCTGAGGCTGAAAATCCCTTCAGTTGTTTCAGTTTCAAGTTGTCCAACTTTACAAAATCACATAGATATTTATTATTGCAGACTCTTTTGTAATGACTTGAGATTTAAAAGGGTTTATTGATCATAATCTACAGTAAATAACCCGATCTGAATGCAGCCGATACAACTGCATCTGTGAGAATTACAGCGAGGACGAGACCACAAAGCTTTTTATTCCTGGCTGATGGACAGATATCATCCAACTGTCTGTGGCTGGCAACGTTTGCCGATCTAGGATCTGCGTGGTCATCTGAGGACGTGTCAGACAGACAGCGACTGTAGGGCAGGAGAGGTCTCGGCCAAAACAAAGACGAAGCCTCCACATCTGCTGCTGCTTTTTGTGCCTGGCAGGCTCCTGTAGCCAGGTGGATGCAGTCGGGCTGATTGGTCACCGATTGGCAGCCGGGACCGGCTCGAAGCTCCAGCGCCTTCAGTGTCGACCATCTGATGCTTCACAGGGGCTCATGGCATCAACGCTGCAGAGATGTGTGAGTCTCTGATGGTCAGAGTCTGCAAACAGGTTAGTGGTTATAGGTCAACTGTTTATTTTATTTTGTAGTTCTGTGTTTTTACTTCCTGTCTTTTGCCCCATTTATACGTACCCGGTTATTTTTAAAAAACGGAGACATTAACCATCGTTTGCACCCTCCGTTTAGACGCAAAGAGAAATCGCCCCTGAAAACGATGCTTTTTAAAAACTCCGGCCAGAGTGGAGATTTTGGAAAACTCCATTTGCACGTTTGCATGTAAACAGAGAAAAAACTGAGATTTGGGTAGCCGACGTCAGACCCTGACGTCTAACCGTAACCATATTACATAAATAAATAAATAATAATAATGATAAAATTTAATGCAGACTGATGTGTTCATTAAATGATTATGGTTAAATGGGGTGATTTCTGTACAGAATCCCGAGGCTGAGCTGCTCTTCTGTCCACACACATGAAGCTTCACTTTTCATTCAAACAAACTGCTACTGCCACAATTGTTAGATTTCATCAATAAGACCAACATTTATCTCCTAAAAATAATTTAACCAGCCGGTGGTAAACCTCTAAAAACCTAAGTAAGTTAATTAGCCATCGTTTTGTCCCCCGGGAGGACGACAGAGGCTGGCCGACCGAGCAGCTTTGCAGAGCGGACACTGTCTCTGTGATGTCCCGGTCGTTGCTCCACAGGTGGAGCTTTAGTACTTCTCTGGGAAAAAAAAAAAAGCTTCACCTCTCAGCAAACTTCTGAACAGCCGTCATTTGGATAAACTGGCCGTATATTTGGCATCTAAACAGTTTACTTTCTCGCATGAAAAAATATTAAAACTTTACACACAAGGAGGGCAAGTGACGTTGTTGCTGTTGCTATCAGGTTGCTATGCGGGATCATGTGCGGGATTCTGATTGGCTGACGTGGGCTTGAGCTTCTCGCTACACTGCCACCTACAGGCTTGGCATGCTCTTGACAGCATATATACACGGGTTAGTGTAAACGAAAAGTTTTCTGTAAATGTAGTCTAAGTCAGCTTTATCCGTTTTAGACTTTTGATTCATTTTCAGTTTTATTTTTTTACTTCCTGTCTTTGTCTTGCATTTCAATCACCTTTACCTCCTCTGTGTCTCTCTCTTCAGGCTTTGTCCTTCTGGACCAGCACTGTTCATTGGTAGGCTAAATGAGACGATCTATCCTATGGAGGAGTATAGCCACTGTGTTCCCGTTGCCTGGCAACCTTAACAGCTGCAGCTCGTTCAGCTGATTAGTCGCTGGGATTCTCCACAGGCCAGACCATCACATTTACAAATGACTTGAATTAAAACACATAGATGAAACACAGAGGGCGCTGAGATAGAAAAAGGTTTTTAAAAATAGTTTTAGTAGAGTTTTTCATCCACTTTGCATGCTAATCTAAGCGTTGTGGGATAGGTGAGGTTAGGCCGTCCAGTTAGATCCTTCAAACTGGGTAGATGGCGGCTGCATCGCATTTGAAGGAGCCTTCAAAATGGGACGGCCCTTAGTCACACCACTGTGATGCATTCAGTGTTCAAATGCAGCCTCAGAAGGATACAACCTCTGAATTGAGACTCTGTTTTAGATGAGTTGAGACATATGATGGAAATATCACTTTTTGAAGGCTCTTTAACATATATTTGGGTGTTTGTCTTGTCTTCCGGCCCCCAAAATGTGAGAATTGACATACAAATCTGTAATTTTCAGGCTCCAGGTGTTGAAATTAATGTGGTTTTACGAGCTGTTCCTTGGTCGTCTGACAATGATGTCATTAGCTCTCAAGTTTGCATAACCCCACCCCTACCTGGGACCGGTAAAAGGAGCGGGGCAAGCAATGGTTCATTTGCATTTAAAGGGACAGACACTGAAACCAGCCGTTCTGAGAGAAAAGAGCTGTGATGTTTGATCCTTGGGGTATTTTGACAGAAGCATGTCACAGACATGTCTTTAAGACACCTGGGAACTATTTCAATTTGTGGAAAGCAGGCATAATATGTCTCCTGTAAGTGTAAACGGGGCCTGAGTGACCCTGCATTGAAAACGTATATGTATGGATGGATTTGTGATGCAGCCATTTTGTTTTACTACATTGTGCCGATGTAAAGACTGTTGTTTATAAAGAGTGAAGCCGGTGACTGGATGGGGCCGTCCTGCCTGTCGTGTGCCCTTCATGATCACCACTGACTGACTTATCGCTGCTACTCACCTCTATCCCACTAATGGAGCAGCTGCAGCCCTAAACACTCCTTCAGCTGATGGCTGCACATTACAACATGCAAGGTGCTCCTCTCTTTTTCATTATTCCATGATAATGCACCCAAAGCTGCACACACACACACACACACCAACGCCCCACACCTCTATTATATCTCCGTCATCAACATAACATTTGCCCCGTCCTTGGGGGAATATCACTAGCAATGAAGCTCATCTGTGATGGAGCCGGAGCCACTTCAGGATCATGTACAACCACAGCCAGGACTCTAATATGTAGATTTATCATCCCCCCATGCAGCAGCTTTCACATTAATCACCTGTCAGGACGGCGGGAGCTGAGCTTGCACTGGATGCATCTATTTCCCTGTGACAAATGACGGAGCTAAACGTGTCTGTCAAAAGATTCTCTCAAACTGTACCATCAACACATGATGCTTTTGTCACAACGGAAAGACACATTTATCTAACACTTGGGCTTTATAGCATGTAACACAAGGGTTAAAGGGGCATATTTTAAACTTAAAAGATGGGATAGGTTGGTTGTGTGGATGTGTCTTCATGCAGACAAAAAAGGGTCCAATAAGCACCATGGTTAAAGACGATTATTGTTGTATATTGTCAAACAAAAAGCAAATTATCAAATCAACATGATGACGTGGTGAGTCTGAGTCTCTTAGATCCAAATGTTGCGTTCGATAACTCAAGATTCAAGAGATTCAACAGATACAAAATTCATTGTTTAGCAGAAATACATAACAAACTACAAGGTGCTTACGAAGAGACACATACATCACAATCAGTCACAGCTTCACACACAAACACACACAATGATAAATAATGTGCAAGAAGTTTTTTTTAAAGTACAAAACAGGATGCACATTATAAAAAAGAGTAGATAGAGTAACGCTGCTCATTCACTGTCCGACTTAAAAGTTAAGGCCTGTCCTCAACACCTGAGGAGGGAGGGGCACGCACAATTACTGATAGAAAACAATCAATCAATCAAAAATGAATCCGTCCTCTATGAGCAGAAATAAACTTAAATGTGGCTCCCTCAGTGTGTGTGGTTATGGGCTTTGAACTAAAATATAAACTATTGAACTTTGACATTTGTTCATCCAAGAGAAGTCAGAAAAGCAGCAGATATGAACAAAGGAGTCAGACTCTTCTGTCACCGAACTCTTTGATCTTGATCTTAAATTCCTTTCGGTGGCCACTGGGATGATGCAGAACTGGTGTAATGATGTGTTCTCACTTTCTCCTGTGGCAGGTAAAACTTGGTCCTAAATGAACATTATTTTTATTACAGTATTAGTGTGAATCTGCCTTTTGTGACTCTGTTGAACTCTATTGAACTCTGCTGCGTTTTCTTTCTTTTTTTTACTGTTGTTTATGTGCTATCGTCTTTTTCCAATCTTTTCTAAATAGCATTCAATGACAATGACAGTAAAGATTTTCTTATTTCTGAAAATGCACTGCAGCATAATGACAATAAAGTTTGTTCAGTTTCAGGAGGTCGTACCACTTAATCAATTCCCAAGGCGATATCTTTTCATATAACAAAAAATAACAATTTACCAAGTGAGGTTAGACATATTGAAATGATTATTTTATGAATATTTGTATCATTTATGGATGGAAATTAGCCACTTGGCTACAATCCCACATATTTACACGATAGTGTTCATCAATATGTACTGTTCCCATTTAAAAAATAAAATAAAATCTGAACATTTATAGGCCTCATGTTATTTTTCAATAGACTTCCCCTTCATTATCATACCTGCATATTGAGAGTATTGAAAGTTATTATCACCCATCATAAGTTATTTAACACAGACACAAGTCAGATGTTAATGTGTTTCCTCTGAGTGTTAGTTTAGGTAAAAAAATAAAAAAATAAAAGAGATTAAAAAGCGACGTGGGCGAGCTTTAGAGAGGAGCTTCATTGTGGAGTTAAGATCAGAGCGAGGACAGGTAACGATGGATTTCCAGGCGGAGACGATAACACGAGATCATTCATCACTGAACAGAAGAGGACTCTCAGCCCCGTGATGATGATGATGATGATGTTGATGAGCTGGACTGAAACCTCTCACACACACACACACACACACACACACACACACACACACATGGTGCCCATTCATTACAGATAAGAGTTTTTTTTTCTCCCAGAAGCCTTTGCATGAGATGAGAGTACATATTAAAGCACTGCAGTGAAGTGTTGGGTTCTGAAAGACAAAAGATTTTTAAGGATGCTTCTTCAAAAATGAAGAACTGTTATTGAAATAAATCAGTTTTTACGGCGTCTTTGAGTTTCTATACTTGTATGTTTATTTTTATTTTTATTTTTATTTTTTTCTCTCCCTTCTTTCCATGGAAACTGTTCAGTAATTATTTTTTTCATCGCAGTCTCAAACCATGATGGTGCCACTTTTATGAGCTGCCATATTCTCCAGCAGTAATTTGTAATTCATTTAACACAGTGAGCTTGTATGAAAGAGAGTGCAGTCATTTGTTCTGGTTATATATTCACACACATACACATACACACACACACACACACACAGTCGCTCTTTCCCTTTTGAACCATAAATACATTGTGGTTGAGTGCAGCATTTATCAAGCGCACACTCTCAATCACACACACACAAACACACACACATAACTCCTAACTCTTTGATCACGCTCTGTGACCAATTCACCTCCGTCTCTCCGCACTTTAATACTCTTAAAAACGCCATGTGGCCTTTTTTTTTTTTTTTTTTGGATTGTTTATTTCTACAACAAATCATAAACTGATTAATAACCACATGTTTGCACATCAGCGGCCGACGGTGCCGTTAATAATCCTGATAAAGCGTAGATATAAAAGCACAGAGAGGAAGGTGCCCATGTTTTTTTTGTTTTAAGAACAGCCTTGTCTTGTTAGCTGCTGTTGCTGTTGTTGTTGCTGTTGTTTGTCACGCTCATGACATATGAAATGTTTGTTCGCTTTGCTATTAGACTCCGCAGCCAGACGAGCCCGAGACATCACAGGAGAAGACAGATGTGATGTCTGGTGGCAGTGAGATGATGAAATGGTCCATCTACAGTGACACTGCAACATGCAACACTGCATACTGATGACAAGGTGTCAGTGAAGTGTGGACAGATACGAGGAAGTTAAAAGAACAGCAGCACTTTTTTTTCCTCTTTTTTTTTAGGGGAATATGCTTGTTTGTTGCTTTTACTCTCCGCTGAATGACGACTCTGTTGTGTTTGTGACAGTCGGAGTCAGTAGTGTAGTCTACAACACCAGACTTGATCCTAAAAAAATAAACACTGGCCATGAGTTACTATTTTAAACGTCTTCACATGATCACATGTTTTACACAAGGGAGGGGCTTGTCGTCTCTCCTCCACCACCTGTTGACCTGGATGATGAGTCTGGTGCTGGAGGGTTAAACAGAGGAAGATGATTATGATGATGATGATGGATGATGAAGACGTTTCTTGAGTCAGACCGTTTATGTTTGAGCCGATAGCGGAGACAGAGTTGATGATGCTTCACGGTGGAGTAAAAGTACAGCAAGTAATAACTTTTTGAAATGAATTTGGCAAATATCAACAGATAAATGTACAATTCAGGTGAACAGGGTTAAAGCTGTTCATTTCATGGGGCCTTGAAGAAGTCATTTTAAGCCTGTAGCCTATATATATTCTTTCCCCACACTTCATTGAAGGGATACTTCACCCAAAATCGATAATTCACCAATTTTCTACTCACCGTCATGCCATGGAAGGGTTTGGAGAACTTTCAGAGTCATCAAAACGCTTTAGGAGTTCCAGGGGGGGTCCAGCTGGCAACGGATTCTCATATAATGGCGGCCGATTGAGTTCACTTTTGAATCGTCCAAAACACACACTATGAAACATCCAGATACCTCCATACTGCTCGTCTGTACTGACCCAAGTGTCCTGCTCACATCATCAGAGCCACTGGGAGCTACTGCTACAACAACAAGGCTAAAAACAAAGATCAAATTAATGTTTTCTGAACAACTTTTTCATGTGGCGGCTTCAGGACACTTGGGTCAGTACAGACGAGCAGTATGGAGGTATCTGGATGTTTTGGACGATTCAAAAGTGAACTCTATCCGCCGCAATTATTAAGCGTTTTGATGACTCTGAAAGTTCTCCAAACCCTTCCTTGGCATGAGGGTGAGTAGAAAATTGGTGAATTATTGATATTAAAGTATCCCTTTAAGTCGCTCTTGTCTCAAAACTTAAATTCTCCCAGGCCACAGTCATCCTTTCATAAAACAAACAGGGCTTCTCGCATACACATGGTGATGATACAGCTATTTAAAGGTTGAGTATCCCATATTCAAGGAGTAGATGGACAAGTGGGAGGAGCCAAGGATCCTGGTTCTACCTCCTGAGTCACTAAACTAAACCTCAACCACACTGTGGTCTCATCGAGAAACAGGTTTTCACAGTTTGTAAAAAGCTCTATTATAAAAATCAAGACGTTATTATAGAGTTCAGCTCTATGTGTGAGTCATTGTGTCTTCAGTCTGTCAGTGTGTGTGTGTGTGTGTTTACCTGTCTTCTCCAGTCAAGGATTTCCACTGGGACAACATGAGCAGACCCCAGACAGTGGGAGGTGAATCCATTCATTCATTCATCCAGTCCAGTTTCTTTCTCCTGCTGGTTTCCAGGTGAGGAAGTAACTTCAGGCCGTTGGTTTATCTCCAGTTTTCAGTGCCGTGTCTGCACACAGAGCCAGAATGACCCGACGCTGAAAAGTTGATAGAAGAAGTGGAAGGAAATTCAACTAATTGACAAAACACAGACCTGCACCGCTCTGAGCTGAGGTTAACTCTGCATTTCATTTGCCCCCCGCCCGGTGTGTATGAGTGTCCACCTCACACACGTCCTTCGCTTTTGATGTGTTAAGAGCATTGATCATTCGTGGCAACATCTTCCTCATGAATGTACTTCACTTTTAAAAAAAAGAGGTGGTGCTGCAACGTCTCAGAGAAGCTCTGGGCAGCAGCGGTCACTGACTCATCAAAAGAATGATCTATAGCAATTTAACAAGGTCAATTTAAAGAGGAACTATGCAGGATTTTTAGCTTAACTTTGCTACATTTTTTACCTTAATGCAAAAGCTTCGGAGAACTAGTGCTGGTTAAATAAATGACTCGTAACTTGTTCCAGGGAGAATGGAGGCTCTCTGCCTTCCACCTAACCCGTAATCTTTTGTTTATGACAGATAAGACTACAGAAATATACACATAGTAACATGGTATATGATAAATAACGCTCCATGGATTGATTTCTCTCCGGCTTTGTTGAAAACAATTGCACATGGCCAAGAGGAGGGTTAGCAACACAGAGGAAAATAGATCAAATTTGCATAGTTCCTCTTTAAAGGTTTCCATTGATTGATTGATTGACTATCCATTTGTCCATTGTCTATACTGGTTATCCATGCTTGACCCTGGGGCTGCAGTCAATCCCAGCTGATGTAGGGTGAGGGCGGGTGAAACCCTGGACGGGTCGCATCTCATCAATCAACCACGGAGAACCTGAGGAAATCAAAGAAACCCATGCACATGCAAAGTCCACCCAGGGAGGACTGCACCACTGCACCACTGATGAAGTCTAAACCTGTGAACACACCAAAGAGATGATGTTGCATGGTTGCACGACTTGGTCAAGGTAATTTGTCGCTCTTGGCTAAGAAGCGACAGGGGCAGAGGCGCACACAGCTTGCAGAGTTTCATTGTCTTCTCCAGAGACTGTACCTTGATGGACCTGTCTCTAGAGCCCAGTTCGACAACGCTTTGTTCGGCTGACGAAGGGCGTACTTGTCGCTGAAGTTGAATGTTTCGAACTTCTATTACAAGCTAGTCGCCTCCTAGAGCGACAAGCCACGCCCACTCGGTTGCAGCCTCAAACAGGATGTTGCGTCATACACATCACTTTTGGTGTGCACACAGCTTTAAAGGAGAATTCCAGCCATTTTTGACCCCTAAATAGTTGATGGTCACCCAGTGTTGGGGGGAGCAAAAAAACGCGACTAAAATTGATGCAAGCAAACCGGACTTACACCATGGCTAGACGGCGCTAGTGATAGCAACAACGCTAACCTATGGGGGCAATTCTTTCAACCACAACAAACACTCAAAAAACAATCAAATATCTATGGTACATGACTGGAATCCTTAGAGACACCACTCAGCTCATATAGTAAATAGTATAAACTTTGTGTTTTTGCATGTAGCCACTCACCTCAGATAGCCGAACTCTGAAACATCCTGGAAAGACATTACTATCTGATCACAGAGCGCCTGCTCTCCCCGCCACAGAAACAAACACTTCTTCCTTGTTGTGATTATTTCTTTACAAAAATAAACAGTCGGAGATATTTTGGGCATTACCACTGCACTGCTCGACTTTTTATTTTTGTAAAGAAATCATCACAACAACATGTTTGTTTCTGTGGTGGGGAGAGCAACGATTTAGGGGTCAAAAATGGCTGGAATTCTCCTTTAAAGTTATGACTTCTGAGTGAAACTTAAAACTAATGTCTCTTCTCAAAAACAGACCTGGTCGAAACAGTAAAAGCACAATAACGCCGTTTCATATCAAGAATCAGTCTTCGTGGTTGAGCAGTGGTTTGGTGAGACATGTCGTCGTTGTCAAAATGTTGTTCTTCATGCACTTTGAGGTGTGCCTAGGTTTAGATGTGAACAAAATGTATATTTTTATATCAAAAGTGGAGTTTAGTGTTGCTGTTAGCTCAGTTTCTGCTTAGTTGAAGCTATTTTTGGTCATTGTTTCTATTGCACTGTACTGTATGTGACCAGATCATCACTTGTTTTTCTATAGATTCATTGGTGTTTGTTTGAAATTCGTCATTACCTGCTGCTGCTGCTCGCCAGCCACTAAAAAATGTCTGGACCAGAGAGGTGCCCTGTTTTTCTGGACATCTTTGTGACTCAGTTCACTTGCTAACATTACAGGGAACTATTCAAACAGTCCCATAAGACACTTGTCTACAGATTTACAGGTGAATTTCTTTTGTAGCTCACAAGAATTTACACCACAAAACGGTGTTGTCTGCAGGATCTCTGCAGGAACAAGATGGGAAGTGCAGATCTAAAGTTTTCTTTTGCTTTCCCCCCTCCCCCCTCACCTTGTCTGTGTTTTTACAAAATCACAAAAGAAGCTGTGCAGAAGTCCTGCAAATTGGCTGTGAACATCTGAGGCTGAGAGAAAGTCACAGATCAGTGGCTGTGGGAGACTCAGCTGCTCTGTGAGGGCGGCAGGTCCTGGATGATCGCTCTCAATGGAAGCTTTAAAAAAAAAAAAAAAAAAAAAAGTAGGAAAAAGTAAAAACTGGAAGTGAGAAGTAAAAGCAGCTGTAGTGTGTTTTGATTCGACATGGTTGATTGCACCTGGAGGAGAAATATTGGTGGAGCGGCTGAAAGAGGCTGACCTCAGCGTAACCAAAAAACTACAGTGCATTTTACATCCATCAGTGGAAAAGGAGGTTCAGTATTTTTTGCTTTTTTGCCTCAGAGCTGAGCTGGATTAATGATAGTGATCATAATCTTGAAACTTTTTTTTTTTAGCACAAAGTATAAAAAAATCTTCCTCTTATTCATTCAGCCTCTCTAAAAGCCCGGCTATGGCAGTGGAGGTTGATGGTACACTATTATGCTTTAGTAGATAGAGGAGCCACTTGTCCAGCAGTTAAAGCTAATGACTTAATATGTACAAGTTATAAACTTTGAGACTCAGATGTTTCTGCTGCAGAGACAATGTGACTCTCCTCCTCCTCCTGCAGCAGAGAGAGAGAACAGTCCTTCATTATATCTGAGCAAAGCAGAAAGTCATTATGTAAATTAAATTGGGTGAATTGTCTCCTGATGACAGAGCTTTACAAGGCAATTCAATTGTTTTTATAATCTATTATTGACGGTTTGTTCTGCTGGATGTGACCTTTGATTGACATGTACAGACTTTCAGTGAGTCAAACATTCAATATTTAGCTGAAAACATCAGCAGCATGAGCATCTTTGATGTTTACAGGGAGGTCTGACTTGAATTGTCTCTGTACATTTAACCCCTATTAGCTGATGCATTTATAAACACAGTGACTGGAGGAAATCGCTTCAGGTCAATATGTTAGTATAGGTAGGCATAAAGTCGTTAGAGAGAGATGTTAGAGAAATCTTGATGGCAATCATAGCAAACTTAGGTGATATGTAACATCCACTTTGTCTGTAAACTGATCTTTCATTAGTTCTGGACATTTATAGACAGAAAATAAGATTTGTAGATACATTCCCACTAGAGGAGACGATGCAAACTGTTGTTAAATACCCAATAAACATACTGCAAAAAGCTTCTCCAAACTTTAAACTGTTTAAATAAGCTATGATGTTATAAAAGAAAGATGCACTATTGTTTATTTTAAAAAAACAACCACACAATAACAAAAACAAATCTGCAAGAACTCTATACAACACAACTCTGTCATCTACCATTTCGCTTTTGCACACTCATAGTATAACCCTTCAAAGTGTGCTTTATTTCCCAGTTGTTCAAAAGGTTCAATCTGGATCAAAATTATCCAGGTTTTGAAATCCTTTTTTTTGCTATCCAGGATCATGTAATCTGTCTTAATTTCATTCCAGTTGTTGAAAGTAAAGTTGGATTGGATCAGTCCCATCCAGATCCAAGATGACCTAATCCAGATAATGAGTGCTCTAAATGTGACTGTGTATCACACTGAAGGCTGATGGGTACTGTAAACAACAGGTATAACAGCATGGGGTCACATGTTTATTTGAAAATGGGGTGGATGTAATGTTGTCACAATCACATTATAAATGTTGCTTATTTGACCAATTTGAATTGAATTTATACAACATTTTGCTCCTGAAATCCCCCCTGAATCCACCAAACTGCTGGGATAATCCTGTTGTTTGTTTTGTTTTTTTTTAAATAAAAGTTTTCCCAATCCTACTAAAAAGTTTTGAACAACACAAACTGAGGGTTTGATCCAATTTAAAACCAAGATTGGATTATGTGATCCAATCCAATTTCAGAGTCCAGTTGTAGTTTTGAACAACCCATTTTCAAGATTTGATCCAATCCATTATCCAAAATCCGATCAGATTACCTTTTGAACAACTTGGTGTCCCAGTGGATGAGGACTTCTGTCTTAGGCCACAACTGTGATTTTAATGTACCTATTAGATTGAATTTGATGAAGTGAGACAAGTATGTAACAGAGTTTTGGATTCAACCTTTAAAATATTAGTGTTTCCTGTCAGTTAGTGTATCTATGTGCCATGAAATAATTTACATTCATTTACATTTTTGGTTTTGCTGTTAAAGGGTGGAGTCAGACGCTGCCAAGATGGCGACTGTGGAGCGGCTCGCTCCTGAGAAACCTGCATGCGGGCGTCGTCATGGAGACCACATCCATCTTTATTCATAGCCTGCGATCAACACCCTGCAGTAATGTGGCTGGAAGCTTCACACTCATAAACACCACACCACTTAGCTGCCTCGTTGTGGACCGGTTTAAAGTGGTGGTTAAATCTTGACCCAGGAGTAAAGGGACTGTTATTGTTCTTTCTTTTTCTTTTTCTTTTTAACGGCCTCTTTACGATACACATTCATATTGAATGAACAGTGCAGGACTTCAGACTCTTGTTATACAATATGGGCTGTTTTTTTTTGTTGTTTTTTTTCTCTCACTGGGCTCATTTCAGACTAAGATGTAAGAACAAGCGTTTGCTGGTTCATGAAAAAACCAGAGCTTCTTGTCATCTGAGTCTTTTCATCTCTTCAGCAGGTTGTGGTTTTGTCTTTGCATGCAACTGTTCCTCCCTGAAAAAAAAAAAAAAACCGATCTGCTGACCGAGCATCTCTCAACATGTTCATGTTATGCAGACCAGATTTCTATTAAAGAGTGGCAGCGGCAGCAACAAGAACAAAGCAGCGTAAACTCGATGGTATCTGCTGCACAGAAGAAGAGGAAGAGAAGGCCTCCAGGTGGTTCATCTATGCAACTTGAAGTCACAGTATTATCATTTCTTTTTATAGTTTCTGTATCTGAAAACAGCACGGATATAAATATAAGATGATAAAATAAGTATAGGAATCACCCACACACTCTCTCATGTTGCTGTCGCTACAGTTAAACCCATGTATCATTCATAGAGGGATGTTAATGTTGATCTGCAGCTTTTAAAACAACCTGTTTATGTGAAACCGTCCGTTGTGTCGTCTCATTTCCACACCTCCATCCTCCGTCTTTCTCTTCCTCGTGTGTCTTCTCTGTGTCCCACAAACCTCACCTCGCTCTCTCCTAATGCTTCTTGAAGCTCCCGCTCTTCCATCTCTCCCTCCTGTCTTCCTTTCTCCTCCCTCCGTCCCTCACTCACTCCATCCAGGGATTTCAGGCTCTACCTCCATCCACATGTTGTCTTTCTTCCTGTTCATTATCCTCTCCTTTCTTCATCTTCTTCTCCTCCCTCTGCCCTCTCTCCTATACCTTCACTCCCCTCCAGGGTTCAGAGCTCTCCATGAAGCACAACTGTAGCAACACAAAAACATAAAAACGACCAATAAAGTAATAATTTTGGCCATTTTAAATATAATAAAGCCAAAAATGTAATGTTTTATTATATAAAAATACACTTTTTATATAATAAAACATCACTTTTGTACAGATATGTATATTTTAATACCAATATTTTAAAGTCAGTTTGCAAATATCACTCTGGAGGGAGTTGTCTGAGTGTTTTCAGTGCAAATTTGTTTATATTTTTGTCATATTTTGTTCAGTATGAGCAGTAGTGTGATCTGAAATGGTTAAATATACATTTTTCTTTTAATTTCAGCTGGACCTGGTTTTAAATGATGCGGCCATAAAATGTCTGGATTACACAGGATACAGGTTACACCGGATCAGACTTTTAACTTGAAAAACCAGAACAGAAATCAAAATCGTCCATTTGCATCTTTGCATTTCTGTCTTGATGTGATTTAGGTGTTTGTGTCTTCAGTTGTCATTTTGTGATATTGTATATAATGTATTTTATATAATATGAAAAAAAAACACAATAAAATACCTTAATAATACTTTGAAGCGTTGACACCCACTGAACTGAACTGAACTTTGTCTTAAACTACACTCAAGCCAAACAAAGTCTATAAAGAGAAAGGTGTGTGATGTAACTGAAGTGCTGACGTGGCAAACACCAACTCAGGTGTGTGTGTGTGTGTGGGCAGCACCTGTGTGAGGAGGAGGACAGTGGAGCCTGAGATTGTGTGAATCGACCGTCATTTGGTGAAAACATTAAGGCTCTTTATCTAACCCTTGGGCCACAAACAGAGTTGAAACAAATGAGCACTTCATTTGCATATATTTGCCCTAATGGTTTTTCCATTAGGATGAAACACTCATCAGCATAATAAAATTGCTCTAGCGGGAAAGAGAATCAGTCACATCTGGAGACAGTCTCACAGACAGTAACGCAGGATTAAACCGCCTCCTGCACACAGGGAGCTTTTGTTTAAAGCATCAGGTAGCGTTAAATCACACATTTACTTTCAAACTCAAACTGTGTGTATAAAAACTTAAATGGATTACTGAAATCTAATACAAGGCTGAATCCATATGCAGTCAAGCTGATAACCTTGTAAAGGTAGAGTCTGTAGATCAGCTGTGCTATTCTCTTCTACTGTACCACCAAGATGGCAACTGGATGCCGTCAAACTGGGAAGAAATGGAAAAGGAAATACTGGCGGTTAGCCCTGCACCTCAGTGGGTGGGCGCATAGCACTTCATAAGACCTTTCATAAGGTGTTTGCAATGCATTAACGATGGCTTCATAAGGCATGACTTGGCATTCACTGATGTTTTGATGGACTTGTAGCGCAGCAGTTCAAACCAAGGCCGTAATTACTATATACATTGGGGGGGCCACATCCCCCCCAATATTCAGATATGCTCAAAATGTCCCCCCCCCCCCAATATATAGCTAGCTGATTTAAAAAATAAAAAAGTATCCCATGCGTTAGCGAATTTACTGTGCTTTCCGGACTATAGAACGCACCTGAGTATAAGCTAAAGCACCAGCTAAATTTGAAAAGAAAATACATATATAGGCCGCACTTGAATATAAGCCGCAGGTTTTCATGTTGTAACATGAGATATTTACACAGAAAGACAGGGAACTGTGCAAGTCCGCTCGCTTTTCCGCTGTTTTGGTTACGCTCCTCTCGCCCATGTGCATTTGTTTACAACGAAGCCGGCCAAAAATCAATAAATGGAGCGGTGGATAACGTTACATAACATATACAATGTTACGACGCGTGTGTAGTCTTAACCGTCATAAACAAAAGATTACGGGTTACAGAGCTGGGACACTGGGGTGGGGAAAAAAGTAGCGGCTTATAGTCCAGAAAGTACGGTATATATAGAAAGGTCTCCCCCCAATGTTGACTCCATGGTTACGGCCTTGGTTCAAACAAACAGGTGATGGGTGGAGCAGGACGAGTCTTTTAGGATGTTGTCTGTCTTCTGTAGGCAACGAGAGGTGAAGATGTATCACTACGTCACACAGAAATGACAGGTAAAAGAAGAAGAAAAAGTTGCAGAAAAATATTTTGTATTGGTAACCCTTTAATTTACAGGCCGCTAATTACGTGATAATGTCAAGAAATAGCCTAGAAATAACGGTCAGTTTCATAGTAATGTCATGTTTTTCATAAAGGCAAAAGATTACAAATGATTTTCATACTTTGAATTTGGGAAAGGCCAGAAGTTTTCTCCACCAAGTCCTTGCAATTGTTCAATTACAATCAGTTATTTCTGGGTTATTTCTACACCATCAATTATTATTTCTTTCCGTCTTTCCATTACTATGAAACTGACCGCTATTTCTAGACACTTGTTATTTCTTGGCTATTTCTTCACATTATCAAATAGGCCTGTAAATTAAAGGGTTACTAAATATTTCTACCTATACCAACATTAAACTGTATCTACTAAGTATCAATACACACAGTCACAGTGTCTCCTCAGCTTTGAATAGGGGCTGGAGGTGTTTCTGAACATTAGCATGTGACAGCGGTGTCGACCTTTGACCTATAACATGATTATCCTTCTAAAATATTTGAGTGAATTTGTCTTAATACCAAATGCAGCAATTCTTGAAATATATCTAAGTAAGGTCACGGTGACTTTGACCTTCTTTTCCCTTTTTTTTACTATTAAAATGGATTCAGTTGATTTTTCAATCCTGAGGCCAGAAATATACATGTGTATCCAAAAAATAGACAGAGAAAAGACCTGTTGCATGTCAACCTGACACGGTACCATCAACGTTACATAAAACTGACAGCCTCCACTTTCCATCGACGTCTGGGCTGAATCAGAATATGACACAGACACGAGAACATAAAGGATACACACAACACCCCTGTGTGTTTGCAGGCACTGACATTTCCTGTCAGCTGTAAACAAGAAATTAAGTTATATGACAACAAATCCAATGTGCCAGTCACCTGCAAAATCTATGCGGGGATAAAGAGTTTGCAGGAGGAAGAGTTATTGAGAAGCTGCAGGAATGAGATCTGGTGAGGTGAAGAAAACAAAACAGGATAAAATGAAGAAACCTGCACACTGCACACGACTTTGACTGTCAGACTAGTATTGATGAAATCATCTCAGCAGTTACATATGAATCTATTCCTGATTATGCATGGAAATGTCAACAAACCAGAGTCATTTTACCCCACAAAGCCTACAGTAATACATTACCACATAATACATGCATAGTATATTAAAGTAAAGCATGCACAATGCACAGGACAATTTAGGGTATAATGTAAAAAAAGAACACAAACATCTCACAGAAAACCAAAGAGATGACGCAAAAGTCTGTAGAGGAAGTTAAACAGCTGTGTCACATTCAAGTTTGACAAAATCACTGCATTTGAATGCAAAAACACCACATTATCATGTCTTTAAACCCTTTGTGTGAATGAATATCTTCCACAAGACCACACACAAATGTTTGGTAAATGGTGTTGCATCATCCACATTGTTGTGCTGCAGTGTCACATGCTGCATCAACCACCTTAAGCCCCGTGGGGGGAAATAACACAAAGGTTACTCCAACAAAAAACAAGTCGAACAACACAACATAAACTGATTAGACCTCACTTAAACCGGAGACAAATGTACAGTGGTGGACTACACCGTCTGTCCTGGGTCAAACAAACAGAGCAGGTGTCCACACAGGTGACGTCCTGCTGCTGCTGCTGCAGTGAAAACAACAGATGAGCCAGAACGACTTGGTTATATCAGTTTATTCTGAGAGTGAACTAGAGAGAGAGAAAGAGAGAGGAGGACCTGGCAAAGCATCAAGTGCTGCAAAGGCCAGGTGCAGCTCTGGATCAGGGCCCGGTCCGCCGAAAAATAATTAATATATACACAGCAACATGTGGTGGAAACCAGAGCTCACAATGAGTTGTAACAGCCTCTGTGCTCGACTCTTAGTCACTCTGAAATCTCCCATTAGGACAGAAAATACAGCACTCTGAGTGAGAGTGTAATTTCTGATAATCACAGAAACAGCGTTGAAGCCCATATTCCTTTGTTTCTTGAGGAGACGCTGATGAAAAGCCTCTGTATTACAGTCCTAAAGGTCATTGCTGTTATGTGTCATGTGAAGTCCACTGCAGATTGTTAAAGGGATAGTTCAGCATTTTGGCAAATTGGCCCATTGCCATAATCCCTATGTTTTAGCAGTAGGTTCGTTACCTTTAATTGTCGGCGCAAGCTATTTTTAGAACGGCGGAGCAGAGCCGCAAGCTGCTCAGAGCTACGCTACGGAGGCTCATGGGATTTCTTGGTTTCCCTCATCAAACTCATCAAATACACAATCCAACAACTCCAAAACGCTCTGGTGGACAAGTTGTGACCTGCACTTTCACCACGCTATGAGATAATAACACAACGTTACCAGACAGAGTTGTTAAATTCATGCAAAACCGCTGATGCGTGTTTCCTTCAGGGACAGTTTTTCATCAAGCAGTCTCTGCATTTACCTCTAAAACAACTCTGTCTGGTAACGTTGCGTTATTATCTCATAGCGTGGTGAATGTACAGGTCACAACTTGTCCACCAGAGCGTTTTGGAGTTGTTGGATTGTGTATTTGATGAGTTTGATGAGGGAAACCAAGAAATCCCATGAGCCTCCGTACTGTAGCATAGCTCTGAGCAGCTTGCAGCTCTGCTCCGCCATTCTAAAAATAGCTTGCACCGACAATTGAAGGTAACGAACCTACTGCTATGACTATAGGGATTATGGCAATGGGCCAATTTGCCAAAATGTAGAACTATCCCTTTAAGAGGCTTTATTCACATCACTTGTTTTCGTTACTTTTCTTGCATCTTTTTGCAAAGTTGTATTAACATTTCACCCTGGTCCGTTTGGATGAAAACAGGAAGAACAACAAAGCAAAAAAATCGATGACATTATTGGGCTGGTTGTAGACTGCTCTGTACCGTCAGCCATTCTCTCTTGAGCAGCGTCCAAATGACCGATGAGACCAGGTAAGACATTTGGACACTGCTGCACTGATACTGATTGGCTCTGCACATGTAGGAAATCTCATGTGAGAGGGTTTTATGAGCATCGAAAAACACAATTTAAAAGCTTGACTTGTCCATGGGAGAGAACTTTTAGAGGTTTAAGCACCTCAGTGACACAAGTTAAAGCTTTAGAGCCGTGTCCACCAAACAGCCTTTTTGAGCTGACAACGCTGTGGAGCGCTTTCTCTCTCTCTCGTGTTCCTGCGAGCATAAGAAATACACAACAGCATTAGCAGCAGGTTTCAACATGGACCCTGAGGTTGGCCTACCTTCAAAACGAGTGTGGGCGCATGATATAAACCAAGCCATGTCTCCGGTTGTTTAGTTTTTGGTAACGTATGTCTCGCCCCTTCTTGTATTTGATTGGTCAAAGTGGGAAAAGTGGCATTGACAAGTGCTTCGCTGTTCTAAAAGTTGAACAGATTTCGACTCGAGGGGCTCTTGAGTGTGGCGACAAACAACGGTCACAAGAGTCGCAAGAGGGTTTTCTCACAGGATCCGTAAAGAAAGTAGATGCTGTGTGTGCGAAAAACGCGTTTGGTGGACACGGCCCCTTGAAGGGGACATATTATGGAAATATCACTTTTTGAATTCTCTTTATAGGCTTGTCTTCCGGCCCCCAAAATGTGAAAATTAACTAGAAAATCTGTTGGTTAAAATGCATGATGTAATTAGTTTTCAAATTTGCATATTACCACTCCTACCTGGTACCGGTAGAAGGAGGCGGGGCAAGCAGTGGCTCATTTGCATTTAAAGGAACAGGTACTGAAACCAGCCGTTCTGAACAGGGCTGTTTTGAGAGGATGAAAAGAGCTGTGATGTTTGATCCTTGAGGTATTTTGACCAAAGCATGTCACAGACATGTCTTTAAGACACCTGGGAACTATTTAAATTTGTGGAAAAGGGGCAGAATATGTCTCCTTTAATGAAGTCAGAGGGCTAAAGCCTCACAGATGTTTTTTACAAGATGTAGAAAAGTTATAATAACACACAGGCTGTAACCTTAAAAACAAAATAATGTAGCCTAATACTGGTTTATAATTAGTACTAAAGAGGAAAACCAGGGAGAGAGGATGATATGGAGCAAAGGGCCATTGGTCGGGTTGGAACCATTTTTCCGGACACTAACTGGTTTGTTTTTGCCTTTAGACGTTGCACTTTACAATTCTTTAGATATTGGAAAAGCTCCTATAATGTGGGACAGGTGGAAACACTTGTAAACAGCAGTGAGTGGTCTCCTGGTTGCTGCCTCAACAATGTCCACATACATATTGCAGCTTTCATTATGTCTTGGTGAATCCACCCTGGCCGCACTAACGATCATTTGATTATAACCACAACTTGTGTGATGGATCAGCTGTTGATGATCATTATTATTATTATTAGGAAACATCACAGTCTTTAAACAAAGCTTCTCAGGCTGTGGGTGGCGGTCACAGGAGACTATTGACAGACTCCACCGCCCTGGCTGATGATGTCGACGCCCCACTGAGAGCGTTCGCTCACATACTAATAAGGAAGTAAACACAGTGTTTCCATTGGCAATCACACTCCTGTTCCATCAGGCTGCAGATAGCATTGATCAATATGTGTGCGGTGGAAATGTTTTTAATGGACCCTGAGAGAGAGAGAGAGATAAAAGCGAGTCTGGACCGGACATGCTAAATGAGTGCAGAGTAAAAATATATAATTTAGGCGAAATTAAACAAAATCGGCGAGAAAACAAAAACACGTCATGCTTGTTTCACCACTCTGACATTTTGACAGTTTACAGCAACATTTACAGCTACTTTTTTTTTTTAATTCCAAAAATATAAACAACAAAAACAAAAGCTCCTGCTCATTGACATTTTAATAAGGTGAATTACGGCTCTGCAGTGCGGCTCATTAACCTTTAGAAAATGATCTAATATTGCTGTTGACAAACGCAAAACTTATCAATAAAATGTGTTAATTAGACCGACTGTGAGATTATTATTATTTTCTTTTTTTTTTTTTTACAGTGCAGTGAGTCCACACTTTCTTTAGTGAATGTCAGAGCTGCAGACGAGTCACCGTGCACTTTATTTGTCTTAAAGTCGTGGGTGTGATTGATTTATGCACAGGGTGACGTTTTCACACAAAGCACCAGCAGCAGCAGCAGCAGCAGCAGCAGCAGCATCAAGATTTAACGTCTGAAGTGAAGATCGGTTCTTATCAGCGGGTTCTTCAGCTCGCGGGAGGTGTGAGATTTGTCTTTGAGTCGGCGTTGACAAGCGAGTGCCAGGTGACCGCCGGCCCGCCGTCCTGTCATATCTGAGGCGCAAGTAATGCAAGAGGAGGTGAGCTATTCTTTCTCCCTGAAGGACGGAGAGACTTCAAGATGCTCTTTGAGGTTGTTGTTTTTTTTATGGTTTTGTCTTAACTATATTCAGTTTGCAGTTCAGAGTGAGTAGAACCTGGAGATGGGAAACAGATAGCAGTGTAACGTGGCAGCTCCCTGGAGGAATCGGGCTGCACGGCGACCGCGTTCTCTGAGGATATACAGAGTCGGGGGGCATCTCTCCTGGGGAGGGTCATCACAGACAGAGACAAGCTTGTATTATATATGTGTGTGCATGTGTGTGTGTGCGTGTGGGTTAGATGACAGTTGTATAAATAAATTTCTCCTCAGGGAGTGAAAAAAAAAGAAACTAGCGTTGTTCATTTCTGTAAAGATCTGATGTATTCTCAGTCGTGTACTCAAAGAACATCAAGTGTGACTCTGAAAATGTCAAATAAGGAAACGCAGGATATTTCTGGGACATTATCTTGACATTAACACTAATGATGTTGGAGTGTGGAGACCAGCTGACATCCAGTACTCAGATGCGTCACTGCTGCTGCTGTTGTTTCTAAGATCAGCCAGATCAGATCACACGCTTCTTTCTGTCCTTTATCTTCTATTGTCGAAAATATTTCCTTTATGCATATTTACAAAAGCATCTTAATTACACATTAATAACACAGTATGTACAGTCTACAGACGAAAACAACAACCTCAAAATAAAAGCTTAAAGGGATAGTTCAACATTTTGGCAAATTGGTCCATTGCCATAATTCCTATAGTCATAGCAGTAGGTTTGTTACCTTTAATTGTCAGTGCAAGCTGTTTTTAGAACGGCGGAGCAGAGCCATGAGCTGCTCAGAGCTACGCTACGGAGGCTCATGGGATTTCTTGGTTTCCCTCATCAAACTCATCAAATACACAATCATAGCATACAATGACTTAACATAAAGTAATGTAATGTAACATAATGTAACGAAGCAAAGCACAACATGCCATGACACAACATGACCTAACATAACATAGCATGATGTAATGTAACAAGATGTAATGTAATGTAACATGACATGACGTAACGTAATGTAACATTACCTAGCATACCTTTATATGATGTAATGTAACATAACAAAGCATAACATGCCATGTCTTGACATCATAGATATATATACTGACTAGATGCCGCGTTCTGCTTCTCAGCGTACGTCAATAGCGCCGCCATCTTGGTCCGGGGTTTCTGACCATAGACATAATAAACGTCTGACCAGCAGTCAGACCCGGTCAGACCCTTGTAGAACAAATTTCAGTGTATTTATGCATGTGGGTGTGTGTCTGAGTATCTAAGTGTATGTTTAATACATAAAAACAAAAATTATAAAAAAAATTCAAAAAATTTATTTTGTTGTTGTATCATAAATATATGTCTGACATTTATAATACACCAAACGGCTTGAAAATCGGTTGAATATTCAGTGAGTTATGGTGATTTTAATGGTTGATAGACCTCTGCCTCTGTTGACTAAGTGCAGTAAGTAGACACGGCTTCCCCCGGACCAAGATGGCGGCCACGTTGACGTATTCCACTCAATAGAGTTGCCTAGGAACGCGGCATCTAGTCAGTATATATATCTATGTCTTGACATGACCTAACGTAACACGACGTAATGTAACGTAACATGACCTACGTAACTTTATATGACGTAACGTAACATAGCAAAGCATAACATGATATAACATGCCATGTCATGACATGACACAACATGGCCTAACATAACATAACATGATGTAACATAACATGACATGGCATACCATACCAAAACACAACGCAACAAACCATAACATGATATGACATACCATGACAACATCGGTTTACTCAGGATTTTTTAGGACTGCATGTGTTGTGTGATAGAAGCTGCCACACACACACACACACACACACGCACACACACTCCTCTAGTTTCCTGTGGGATGAGCTGCAGCTGAACACTGAGTAAAAACAACAGAACGGTGAATCTTCCTCTGCTCCTTCTGTTCAAACATGCACTCAATCACCAAACACGTTGGTGTGAACACCTGTACACCTGCTTATCCATGCAACACATCATTTTACATTTTACATTCACTTATCTCTCAGCTTCTTTTACCCAAAGTGACATCACAAGAGCCTCCGTGCATCATGTCATGTGACAGCAAGTCTTTATGATTTCATTGAGATGATTATTAGGTATTAGACCTTTAAACCTTTAACCCTGGACATACTGGATGGAGCTGACTAAAAAACCTACGGTAGCTCAGATAATCACTCAGTCACAACTGTACAGCTTCAACACTGTGGACGTTGAGGTGGATGTGAAATACTAGAACAGTATGTAACCACAGTTTCTACTCCTGTCAGCCAGAAACAGAGCCTGTGTGAGTCTGTGCCGACTGCATTAGTGTGTAAGCTGCTGCATTAGTAATAGACTGCACTTATACTGCTTTTATGTCTTATTCCCATTCATACATACACACATTTATACAGCCGCTTACTTCTACATATTTGTTGCTACTGCCATGCACACACACACACACACATACACACACACACTTGCACAAAGAAGGAAAAACCAGCAGAAGCAGTTTGTGGTTCAGTGTGTTGCCCAAGGACTTTGACATGAGGACTGATAAGTGGACACAGCCGCCCCGGGCACAGACTCAACAAAATAGAGCAATTTTTTACAACTAAAGTCGACCTCCTCCTGGTTTCTCCTGCCTCCTCCACTCAGAGCAGTTTCAGGTTCTGTCCCAGTTTATCCAAAGTCATAGAAAATATGAATCATCTGTGTGGAAATTTGTCAGAATTGCTGTGTGAAGTGTTGAGTTATGGATAAAAAGTGTTTTCCAAGGTCACTGTGATCTGCTACCACCAAAGTCTAATCAATCAATCCATCAACACGTCTTAACCCTTTGTAACAGCCAAAGTGCTTTACGTTGGAATCAAGTGAACACAATAATGCGATAAAATCATTTTTTAAAAAGCATAAAAGTTGAACAAAATTAAATAAGTTTTGAGTTAATAATAGAATAAAAATGCTGGGTCAGTAATAGGAGGGGAACCTGTTTCAAAGTTTAGTTGCTTAACAGCTTTGAAAACAAACATTAAAATCTTAAAATGAATTCTAAAATTAACAGGAAGCCAATTAAATGAATAGATGATGGTGTTTATATGTTCATGTTGGGAATCCTTTAGTCCATTGGAAGGGATTCCCATTAAGAGTTGTAGAGATATTATGTTCACAAGGCTAAAATCGTGTTTGTTTCTTTTTTGAGGCCACTGCAGCCTTGACCTTTGACCACATAATTTAAAGTAGTTTGTCAAAAAACTGAGGGAACAGCTCATAAAACCACATGGATTTGAACCTATAGGGAGCCTGGGAATTAGAGATTGTTTTGTCAATGCTCACATTTTGCCAGCCAGGAGGCAAGACAAACACCCAAATATATGTTAAAGGGCCCTCGAAAAGTGATATTTGCATAATATGTCCCCTTTAAAATATTTTGAAACATTTCTTTACAGTAAACAAATTATGAAGTTACATCTTCAAACCCTTTAAAGAGAATGAAGGCTCTCTGCCTTCCACCTGGCTGAAAACCAAACTAATCTCTTGTTTATGACAGATAAGACTACACAAATATACACTTTGTAAAACGTATATGATATGACATTATCCACCACTCCATTAATTGCTTTCTCGCCGGATTCGTTGAAAACAAATGCACATGGCCGAGAAGAGGGTTAGCAACACAGAAGAAAAGCAACCGGACTTGAATAGTTCCCTGTTAAATACAGTGCAAGAACAATAATATACGATGTGGTGGAAAATTGCAGCCATTGGTATTCCCACGACAACGAAAAAAACAAAGAAGAAAAAACAAAATGTGAGCAGTTTAAGCAACAATCACAAAGTTTGAGCAACTTAGAGACAACTGATGGATGATAGGAGAATAATATTGGAAATAAATCAGTATTTATGAACCTTCACACCTCTGGGATGTGATAAAACAGGAGATTTGAAGCCTGAATGTGCAGTAGTCGATGATGCGATGCAGTCATGTCAACATTAAACACACAGTCTCTGAGGGATGTTTTCAACATCTGGTGAAACCCATGCCACCAAAATAGGCTCTACCCTCTATTAGTGTGTTGAAAGCACTCAGCGAGTGTATTTCACTGCATCATTACAGCTGTTTCTGCACAGCAAATGGAAAAAAAAAAAAAAAAGTGCCGCATACAATGTTTACAGCCAGTTATGGGCTAGAAAAGCTCCTCTCCATCATGTTTGCCTTAATGCATCATAAACTGCCACTGGAGGTGATTGAGTGCTCTGGGGGACTGAGTGATTATGCTAATCATTAGCTGCTTCCTGCATGGACGGGTGTTTGATCACACGGAAGACAAAGGAGAGAGAGCTGTTTAAGCCGCCGTGTCGTATCGTATCACGGACATGCAGCTATTTGACAGGCGAGAAAAGTCACTGTCGCTCTGGAAAAATACTTTTCAAAGGTTTTTTGTGCTGTAGCTCCTCTGTAGCATTGATGGCTTCATTTATTCAGGTGATGGTACATAAACAATATAATAATAACAACTCTATCAGACATCAGAGGATCGGTGCTGATGATGCGTGATATTTGGACCTGGCGGCGCCATCAACGTCACAGCGGTGAGTCGGACAATGATGATGTAAAGAAGGTGTCGAAGGCTGCATGGTTTTTTTCCTCCTTCTTTCTTTCACTGACCTTTTCTGTAAATTGCCACATTTATGTTGCACTTTTATCCAAAGCATTTTACAATTTGCGTCTTACTCACTCACTCACTCACCCACACACACACACACACACACACAAAGGTGTTGAACCACCGAGGGCGACTTGAAGGCTTCATTATCAGCACAAAAAGGGGGATGACACACCGGGTGGTCTCGGATCCCAGTCTGATACAAAGTGGGACTACGGTACGATGAATTCATCAAACTCATC
>NC_140922.1:29173798-29426627 GCF_045865225.1 Trachurus japonicus | reverse complement strand
AAATACACAATCCAACAACTCCAAAACGCTCTGGTGGACAAGTTGTGACCTGCACATTCACCACGCTATGAGATAATAACAGAACGTTACCAGACAGAGTTGTTTTAGAGGGAAATGCAGAGACTGCTTGTAGTCCAGGCAATTTACCTCATTTTGGACCCAAAAATAGAACTAATTGTCACAGAAGGTTTTTCACCATACATCATTTCTATGAGGTGTCTAGAACAACATACTAAAAGTCCTAAGAAATCCTAGTTGGGGAAATATGTTTAATTTGCATCATTATTTACTGTATAAAGTCTATGGTGCCGACAACAATACACCCCAATGGGGCTATTCTTTTCCTTTACTCCTATCACAATGAAACTTGACATGATGAAAGTATCCATGAAATGTAACATTTTTTGTATTACAAGTTTCTTGGAAAATTAATTTGAATATGCAAATGAGCAATACACTAATGGAATATGCCCGAAATACACCCCAAATAGGCTTATTTTCTTCCTTTACTCCTACCACAATCACACTTCACACAATAAAAGTATACATGAAAAGTAACATTTCTGTATTTCAAGTTTCTTGGAAAATTAATTTTATTATGTAAATGAGCTCAACACTAATTGACTTATGGTCAAGAAGTCATAAAGCCGCAAGCAGCAAAAACAGGGGCCAAATAACTTAGTTCTTAGTCCCGCTCATATGTTGCTGAACATAACAGCATATTTAATATAACATCACATACAGTCGTTGAAACGACTTTGATGAATTCTGACTTTCTTCTGATGTTCTCTGCAAACTGGGAGGAAAGTCGTTAGGTAAGGCTTGTTCGCTAATAATAAAAAAAGAATTTAGAAAGCAACTGGAGACAAGACTGTGCAATTAATTCTTAAGGTCAATATAGGTCTTTTAAGTCTGGCAAGTGACATGTGTGTATGCATAAGTCAAGTGTGGCAAGTGACAGCACTCAGTGCTAGTTATTTGGCCCCTGTTGCTGCTTGTGGCTTTATGGCTTCTTGACCATAAGTCAATTAGTGTTGAGCTCATTTACATATTTAAAATTAATTTTCCAAGAAACTTGAAATACAGAAACGTTACTTTTCATGTATACTTTTATTGTGTGAAGTGTGATTGTGGTAGGAGTAAAGGAAGAAAATAAGTCTTTTCGGGTGTATTTTGGCCATACAGTATTCCATTAGTGTATTGCTCATTTCCATATTCAAATTCATTTTCCAAGAAACTTGTAATACAAAAAATGTTACTTTTAATGTCTATTTTCATTGTGTAAAGTTTCATTGTGGTAGGAGTAAAGGAAAAAAAGAAGCCTATTCGGGTGTATTTTGGGCATATTTGATTAGTGTAAGGCTGATTTGCATATTCAAATTAATTTTCAAAGAAACTTGTAATACAAAAAATGTTACATTTCATGGATACTTTCATTGTGTAAAGTTTCATTGTGATGGGAGTAAAGGGAAAAAATAGCCCCGTTGGGGTGTATTGTTGTCAGCACCATAGACTTTATACAGTAAATAATGATGCAAATTAAACATATTTCCCCAACTAGGATTTCTTAGGACTTTTAGTATGTTGTTCTACACCTCATAGAAATGATGTATGGTGAAAAACCTTCTGTGACAATTAGTCTGTCGTAAAACGCTATTTTGCTTGGACTATAAATACAGTGTGATAATTACAGGACAGTTTCCAGTGGTAAATTAATTGTAGGCTGCATTTTCTTTATACAGTAAATAATGATGCAAATTAAACATATTTCCCCAACTAGGATTTCTTAGGACTTTTAGTATGTTGTTCTAGACACCTCATAGAAATGATGTATGGTGAAAAACCTTCTGTGACAATTAGTCTGTCATAAAACGTTATTTTGCTTGGACTATTGATGAAAAACTGACTGCGACGGGAACATGCATCAGCGGTTTTGCATGAATTTACCTCTAAAACAACTCTGTCTGGTAACGTTGTGTTATTATCTCATAGCGTGGTGAATGTGCAGGTCACAACTTGTCCACCAGAACGTTTTGGAGTTGTTGGATTGTGTATTTGATGAGTTTGATGAGGGAAACCAAGAAATCCCATTAGCCTCCGTAGCGTAGCTCTGAGCAGCTCACGGCTCTGGTCCGCCGTTCTAAAAACAGCTTGCACCGACAATTAAAGGTAACGAACCTACTGCTATGACTATAGGGATTATGGCAATGGGCCACTTTGCCAAAATGTTGAACTATCCCTTTCATGCTTGTGTTGTAATGTAGTTTTACAGTTTTTGAACAGGCCTGAAAAATAAAAACCCAATGTGACTTGATTTTGGGTCTAAACCACAGCATTCAGTCGAGTTGTTTGGTTGGTTGGTTGTTTGTTTGGGCCGGTTCAGTCCGGTCCGTCGAGGCCTCGGATTGGGTTTAATGAGCCCAATCATGTGCCCTGCCCCCTGGCTCGGCTTTGATTTGTTCTGCTGGTGTCTCTGTAGATTAATTAATGACTGTGAGAACAGTTTTTAACATCTCTACAGTCTCATCAACGATCCTGTTTAAATATTTAGTTTATAACCAACAATATCACAGTCCACATGCAGGTAAAAGCTTTAAGAAACACATGTAACAGAGAATATAATATGGTTTTTTTTTTAATCTCATAGCTAAATGTGCTAATTCACAACAGAAGTCATCTCCAGGCTCCACACACAGACAGCAGACCTTCTTTTTTTAATTATATTATTTACACAGACAACAGTTTTTACTAAAAGCAGCAGCACTTTGTGATGACAAACTTCCCGTTACGAGGCAGAAACCTCGAGCAGAACCGGACTCAGAGTGGGCGACCATCTGCCTCCACCGTCTCTGTAGCTGCTGACACACTGTGAGGTTTGTTTTAATGAACATATCTTTTAACATTTGTTTCATTTTGTTTTCATTTTCTCGTATACTATGTACAAGGATGATTCAGGATGGTGCATGGTCTTAAACACTGAAATGAGATGGTACTTCTATGTTTTTGTTTTGTATTGTGTTTTTTGGTGTTGTTCGTTTGTTTTTGTAACACTTAAGATATGAAATAAAATGTATAATGTATAATTCTGGTTCCAGTGTTCTCCATATTCAACATGTGTTTTGTGAAATCAAACAATAATCAATCACCTTTTTAATCACTCTACTCCTAAACTTGCTTTAACTTGTGTTTTAAGCTTACAGTATATTCCCCCATTCATTCTCCTTTGCATTCATTATTATTACTATATTTCATTATAACCATGACAACGATACATAAAACACAGTCTAATCTTTTTTTGTTGACATTTTAATATGGAAACGATGCAGACTATAACTTATTATAACTAAAGTTTTAGTGTCAGTGTGCTACACCATCAGTTCTCTATGAATTTCTTTGCAGCACTTTAACACACACTGTCGACAGCTGTTATGTTTATTATTTCAAAATGGTATTTAACAGAATAAATATTCCACTTTTGGGAAATAAGCTTTAATCATGAACTCCCCTCACTGATGGCTGGAGTTATGTCTCAGTTTTTAATTTCAATATTTAAAAAAGTCTCAGTGAGGAGAGAGCAGTGATGCAGGCTGAGGTCGGAGCGGTTCATAGGAAGGCCATTTGAATGTTAAACATGGCTGCATGTGACAAGAGGCCTTGTGTCTGTGTGTGCTCCTCTCTAATTCAGACGGGTTAATGCTGCAGCACAGCTTTGCTGTTATTGCTTTCTCGCAGCGTCTTTAATCAAGGACTCTGTAGGACAGGCATGAAACACGGGCACAACATCACACTGAAAAAAGTGATACTTTGGATCAACTTAAAAAAATTGCTGTAATTTGTTACACCTAAATTTATTAGTTCTTCACAAATTAAATCTTTGATTTGGTTGAAAACATAAATTTTGATTTAATGTAAATACATTTTCTACTTTGAGAAAAAGCCAAAAATTTGCTTTCATACAAAGTAAAAACATAATTCATTACAAAGACCATAAACTATTTTTATTCTTTATTACAACTTATTTTTTTAATTTGAGAAAAACTAATATTTACCACTATATCTAATTAAAGATTTTACTTTGGAAAAAACTAATTAAATTGCTGTAATCCTGTTACATGCAATTTTTTTTAAGTTTTCTCAACTTAAATTTCTGATTCAGCACAAAGTTAATTTTTTACTTATACCTTAATCAATATATTCTCTTAAATCACAAGCCAAAATATTATTTTGGTCAATATAATGACATTTTTCACTTTGTACAACTGAAATTTTACCATAAACAAAATATATTTCCCTATAATATAAGACTAGGATTAACTGAACTGATTCACTTAAGATAAAACTAAAAACAGGAAAATTCTCTTCAAAAGACCATTTATTTTTGATTACTCTCAAATAGGCATGTATTAACACTTGAGAAAAACAAACAAACAAAGTTGCATGTAAAACAAAATACACGGTCTTTTCATTGTGTTTTTCTTTAAACCTTATGGAACTGTAAACACATCAATTGAGAGATTCAAGGTAACAGCATAAAGTATAAAAATAGAGCATCTAACAGTGTCTTTGCTATCCTTTGACAAAATTATCAGAATGTATGAATATCATTATTTTTGATCCATTAGAAAAGCAAGGGACCACCCAAAAAAAACAATGATGAACACAGTTGCTATGGAGTCAATGATGAACAAGGGCAGTTCAAGAAAAAAAAGGAACTATTCGTGCTCTCACTGATCATTCAGAATTTTAGCATTGTTCACATTTTGTTAATATCAGCGCTACTGAAAGAATTCTGTTAACAGAGAATATCAGAAATGAAAGCCTGTTTTGAATCAAAGCTGTTTTTTTCTCTTATTTACAATAACCCTTAACATTATCCTGGAATGTATTTGAACACAAGCAATTAAAACAGATCAACATGCTGTATCCAAATGTCTTTCTTTGAGCAACCACATATCTAGAGCTTGACAGTCAGAGCCAAAGAAAATGACACTCAGAGTGTGCAGTCCATCTCCATGAATATTCCTGCAGTGCATCAAAAGTGTGTTTGAGCTCACCTGGACAGCTCAGGTTTAGAGCATAGATGAGGCCAAATAAGAGGGTACATCCATGTGCAATTGATGACAGTTCATTTTTGAAGGTGTGGAGGTGCTCATGCCATATGGTGGCTTTAATGGATCCTCCTTCTGATGACAAACACTGCCATTGTCCACTGCTGAAGCTCTCTTTCGGCGCCATCCTTCTCACCAACCTGACAAAAGACAAGACATTTATTGTTTAGAAGGCTGTTACAAAAGCACATAAGTCCCTCTCTACTTTGTGTAGCAGGAAGTGACGTAATCATACAGCAGAAGACTAGAAGACTACCCTCTCAGCTGTAGTAAACTTGTAGCAGACAGTTAATCAGTTTCTACCTGTGATTTTAGTTATTTTCCTTTGGAAGGGTGCTCTTGTGATACTCCGAGTGTCAAGAGAAGAAAAGTAAGTGTCATTTCTGTTGTATTGTACTTATATTGTGTTTTTTGTGTTGTATCTCATTAAATTCCATACTTGTATTTCTTCACTGATTGATAAAAGATATTAGTTATCATTCCATAGTCTTATGAGATTATGATGAGTGGCTTGTGTGTTTGGTAGGATGAAAATGTTACTGTTTGTGATGTCGACGAGTTTTGCAGTATTGAGCAAGTACATACCTGACCAAGAACTTTTCAGCACCTAACCGGTCTTCTCTCTGACAGCTCCTCCCTTGTTCCTGATGATCTCTGATCAGCTTGCTGTGGTGCTTGTCCAAGGAAGCCAGGAATCGTGGTTGAAGTGGAACAGCAGTCATTCTCATCAACTCAGCACTGATCTTTATGAAACAAAATATCACAATCAAATGTTATTACATTACATATTGCATTAAAACTCTGTGGTGTAAAAGATATGTTTCATGAGATTTTTGTGACCTGAAATTACTTACTTTATCCACTGTGAACAATGCAGGCCATCACTCTTTCACCTCTTCCACTCCTGGTGACCGTAGAAGATCCTACTACTGCCAAACTCAGGTGAAGGTCATCAGACATGCTGAACTCTTGGAATGCTTTGGCTATCATCACTTAGTGAGATCATCTTGATTGTTGCCAAATCTTCAAGTTCAGCAGTAGATGTCAAGTTCACTAGTGCCTCTCCAAGTCTCTGTCTCTGTACTGCCATTTAACACACACTGTCTCTGGAATTCCACCAGGCAGAATTAGCTTCCTGGTGTCATCAGGACACAGGATAACCCGCAGCTCAGCTGGTCTTCTCTCGCCATGCCAGTCCATCAAAAAGTATCTACGGTAGTAAAAACATGAATACAATAGTGTTAGTTGTAGTACATAATTGGCCATAGCATAGATTCACTCATATTCACATTTCTAGTGAAAATAACAGGACATTCTTGGCAAACTGTGTGTTGTTTTTTTCTTCTCACAATTAAAGCAGAAGTAAGTGATATATTTGTGTTAATATAAGTCTTAAATAGTTATATCTTCTGACAGCAATCACTTACATAGAGTGTTTGGACCGAAACACGGGTCTGTCAGTCACTCTGCTCTGCAGCCGAGGAGAAAACATTTATCGTATCCTACAGTTTTTATCCAATGAGGAGAGAGAACGGCATGCAGGGCTGTGTGTGCAGCCAAGGGACGCCGTGAATATGGTGACGTAGGGACGAGGACTGTTATGGTGCGTTCAAGGCAACTCGTAACTCGTGTTTTTCCGACCTGTGAGGTCGTACCAGTTCGATCTGGTACGAGTTCACGGGTCGGAAGTTACGAGTGGCCGTTATAGTGACTTTCACCGGTAAAACAGGTCGGAGAAACACGAGTGGGTTGCCTGGAACGCTACAAAGTCGTAAGTTGTGACTTTAAGCTGTAATTTACGGTTTCAAAAGCCTGCCTGGAACGCAGCATTAGCCAAAACGACCGGATCGCTTACTTCTGCTTTAAATAGCGTGATAAAACAAAAGCTACTTTTGAAAAAGTTTTCAATTTCCTAGAGTACACACATTAATATACAACCTTACCTTATGCATCTCTTCAGAGAGATGATGTGGCAGCACCCAACGATGTAGTAAGCCAGAGGGTAGGGATCGGTCAGTTCTTGCACCCCAACAAATCTACAGACACTGCAATAATTCAAAAGCTGGAGTAAGTGTAGTGTATGAGATACAAAAAAAACTATGATTATTTCTTCTTTAATATTTGGCTACTTTTAACATTATTTAAAACTGCATGAAATTATTTGAATGAATCATGAATCTTATTGTTATTGTCTGATAAATTTTAGATTATATCTGGTTGCAATTAATGAAATATAACAAATGTCAATGACACTAATGTCACTTAAAACGAACATGTAGATAACTTCCACAGTTGTTCATTTAGGGACTTACCAACTGTGACCTTTTCAGGAGCAAACCTGTAAACAGAATTTAAAGATTTCACATTTAGTTTTTGTTGGGACAAATAGCATTATCCATGATTGTCACTGCAGACTCCAATTTATTAGACCTTATACATTCTGGTATTCTATTATACTGAGATGAGAGAATGGATCTTTATTACTGGATTGCACTAAATGAATAAAACATGAATTGCCTGCGATTTATATACAATTACTCTGCATGGTATTTTATTTTAGAAAAAACGGCTTCAAATATGCCTGCTCATAAACTGCCTATCACACCCTTTGACAATTGAGTGACACTCAAACAGCCAATCATCTAACAGCTGTGAAATTCGGTTGTAGCACCAAACCATGTGAGTTTGTTTACAACAGAAAAGTGCGTAGTGAGAACATGAGCGCTGACGGAGAGTAAACAAAAACGACATGTGGTATTAACGGGTAGAGTAACTGTTTTCAGTCTGCCCCAGGACTGCAATAATTAAGTGCCAAACACTGCGTCCTGCAACTACCTGCCTTCACACACCTCCACAGTAACTCAACATCCCCCTAACCCACCGCGGAGTTTCACCGTCTTCCCCTCACTCTGCTGCAGAGACAGCCGTGTGTGTGTGTGTGTGTGTGTGTGTCCGTGCATGTGTCTGTGACGGGCACCTGCCTGCAGCCCACCTGGAGGAAAAAAAAAAAAAAAAAAAACGGTGGCCAGGCAGACCCGTTTCCCGTTTCTACTTTACTGTATTCAAGCCTTATCACAATAACTTACGCATATTGCTTCATAATGCCACTGTACAACAACATTAACGTTGCACAATAAACAGAGGCAACGGACACGTTGTTGTTAAGGAACGGTTTAGCTAGCGCTAGCGTTAGCACACAGAATACCAAGCCGGCCGTGACGATAATGTCAGTTGTCCATTCTGCCACTACGCATTAATGTGCACGGAAAGCCCATGTTGCATTAAAACGGTACAATTTTGAATTCTTACCTTGTTTAAAAGAGTTTCCAGACAGGACAGACGGTCCACACCCGAGGTCGGCACTTGATGCGAGGAAACAACATGGCGGATTTCAATTTTGGAAAAGAGCGCTCTGCGGTGACGTCACATGGTCACGTGACAGGAAAATCTCTGGTTTAAAGTGAAAATACCATTTGAATTGAAGCATTTCTTTTAATTTAGTTCACAGGGAGTGACATTTGCTTTGAAGCAAACTGAAAAAATCAGGTTTAAAGAGGAAACCATAATTTTTCATTAGACCAATTTAAAAATACACTTTAAAGGAATGACACACTAGTTTCACTTTTTTCAGTGCACTTACAGTGCTCGGCACCATCACATCAAAATAATAAGTCATCCCAAACAACCTTGACTTTACTCGCCTTTGAGAAAAGCCTTTCTGATTTTTTTAGCTCTGTTGAGATCAGATGGATTCTGTCGAAGTTTAAAACCGGCTGAGAAGCTGCAGGATTTCAGGGTGTTATATCACTGAGGAGGCGACAAATGCAAGAAGTTTTGGGAGGAAACTGTTCAAAAACGCTGCACTCCTAAAGTCAGCAATCTCCATCTGAATGTTTTCCTCCTCATTTCTTTTTTCGGAGTTATTTTCTGCTTCATGTGTGCAGCATCAGTGTGTGTGTGTGTGTGTGTGTGTGTTTGTGTGTGAAGCTCATGTTCTCTGGATTCGACTCCAGGTCCAAGAAGCCCTGTGGTGAGCTGATGGCACAAAGTAAAATGACTTTCACTTGAGAGAATTTGATCCTGAAGGCAGCGACAACAAAGCCAGCAGCAACTTTTTTTTGTGGGCATATGTAGATACTGGGGAAAAATTCTCTGGCAGATTCAAGGTTAGATTTCACAGAGAAAACCTCCCCAGAGAACAGAAGTGGCTCTGGAGTTTGTCCAAAGTAGCATCTCTGCCATCTGGTCACAGCCGTCTGACAGTGATTATGAACACACACCAAATGGATGCTTCTCCTTTATGGGCCTGTGTTTCAGAGCTGCTCTGTGTTTTATGTGTTTTATTCAAGGAATGAAAACAGCCCTGTCTGTCGGCAGCATTTCTGCTCTGCAAGGGAAAAGGGAAAAGAAACGCATTATTTAGCATTTCTTCCACTTGATTAAAACTTAGTAAACACAAACTGAAACCATTTCTTATCTAGAGTTTATATACTTACATATAAGTAATAGTTATACAATAATAACACCAGTTTGTTTTAAGAAGAAACACACACTCGGTGAAGTATGGCAAATGTGTATACTACAGTCGTCAAGACCTGGTGCACATCAGATTACGAAACAAATCCGACATCATTCAATACAAGACGGACATTACATACGAGCAGCATGGAGGTATTTGGAGGTATTTGGATGTTTTTTGGTGTGTCTTTTTGTTACGAAGACAGTTGGTATCCATTTGCAACCGTTATATGGACATGCACTGCTACGTTGAGACCCCCTGTAACTCAGAGAAGGGACGGAGGACTCTGAAACTTCTCCCAGCCCTTAGTCGACATGAGGGTGAGTAGATAATGAGTGAAATTTCAATTTTGGGTGAACTATCCCTTTGAAGCTCCAGTTGGTAAATTGATGAAAGTAAACTCAGCGACTTGGTCGGTCACCACCACACAAAGTAGCCATAAACGTACCCACAGAAGACGTACCGTATCCATAGCAACTGGAGACTCCAAAACGATCTCACCATGAAACACACCCTTGTTGTGTGTGTCTACGTGTGTGGAGGGGGATTGACAGAGGTTAAAAGAGGGACCTGACGGTGTATCGTCTTGAAATGTCCGACCAAGTTGCAGACTTTACTTTCACTTTCGTCAACTTATTATGATGTGTACGAGCTGCGATTGGCTGCTCCTCCTGCTGCCTCTATCTGACTGGTGGAGAATCGTTGGTCGCGGTGGATTTGGCAAATACGATTACAGGCTGTAGGTGGAGCCAGAGGAGTTGGATTTTGTCCTAAATTACCCATTTACTTTATGATTATCAGAATATAGTGACAGTTCCAGCAAATATGACTGAATAATTGTCACCAACTGAAGCTTTAAAGAGGAACTGTGCATGATATATAACATTTTGTACCGCTCTATCGATTGATTTCTCGCCAGCTTCGTTGTAAACAAATGCACATGGCCAGGAGGAGGGTTAGCAACACAGCGGAAAAGCAACTGAACTTGCATAGTGCTCCTTTAAAACAGACCACTAATATGCACCAATCAGACACATCAATGAAAATAAGTTTTATGTTTAAACAGCAGAAGTGTTATCTGTTATAACACAAACTGAGCCCGTCCAGGGGCCCGACAGGATGGCAGTAGCCAGGTTTGATTCCAAATGCAGATTTCTGTTTCTGTTTACATCATGTGATGTGATCTACTCTGATCTGGTGTTACATGTGTCGTGTGATTATTCAGAACGGACATTTTTGTTATAGCCATGTGAAAGCCTGACCAACTCAACCAACCTCGACCGGATGTGCTGGTTCAGGCCGAGAATTAGTGCTAGATAGATCTCTCCAGAGCTCCATCCCTCTGCAACAACCGCCGCCTGCATTACCTCCTTTCCCCCGCTGTTAAACCGGCCAGCGCTCCCTGCTCATGAACCCGTCTGCCAACCAGTCCAGTACTCCCATTAAGCTGGCCTGCTCCCCCTGCCGTTGCTGCACCAGAAGCTGCCTCCATCAGCTCTTGTTAACTGACCAATTCCATTTCAATGTTTACCCATATTCCATGTTGTAAACTGTTTTCTTTATACCACGCTTGGCTGAGAGATCCCCCCTCTATTGGTCACACTGAGGTTTCTCCTGTTTTATCTTAGGAATTTCTCCTCATTTGATGCAAGGGTGTAAGGGCATTACATTTCAATGTTTATTTGATATAACTTTACTTTTGATTGGTTTGGGAGAAGGAATATCGTACCCTTTTGAAACCAAATTGGTTTGGTCTGTTTATTCTAACTGAGGTGTTCATATGGAGTAGTTTATTTGGTTTGGACATCGATTGTACCGTTTGGAAACTGGTTGTAATTTGCAATTTTGGCTCCATGTGGCTCCCAGGCAGTGATTAGAAGCAACACCACCCACAGGCCAGTGGGCGTTAAGGGGTTAAAACTTGCAGATTCCCCCCTTTTCTTTTCTTTTTTGATTTTAGGACAGTCTAACCAAACCACATTGTCATGCTTAACTTCTCCTGCCGACACAACTAAAAGCTTTGCTTTATGGGCAATTACACTTGAGTTTGTTTTTTTCCCCGTCTTTTGCATGGGCTCTGTGGTGAGTGCTGCTGCTTCCTCACTACGAAGGTGCAAAGATCAATAATGGCAACAACACATGACAGCTCTTTGCAGATAATAGGAGTTGGCTGATAGAGCACAACTTAGTCACTTCACATGTCTTTACTTTATGGGCAATTACACTTCCCTTTAAGAAAACGTGAGATTCAGATGGATGTTTTTGTTGCAGCGATGGTTTGGTGGTTTTTGTGTCACCAGATTTGTAAGGAAACACACATTTTTTCCCCCACTCAGCCTGTTTTGAACAGTAGAATATGGTCGAGTGGACACAGCTTTCACACCATGACTTAAACTGTACTTTCAGATTTAGTTTAACCTGTGGCAACAACCCGAGGAAACATGCAAATACAAAGGTGCTACAGACACATGGGCAATAAAAACTAACATGAAAGGTAAATCTCTTTCTTCTCTTTATTTCATCTTATCTCTGACAGTGGAAGAGAAAGAGCCGAAGATCATGATGGGTTTTTTTCCCCCTTCTGTTACTTATTTTCCTCCTCTGTATTTGTTGTGTTGTCTGTGATGTGTCTGGTCCAGTCTTTCACACTATTGTCACACTTGTCTTCACTTGTTTTATCATCACTTTAGAAACAAAAACAAGGGACAATCAGTCAGAGACAGAGAGAGGATGACTTTCAGCAGTATGGGACTTGAACCTGTCATGGTTATAATGGTTATCACGGTAATAATACTGAGTGCAAAAAGGAGAATGAATGGGAAAATATAGTTATAAACTGGATTAGAAGTTAAAAGACACTGAAAAAGAGTTGTAGGGAAACAATTAAATGTTTAAAAAATATATATATATAATTCACAGCAAAGATTGATCTAATAGGTGCTAATACATTGTTTTTCATAGGTTTTAAGTCATAACTTATCTGCTGATTGGCCGTGTCTGTCATCGATTGCTCTTGCCTTTCAGGTGGAAAAGGTTGAGAAAAGATAAAATGGATAAGAAGTCTTTTCTGTAACATGATAGAAAATGCACTTCGATACATTTTGCAGCCTGGACATGTTTCTTTTTTTTTTATCTCCTGTAAGTTGAGTTAGGTTCCAAGTTTGGTGAAAGTGTTGATCTGTTGCTGATTGTTCATGTCTTGGCTAGATGAACATGTTGCTAACTTAAAAACGTAACAAACTCAGGTCGCTGCATTTAAGGCTTTGTAGCTCAGTATCTGGAGAAAAACAAATATTTTCATGCATTTTCACCTTTCATCCACGCAAAATATGAGTTTTAGGTCACAAAGGCCAAAGTGAAGAACTCCAGTTTGGTGTTTGCTGGTGAAACAAAGTTGTAGGTTCCCAAATGTCACTGCATGCAACAGAAAATGCACTGGTGTCAGGTGTTCGACCTCCATTATAACAGCACTAAGATCTTCCCCTCTAACTTCTCCCTGCCGGGTTGTGTGATAAAACACATGAACATCAAACTGCACAGCTTACCGAACACATGCGTGCGATTGCTTCTCGTGTTTGTGGCATATTACAGTGATTTTGTATAAATTTTTAAAGAGCATAAATTTATAATGTAAGTCTATGAGGAATGATGTGACTCTGCTGAAACCTACTTAACTTTCAAAGGAGTGTGCAGCTGTGTGATGCTGAAAGGGTATTATGATTCTTAGAGGAAATTAAGAGACATGAAATTCAATGTGATGATAACCAATATGAGCTATGGTTTAATAATAGCACAACAGGCCCTTTTTGCCAATTGATATAAATCTTAATTAAGATTTTTGTTAGCAAGTCCCTTTATTGAACAAAACTGCTGAATAAGAGTTACAAATCTGCCTGAGCTGCAAATTTTTTCTGATAAAAGTAAAATATATCAGTGATGTTACAGAGACATGAGACAGAAATCACATCCTGATCAATATATTATTGATTTTCAGTGAAAATAAAATGGAAAAACTCCTGAAACTGCTTCTCAAATAGTTACATTTTTGCATATTATTCAGCCCTGAGATGTAACACAAGCATTTACAAATAAAAGTTAAGGTGTAGTGTGCCGACACTCAACACAGGTACAAGACTTTCTACTGGTGCTCTGTCTGATTAGTAGAGATGACGTACATCCATCAGCGGATGGAGCTGCTCTCATCCAGACTGACTTTCTGACTGAGTTTATCAGAAAGTCAAAGCTCTGACGACTCGGAGCTGAGACAAGGAGGCCGAGTCGCAGTCCGACACACATCACTGCTCTTCCGTTACGAAGGTCAAAAATAATTTTACATGGAGCTGAAACCGTCAAACTGGAGCCACCAAAAGACGATACGTTCTCTATACAACATTAAGTCAGACAGAAGTTTGTAACTTTGTCCGTCTGCTGTTTCAACGTGACCTCTTGACCTCCACGGACAAGAACTTCACTGACTTTGACCTCAACACCACTTTACATCAGATAACATTCAACACCAGCTGATGGGAACCTTTTACCCATCAGTGTTGGACCTAACCAATACTTTGGTCGTTGTATGGGAGCAGAACAGTGGAAGTTATATTATTAATATGTGTTATTATTGTTTTGATTAAGAGATCCGACAAGGCTGAAATGACATTGCCACCATATAATAAACCAATTAGTTGTGTGTGTTTATGTATCTATATTTATACTGTACACATGTTTATATCAATATAACATCTACCCATCCCTATAATCTTTATTGTAAGCTCTTTTATGTCATTATCTGTTCATAATCTTTATTATAAGACATATCATTTGTTAGTATGTGAAGATGAACATGTTTGAAATTAATTAAACTATATACAGTATATATAAGCAAATCAGAGTTTTTCAATGTATGTTAAAGGTGATAAAAATAATTAGATTATACATAACATACAGTTGCACCATTTTATACCATATAAAAATGTATCATATATATTTAGTCAGATATACGTATGTATGCATATTAGGGTTGGGTGGTTATACGGTTATAAGATATACCGCGAAATAGCAACGGTATCTGTTTCATTACCGTCATTAAAAAAATTGCAGTGCACTCATATATGTTATTGTTTCAGTATTGTTATGTGGTGTTTGGTAGGCTATTCCCTTTCTGAAGGACATTTTGGTGACTCCATCTGAGCTGTACAACATGATATTTAAATGGGCATGGTAATGTACTGCATACCGCGGTAAAATGTGGAGGATGTTAATGGTATCAACACTTGGATACCGCCCAACCTTAAATATGGATTTCTAACTTTAGAAATAAGAGGATCTGCAGCATGTATGTAAAATATGATCAAAGGTGCAATATGTATGATATATTTTGTCCTTTAGGTGACATATATTGAAACATCACTCTTTACATGGGGACATGTCATTTATTACATCAATGTTTGGGTGTTGCTACTGGTGCAGCCATTAATCCACAGCTTCTCTGACAAAAAAAAAAAAAGAGTCACTAAAAAGACAAAACAGGTGAAAAATAAAAACTTGCCATAGACACTTTCCTATTACTCATACTATTCCCATTGACCATGTGTTTCGCGTTGCATTTTGCTTGTATAAAATGACATAGAAGAGTGAGAAGCCTGTAACATGCTGCATGTTTCCTGCTGGCAGCCATCAGTGGAAACATGTTCATGTCATTTCACATACATACATAACAGATTGTACAGCATATGTGCATTTCACCCTACAGTAAGTGTTGCTCTATGCATAGAGCAACACTGTGTGTGTACATGTGCATAACCTATATACTGTATGTGTGTGTGTTCATCTCTGGCCAGTCAGCGTTTTCCGAGCACATCTGTCACCATCTCAAGCGTATGAACAACATGTCTGTCTCCCGTCCTCACTCACTGTACGACAGGAATTTACTCCGGTTTGCCAGGAGTCATCGGGAAAAAACAGAAAGACAGAAAGACGGAGGAGACGGATACTGTGTGACACTGTGTGATAGGTCATGTGTTGAAATAGGAGTAGAAATATCTGACCCTTCTCTTCTGCGTCACCATGCAGCGCCATGAGGTTTAATATATGTGTTCTGCGTTCTAAGGCACTTTAAAAGCCTCTGTTGTGATCATTTATATTTTATTGGCCTGGTGATAAATAGCTTGAAACGTGCGAGGGTGAGAGAAACGTCCATTTATCATAATCATGGTGAAAAAATAAATAAATGTGATTTATAACATTGTTGGCCACATCCACAAATTCTGACTCTGAACTGAAATAAGTGTCATGCTGAGGCAGTTGTGTCTGCACGGTGATTAAATTCAGGCAAACAAAGAAACAGATCGACTCAGCTGTCAGAGACGGAGAGATGAATCATTTTAAAACACAGTAGCTAAAAATGAAAAAACAAAACAAAACAAAACCAAATGTTGTGTGATCTATCATCGGTGTACACCTCAAAGTTTTGCCCAGTTTTTTTCTCTTATAAAAAGTGCTTTGTAGATACTCTGTTTGATCTAAATATGATAACAAACCTACAGCAAAGATTGCAATGCACTGCAAAAAGTGAATGTATAGGAAAATATAGGCTAAAATAAGTTAAAAGACACTAAAGCAAAGAACTTTTACGCAAAAGTCTCTTGTTTCTTCCGATGTCTATGTATGACCTACAACAGCAAATGAGGCCATCGGTGGGAAGATAAGCTATTTCTAAATAGTGTAAGTCCGGGAGGCAGTGGTCAGGTCGGTCGACCGGACGAAACATCCGTGCGAGCTAGATGAGTGTCTTCATTCAGGCAAAACACTACCGCTTTTGTCCACAGGGGTCGCCAAAATCAACACAAAATTAAAGTTATTTGTAGTTGCTTTAAAAAGAGGTTAGTGGTTTAAGAGTAAACAGTTAAATGTTAAAAAAATATTCTAATTCGTGGTAAAGATTGATTGAAAAGGTGATACTGTATTGCTTTTTATAGGTTTTAACTTAAAAAGGATCTGATGACCGGCTGTGTCTGTCATTGATTGCTCTTGCCTTCCAGATGGAAGAGGTTGAGAAAAGATAAAATGGATAAAAAGATGATTTTTCTTTAAAAAAAATGTATTTACCTTCAGTAAAATGATATAAAATGAACTTTACAGTAAGTTACATTTTGAAGAGTTGACTTATGAACTGTTGTCGATCGCTTATGTCTTGTTGAGCCTGGCTGTAGGGACCGTGATGTAATATTATTTGTCCTGTATTAGCTATATAATGTCCGAATATAAACTTTTGTTTTCATGTGGTGAGATTATATTTTATCATTTTAAAAGATCATGTATGTTTATATGAGTATAGACTCCAGTGAACCACTGCTCTTCTCTGTCAGGAGTTCGTTCTCGAAACATTAAACACAGAACAACAAAGCGGAGACTTTGACGTGGAGGATCGCTGTTCACCTCCTATTACCTACAAACAGTGATGGTTTCTTTAAATTATGAGGGTAATTTTTTTTATTTTAAACAAGTGCTTTTTAGCCATTAAACCTTCAATACTGCTCAGTCTGTCCAGAATATTATTTCTGAAGTATTTTGATTTCCGAGGCTGAATCCTTTTGAACTCATTATTTACAACCATCAAACATCATTTTGAGGTTTTTAACCAACATAAAACAACCAAAAATAATAAATAAAACAATCTTTCTTCTTTTCAATTTTTTTCTTCTTCTGGCTTCACATGAATGGCATGAAAATAATTCAGTGATTTACTGAGCTGAATGGATCCTATGTTAATAATAGAATGAGTCAGACACTCAGAATGAGGTATTTCTCTTTTTGAATGTTCGTCTAGAGAAGGAGACTCAAGTGTTGCCTTACCGATAATACTCATGTTGAGTCAAACTGGGAGTTTTGTGTTTTACCGAACACAGTTTTGAGCTTATCGTCTTTGTAATTATTTATTGGGAATTAATTACCCTAAGTGCCATATGTTTTTCTTCGCCCCTTACTTATTCATACAGTATATCCATGTCTGTCTGTATGTGTGTGTGTGTGTGTGTGAATAGTGTAGGAGTCGCTGTAAGTGTTTCACAGATATACTCTTGAATAGATAACCCGCTGTAAACTAATATATGCAGGCTGAATCCTCAGGGGAGGTGTCAGAGACAGCAGGCAGGCAGGGAGTTTATAAAACCCAACAAAACCCCCTGTGAGAGAAATGGTCTAATTCCTCAGGTCTACAGTAAATCAAGAGAGAGCAATGAGTGGAAAGAGGAGGCTGGGAATACTCTGCTCTAATATTTATGAATCATTCTTTTGTTGTGGCAGCAGAGCCGCTATACAGACAGGAATCCATCCCTGGAGCTGCGAGGTATTTGAATGTTGAAAAATGCATGAGTGTTTTTATTGATAGGAACACAGATCGGCCCTTTGATGGATGGCATGTGATACCTCAACACAAACAAGAGGCAGTTATTTTCTTACAGGAAAATGTGCGCTCCTGCATGTGTGTGTGTGTATAGTGTGTGTGTGATTACTCTCATTTGGCTTTTATTCATCACGCTCTGACAAAGTGAGTTAGCCTGATGTAAACACGAGCAGGAAACTGATTTATTAAGATAAATTCTTCAAAATCAAGAGGATTTGTCAAATTATACTCCGACGTGTGAAACAAGGGAGTTACAGTGACGAACAATCACTCCAAATCCGTGCACCTGAACAGTCACACAGGTTTGTTATTTCAACCCTCTCACATTGTCATCTCTTTTGTCATAGTAACCATAATAAACATGCAACTGTACCACTCGTATCCTACAGCTTGGTTACGGTAATAATGGTTGGTTAGGTTTTATCTTATCTTATCTTAGCAGTTGGTTAGGTTAGGAAGACTGTGATTTGGGTTACAATTAATACATAGAAATAAATAAATATTAAAACTAATCGCTGCAAATCAAAGTCCATTAAAGTTACCAATTGGCTATATAATTCTTCTCCATTCAAAGGTAATCATTTTTCAAAACATATATAAATATAAAAAATATTTTAAAACAATTTAATTTAAAGGAATACTTAAAAATTTGTAAAAATGTGTAACAAAACAAAAAAATTATCATAAATAGGCTACTTATTCTAAATCTAAGTAGCCTACTCAGCTTGGCAACTTAAGTAACTTATTTTAACTCAAAAATAACAAATATGGCTGCTTGCCCCAATAAAGGGTTATCATTAAATTATACAACATAAAAGTTGCTCTTCACTTTTGCCCCTGTCGTAATTTGCTTACTACATATAATATACATTATAAGACATAGACATGAAACTTAATCATAAATCTAAGTAATATTCTACAGTCGAGCTATGGGCTTTTTTTATTTATTTTTTTATGTCCAGGATATTTCATCACTTCCAGTCTTGTTGGGATTGTTGTCCTGCTGCATGATGAAATATCTTCCCATAGGTTGAATGTGAGCTCAGATGCCCCCAACATGTCTCCACACTCCTTTCATTTATTATTAATACTCAACAACATACATGGAAATCTTTCTGCAGCACATTTCACCACCTATCAGTAATATCCAGGGAGTCTCTGCTCTGTTTGGTTGTTGTGGATAATTCTCCTTTGTCATATTTATTTAAAATATGTATTAAAATATTTATATTTATTTAAAGGAACTAGCCTATGTCTAACCCTGTTTGTATGCTTTCGTTAGTAGAGCCTACACTTCCATGTAACGTGTTGTCTTAAATCGAATATTGTGCACTTACCAGAAAAGACGATCGCAACATTTGCCCATTAAATTGAGTTACTGCCAACTATCACTGTGATATAGCTGCCACATTTAGCTTGTTAAGGTGTATGTTTGTTGTTTATGTGTGTTAAATTGTCTACACTGTAGAAGATTTTAGCGTTAGACGTGTGGTCAGAGGTTTAACAAGTTGTAAATTCGCCAAATGCGACAGCTAGCATTAGCTCGGGGGGAAATGAACAATGTAAGTCCGGTTGCTTTTCGGCTATTTTGCTAACCCTCCTCCTGGCCACGTGCATTTGTTTTTAACAAAGCTGGCTTAAATTAAGGTTAGGTAAGGTGAGAATTATCTTTAGGCTGGTGACAGTGAGCCACAGACATCACACCATATCAGCAGTAGTAATTCAGTTCAGATGGCTAAATTAACCCAATGATGGCCTGCTCTTTCCGCTACGTAGCCAAGACGGCTAACATTGAGTGCCCAGTCTTCCACACTCGATTTTTTGATGGTTATGAGTGCAATACTGCATTTTGCAATACTTGTCAGTGTGAATGCACTGACACTCAAAATAGTAAATGTAAGTACGAAAGTGTGCGAATTGAGAGTTTTTGTTAGCAATAGCAGCATTAGTAGCTTTTAAATTCAGCATTAAACTTCATTAATTTAGTTCCCACACACAGCTGTTTCCAGAGGTGGCAATAAACGACTTGTGGGGGACAAGTTGTTTATATTTTATGACATTTAAACAAACACCACACATGATGGATGTATTAATTTATGTGATATTAATTGTATTATGTTGGCTCTAAATGAGAATGCAGCAGCTGTTTACCTGTTGTAGGAGGAGCTGGGAGTGAAGCTGCACCAACACAGCAGAAAGTTTTGATGTGATATTTGTTAGTGAGAGTGTGAAAGATGAGTTTGGCGCAGCTGGTGCACTCGGTATTGATTATGCTCAGTTTGATTGCAGGATACATAAGTTTTAATTAATCATCGGGGTAATCAAATGGCAGAGATATTCCAGGCTCACAGCAGACTTTGGGGAACAATCTGAAGTGCTATTGATTAACAACCTTTGCTTCTTCTTTTTTTATTTTTTTCCCCCCTCTCCTCTAAAGAGCCAGTGTTGCCAACGGAGGCTGAGAGATTGACCTTTCAGACCAGCACACATGCAAACAAATCATCTTTTCTCCTTAACTCTGGAATATGGAGTCAACTCCTCCTCTGCTTCCTCCATCTGTGCAGTAACACGTCTCCAAAACGGCTGCATCAAAGTCCGTCTGTCGTTTAAAAAACAAGAGCTTTTTATTTACATTTAACTGATATATTTCAGCACGATCTGCCCCTTTCTCTTGGTTATTAATCTCAAATAAATGACTCAGCGAAACGTTTTTAATCTTAGCATCTCACAGGCAAAGTGAAATTTACACTGACCAAGTGTGGAGATATCTTACGTCTAGCATCTCACAACGAGTTGAGCTGAAAAAGTATGAACAAGAAAAGGCCTTAGCCAATCAGATGACCCCCAGCTCCCCTCACTTTCTGCAGGTTGTGTGGTGTTCAAGGTGTTCGCAGGACCTCGGCGGAGGCAGGAGAGGGTTAAATTACAGGGCTATACAGTTTTTCAGGGTAACTATTAGCATGGCGGCTATTAAAGCAAAAGACACATGAACTGTATGGTTAATATGCACACTTAAATATTTGCTTATTTATCGCAAGTCATATCGTCAGTGCAACATTGATAAGACATTTGCCTCATATCATGCAGACCTAGCAAAAACAGCCTCATATGAACTGCTACATAAAAATATATAGAAGCCTATATGCAAAAACCCATCTCTAACACAAATCATGGCTCTATAATCCATGACTAAAAACGTAAAAAAATTACATCTCAGTGCATTTTGTTCGACTGACGGCCAAGAGACTCGGTTCTGTGGAGGTGGGAGAAAAATATGGTTCCCTCTTCATCGTTTCCCATTACAGTGTTAATTTTTTACAGATTACAGATGTGTGGAGACTGCACTGGTTACACATGGCAATATGTCAGCTTCATTGTGCGTGAATATCTATTTTTTATCATTTGTTTTCAATTCAAGGAATCAATAAAAAGTAAATTACAAAATATATAAATGACAAAAATCTCATCAAAGTATCAACTTTTCCGCTGTTTTGGTTACGCTGCTCTCAGCCATGTGCATTTGTTTACAACGAAGCCGCGAAAAATCAATAAATGGAGCGGTGGAAAAGTTTACATAACATATACAATGTTACGACGTGTGTTTGTGTAGTCTTGACCGTCATTAACAAAAGGTTGCGGGTTACAGAGCACGTTTGTGTGATAAGAGCTGGGACACCGGGGTGGCGACCAGGTACTACACTGATGCAAGGTTGGTTTTCAGCCGTGAGACGCCAGGTGAAGACAGAGAGCCTCCGTTGTTACTAGTTATAAGTCATAAGTCATGTAGTTAACCATCACAATTACTCTGGAGCTTTTTAATTAAGGTAAAAATATAGCATAGCCATGGGAGAAATCCTGCTTAGTTCATCTTTAACACCCACTGGCCTGTGGGTCATGTTTTAATTAACGTTGTATTGGGTCCTGGATGGGTGAGTGGGTGTTAAAGGAATTATTGCCTCATAAGATCCTTTATGTTAGTTCCCCTTCTTTGTTTGTCATTTGTATTTCTATACTGTGGTTAGAAACATTTCCAACAGTAACGTGTTAACATCCATCACAATTCATAGACCTACAGTATTGCACTTATATCCAGTTTTCCTGTGCAATGTGGAAGTATTGGTGACATTTAAAAAGATATATATCTACACCTATCAGAATTGTATTTAAGTTCCCATTTTAGCAACTACAGTGTTATACATAGGGGCAAATAAGTCCTATTAATAAAATGTAATTATACTTCAAGTCTTTCTAGTAATTCTGTATCTGAATGAATAAGTATTTTGACTTGCAGAGCTAATATTTACATTCATTTGACCTTATTCCCCGTCTGTAAATATTTAACATCTCATCCTATTTTTTAGCACTGTTCACTTAATTAATGCAAAGGCAAATACAGTAGTACAATAGAAAGGTATTTTAATCATTCATGCAAACATTATCTCATGAATTTATCAGATCTCTGTCATTATTGGAAATAGTATTTTTTTTTTTTTTATGGAATTGCAGCCAGAAAACATTTCTATTAATATTTCAAGTAGGTCAAACTAAATGTTTCTGCGAGCATTGAGCAGGAATCGTTGGCAGATGTATCCTGACACAGGGCACAATGCTAATTTCTCACAGCTTCAGGATGAAACATCAAACCTGCCAAGTACTCGTCGTGTGTGCACATGTGTGTGTGTGTGTGTGTGTGTCTGTGTGTAACCATATGGCAGCTAAACAAACACAGACACCAGGGGGCAAACCAGAGCGCCACATATATCAAATATTCACATGAACTAAATGAGGGAAGTACCTGTGCTGGAACACATCTCCTGTGACTCCGATTTACATCTCAGCTCTGTTTATGAGGAGGTGAGATGAAGCGGGAGGGGGGGGGGGTGGGGGTGGGGGGGGGGGGCAGAGGAGGAGGGGGGTGGGGGGGGGTGGGGGAGGGAGGCAGTGGGCAGAGAGAGTGAGGCCTCAGTGTTGATAACAGAGGAAAAACAAACATATTTCCCTGCCCATGCTCTGTATGCACAGGGAGGCAGCGCTCTGATTGCCAGGTTTCTGTGTGAAATGAAACAATATAAAGCTTTGTTTTGAATTCTCTCTCGTCTTGCTGCAAATGTGGAAGTGGAAACTCTCATCACGACCACTACCATTAAATTAATTTATAATCATATCATAGATAGACGATAAGGTCAAGTATGTGTCAAGTAATAATAGCAAAAGTTCATCATTAGAATTTGATTTAAAGGGATAGTTCAACATTTCGGCAAATTTGCCCATTGTCATAATCCCTATAGTCATAGCAGTAGGTTTGTTACCTTTAATTGTCGGTGCAAGCTATTTTTAGAACGGCGGGGCAGAGCCGTGAGCTGCTCAGAGCTACGCTACGGAGGCTAATGGGATTTCTTGGTTTCCCTCATCAAACTCATCAAATACACAATCCAACAACTCCAAAACGCTCTGGTGGACAAGTTGTGACCTGCACATTCACCACACTATGAGATAATAACAGAACGTTACCAGACAGAGTTGTTTTAGAGGCAAATTCATGCAAAACCGTTGGTGTGCTTTCCCATCGGGGCCAGTTTTTCAGCATGCATTTACCTCTAAAACAACTCATAACTCGACGATGAGATACCGTCGTAGTTCCGACCATAAACGATGCCAACTAGCGATCCGGTGTTATTCCCATGACCCGTCAGGCAGCGCCCGGGAAACCGAAACTAGGAAATGCTGGGTCGACCGCTAAATAATAATATCAAAATATCTATAAAGACAAAACGATATATTTATCGAAAATGGACCCATTAACAAGTGGGTAACGTAGATTCATCCACATTAATATGAGACTCTTTTATAACCAAAAGCAAACTCCTCGGGGTCTCTTTAATACATAGATGTCAGCCCAGTGTTGCACTATAATAGACAGAAACACAGACAGACAGACAGACAGACAGACAGACAGACAGACAAACAGACAGACAGACAGACAGACATTTCAGGATTTACCAGCAGATCAAGGGGAATGATTCATGGACTAGTTACTCATACCAGGAGGGGTTACTAATTAGCAGCTCTTTGTAAGACGAGTGGGGAAGTCGTCATGCAGGGACGACAGCTGCCTTCACAGCTATATACATTAAGTGAAAGGTGCTTTTTGATAAACAGTCATCTTCTTAAATAAGACCCCCCCTCCCTCACTCCCTTCCTCCCTCCTCCACATACACACACATTCACCTCCTTTAATATTTCTGTTATTACCTTCCCTGGGCTTTTATCTCAGCTTTCCCTTGGCAGCAGGCTTCAAATGCCGACCTCTCTCTCCCTCTTTCATAGCCCAGATTTTTTTTTTTTTTACACACACACCAGCTTCCCACTGCGCTCTTTTTCTTTCAGACGGCAGGGGGAAGCTGTCAGCTTCAAAAACACACCCAGTCCAACCTGAAAACTCTAAAGCATCCCTTTCATTCAGCTGCACGTCTGCCCTCCCTGCTCCGTGCTCCTGCCTCCCCCACTTCCCCCCTTCGTCCCACCCACCTCCACCTCCCCCGTCCTTATCCTCTCTGAGAGCATCACTCTATTACGTTTGTTCCTGATTACAATCGGCAGCTGTCTGTGAAGTTCAAAGTTAAGAAAAAAAACAAAATAACTTAATGACTTTTTTTTTCTTTTTTTTTAAACTAAAGCTCTCTGAAAATAATTGTGAATGCAGACCTTGAGTGCACCCCCCCCCCCTCGTCTTCCTCAGACTCGACATACAAAGTGGGGAGAAATACAGGCTGTAATACAAACAATAAATACATAATGAGGACAAGATGTTTGAAGTACCCTCTTCAGATCTGGGTGCTTACTGCTTAATACATTCCTGGGTCTAGGTGTCTGCTGATGGTGTTTCTCTCCCCCACCACCACCACCACCACTACCACCCCCTCCTCCCTTTGCTGTACCTCATTTCTCCCCCAGAGCTGTCAGATTTACTTCCAATTAACGTATATCTGTTCCAGTCCAATGACTCAACACAAGCACTGCTGCTGCTGCTGCTGCTGCTGCTGCCGCTGCTGCCGCTACTCACAACTTCTCAAACTTTCTGCTGTTGCTATGGTGTCTGTCTTCTCCCTGCAAAAAAAAAAAAAAAGGGGGCCGGTAGCCTGGATGTTGCTCAGCTCTCTGCAGGCAAATCAAGTCTTCGGCTTCATTTCCAATATGAAGGAAGGGTAAACAGTGCAGATTCAAATATTCAGGGCTCGTTTTTCCTAGTTTATTCAATGCTGTGAGTCGGCTTCCTGTGGATGTGTGCATACATTAGAAATCTAAATTTATAGGCTACACCAACATCTCAACATCTCAACAAAAGCATATTCAGATTAATTATATACAATGGTTGATTTTAAAAAGAGGAAATGTAAGTAATTTAATTTGCCAAAGTATAGAGTACTCTATTTCCTCCCTGTGTCTTTGGAAATGGCTCAAAATGTTGACCTTTGACCTTTAAATCAGTCCATCCTCTTGAGTCTAGTTGAGCACATTTTACCAAATTTGACGAAACTGACTAAAGTTGTGTTGAATATATTTGTTCACAAGGCCCAGACCAAATGTTACCAGGATCGATGGTGACCTTTGACCATCAGTTCATGGTTGAGTCAAGACATTATACAGGGATGTCATGACCCTTAGAATAGGATAAGAAACCAGAAAACCAAAGTATCTCTGGCTCTGACCGACACAGGCATGGAGACATGAAAACAAAAAAACAAAAAAAGACAAGATAAGATTTATACAGTAAATCAGTTAGACTGCTGTAACAGCCTATAGCCAGACCTGCCTCCGACAATCTAAACCTTTAGTCAAAAGGAGACAGACAACTCAGCCACTTTTCAGACCCACCATGCAATCAAACCACCAAGACAAGACCACATCAAGCAGAAGACACAACTGACAACGCAGCACAGTTACACTCAAGTGTATCAAAGTCCAAGCACCAATCTTCTTTTCAGGCAAAACCACAAAATCACAATGTCCAAAATGTCCCATACCAGCAATAAATAAATAAAAGGCAGTTCAATTCAACCAACAGAAAGTTCAGTTTATCTCATCTTATCCCATGAGGAAGCTCTCAAAGTAACAAAACATCTATGGGTGAGATAAATTAGCTACATTTTTTCCATCCAAGTAAATCCTCTTCCCATAAAAGCGAATAGAGGATCTCTGATTTGACCACACTCGCCGACAGTTGTCACAAGGTGTGTTCGAGATGCGCCAGGCCTGCGCAGAATCGATCGCCGGTGACCAGCGCACAATGCATGCCGGTTAGATTTGTGTCCGACTTGATCCCGACTAGAGCACTGGAAAAGAGAGTAAGGACAGCATTGGTTCAATGGAAGCGCTTCCTGATGGAGGAATATGGGTATTGCAAAAGCGCCCAAGAACTGACATCTCTGCATTGTTGGTGAATGAGCAAGTGCTGTGTTTTCAATAATTTAAGGACATTTATAGATCACCCATGTTAATAGCATCATTGAGGACCCTTAACAGATAAACATTAACACATAGGCGAGTAAAAAAACAACAACAAAAAAAAAACAGTTATCTACATTAATGTTTCAATCTACATTTTATAATAAACAAATTATAAGTATAATCTGATATGACCAAGACACCTAAAAACAAAAACACGGCCGTTTTCATCAATTTACAAGCAAGTGGGCAACACACATACATTGGAGTGAATGAGTTTTCTGGGCACTTTTGCAATACCCATATCCTGCCACTCGGGGCGCAAAACCCTTATTACCACGGGAGTAATGGTGGTGTCGTTACTCTCTTTTCCAGTGCTCTAGATGAACCCAACACGGCCGCGGACAACGTGTAAAAGCCAGAGACAGACACGGAGCTAATACGGCTGCTACTATTCAGGTAAGGCGAGCCGCCATCTTGGCTCTAACGTTTCCAGTTTTTTCAAAAAGCATATCGTTGAGGGGGACGCCATTGGTTGGTGCTTAAGTTGTGGGCGGGAATTAACAGCGGAAGTGAGTTTAGAAAAAACCTGTTGACAAACTTGATGCAGCATTATTTACACCCAGTCTGTTTAAAAAAATGCTTATTAACCTAAATTGCTGAAAACACCTGTAAAACCTGCTAGAACCAGCTGCTCACACAGTGATGAGGCGTTCATGGTGCTGGAAGTGGTTGGAAATTACAAACACTGTGTCCCTCAGTCAAAGACATAAGAATATAGGACCCTGCTGTGATAATAATAATCACATTTTACTCTGTTTGTGTGTATGATATTGGAATTTATTTCATCAGACAAAATACATTACAAAAGGTTAGCATTTGTCTCTTATCTTTCCTCCACTCTATCAATCTCTGTTTCCTCCTCACATGGTTCTTCTTCCTCTTCAATACTGTGCTCATTCTCTCATATCTCGATCTCCTCCCTCTGTCAGTTTGTCGTCCTGTCTCTCCTACCTCTTTACTCCATCCCCTCCTCTTTGATCCCTCTCCATCTCTTCCTCCTCTCCAGTCCTCAGCATTATTTGCTGAAGCTTAAGATACAGGCAGCTTCGCCCTTCATTTGAATTTCCACCAGACCAACCCACTGACTGACAGTAGTAAAGATGTGACAAAACTTCTTGGTTAAACCCTCTTTTACATTGTAGTCAGCTACAATCAATCATTAACCACATATTGTCATTTATATTATGGCTGAATTTCCTAATATGCAGAATTGTGTGCTCATATTAACAAAAAGATTGAAGAGAACAGCACTCTTGTTAATTTCATTTATAAATCAAACTATAAAAGAGCTAAAGACCTAACAAAACCTTTTTATAAAACACTCAAAACAATGATCTGTCAGTTTCTACAGTGGCTAAACATTAATAAAACAATGAATGATGCCACAACTGCAGCTCTTTCTAACCACACAGGTTGTTACAGTAGGCTATGTAATTTAATATTTGTATTTCATATTCAATCTTGAAACAATATGGAAGTCAAATAAGTCACATTTTTAGTGCACAAATGTAAAATATGGTTTGGTGCCTTAAATACAAGAAACAAATACCTTCATATTTCAACATTTTCTTTCATATAATTAGATATATTTAATTTACAAAATATCTTTTCAGCAAGAATTGTTCAGTTTTTAAAATGTGTGGTTGGGAACCTGCTGTGCTGCAGTTAATCCTCCTTTTAACATGTTAACAAAACACTACACTGACTGTATTTTTCTTGACAACACAGCTTTCAGTCTTAGTTGTGTATTTCTGTTTTCAGTTGGACTATATTTCAGCGTCCTGTTATATATTTGCATGGCTTTTCATATTTTTGTTATTACCTCCACCACTAATCTTCACAGTGTTGATCTGACCTTTACTTCATATATCAATTCAAACACCATGTGTAATTGAATGCACCATTCCTCTTTTCCTTGTTATGATTGTTCTCTCCAGTGCAATTATGTCATCCAGTTATCACAGCAGTGAAGGCCAGCTCCTATTATCAGCCCCATTGATCTGTAAGGGAGAAAATATGCCGTGGTTTGCAAATGACAAATTCAGTCAGTTTAAATAAAGTCAACGTTTCTGTGCTGCAAACAGAGTATTTATACATTTATACAAATGATTAGTTGTAGATCTTTGATTTCACCAGATAAAGGTGCAAATTTACTAATGTAGATTCTCTAATGGAAGTCAAAAACAATGTTGGTGTTTCTGCTGCGTTGTCTACATTTGACCTGGTTGGTTCTGGTTTCACTCTGCATTAATGTGAGTGCACGAAAGAACTTTTAATTACATATTTGTCGCCCTACACTTGAGATTGTTTGGTTTCTAAGCAGGCGCGTCACCAAAGCTTTCCTCAAATTAGCTAGGTAGCAACGTAGAGACCATCAGTTCGCAATGATAATTCTACTTCTTTGCTACCAACAGCATTAACGCCATGCCCAATATGGAGCCTGGTTGTGATTCGGATACAGGTCCTCGTCATGCCACGGCTTTATCATCGCCGAGAAAAGACGACTGCAAGCTCTGCTCCGCTGCGTCATAAACAAGAGATTATGGGACACCGGGTCAGAGGCGCTGATCTTTCAAGGTTGGTTTTCAGCCAAGAGACGCTAGGTGGAAGGCAGAGAGCCTCCATTCTCCCTGCAACAAGTTACAAGTCATTGATTTAACCATTACAATTACTCTGAAACTGTTTAATTAAGGTAAAATGTAGCATAGTCAAGGGAAAAATCCTGCATAGTTCCTCTTTAAAGGTACAAAAGTCCGGACTGAGACCACTGCTTTTGGTCAAATTATTACAAGTTAAAGCCAGACTGGTAATAGCCATGTGATTGGTGCAAAAACAACAAATTTCATGACTATTTGAATATCCATAACTCATGACTCATACCTATTGAATACCTGCACACACATAAGACTAAACTTATTCTCAGCAACAAGCAGACTAAAGTATCACTGTTTTACAACTGTGAATATATAGATTTTGCAATAATGCCAAATTGAAGCATAAACCTTTTCCGCTCTCCTGGCTTTACTTTAAAAAACCTTCAGCAGCATCTGTCTTGTTTTGATTTGTTGGAGACAATGTAATCACGAGGATGCTGATTATTTTCCCCTCACCTGTCATTCATCAGTGGCTAATGTGTAATTCTGACTTTATTGTATCATCAGTCCCCACATATATATAAATATATATATATATATATATAGTATTTGTTCTTCCTCTGCTGGGTTATTGTGTGGGTGTGTCTGCTGCCTCTGCACCATGCCATTAAGACAGGCTGCATCACAGCATCACAGAGGTGACTACTGTAATTTTCCCCCTTCCTCTCTCTGTTTGCACTCTCCAGCACTCAGCGGTTGAAAATTGCAGTTGGAACACAATGATGTGATGTGACTACTGATGCCGCACAGTTTCCTTGAACCAGGACTCCCCGCTGTTTGTCTGAGATGGCCTGAGACGTTCTCAATTTTCCTCTCTTAATCTACAGGCTACAGAAATCTGTGTTCATGTTTGTACAGAGCCGCTGTATACACTCACTTGGCAGTTTTATTATGTAGACCTAGCTAAGACGACTACGGGCTAATACAACAATCCTCCCTCCCTTCGCGAAGGTGATAACGTTCTGTTTTTGTTGAAATGATTTCAGCGAGGTGTTGATTCAGCTGTGTGACAACTTTGGGAGGATAAAGAGTGTTGTGCAGCTGAACTGTACTGCCTCTTATAGGAGGGTGTTGTTGTTATAGTCTATTCTACTGGCTTCATGACTATTGCAGCGTGTATGTGTAACATATAGCCTACAGCAGTTATTGTAATGCACAAATCTCCACATTTCCTGTGGCTATTTAAAACAAAACACTTGATTTATTCAGCACCAACATGCTTTTGAATAAATTATGTTAATTCATGAACTGTACTGAAGTTCACTGCAAGTGGAGGTGACCCTTGTATTGATCTAACACTCGTCTATATCTGGACCACATTTGATCAAATCCTGACTTTGTAGCTGTAATGTTGATGTTGTCTGGCAAAATCACCAAAGACACAAATCAAAGACAAAGACTGAGCTGTGATTTCAGCTGTATTTACTATAAAATCATCTGTCAGGGAGAAAATTACAAGAGACAGAATATCTTTCATTTTTAGTCTCTCACAGAGCCTTTATTTGGGATCCACAATATTTTAGTCTTTATTTACTTCAACTGCAGAAAGTAACAGACTTTTATTAGTGGCAGGTCTTTATGTCTAACTCCCTATTTCCGTGTAAATGTGTATTTTTAGTTGCTCACATATGCCATGTCACAGTGACTCCATTACATGCCAAATGAACATTTTTCAAATTAAAAGCCCTCAGTGAATAGAAATAATTTTCTTGAATGGCTTTATTTGTAATTTCATTATAATGATACGTGCAAAGTAGTTCAGTAGTTCAGTAGACCCCATGATGTCCTTTCAGCCTTAGCCATGTTTCTGGCATTATGTAATCAAGTGAGGTGACTGCCGCAACCCTTTTGTACAGCCACATTCACTTGTCTTGTCTTGTATGCCTGAAGAAGGTCACAGACCGAAAGCTTGCAGAAATAAATTGATATATGCACACACAGCGTTGAGTGTGCGATTGCTGTTTTTGTTTTTTCGAGCTCCAGCACCTCTCAGTAGACTCCTGCCTACGGATGAGCCGTGACTTTTTTCACAATCATGATGATACGAGCAAAGAAAGTTTGTTTAATTGCTGTAATGGGTGGGCGAGGCACAGTGTCGTGGAAGTGCTCCTCCTCTTCCCAGAAGCTCCCAAGCAGCCAAGAAACCTTCTGTAATTAGCCACTCTAATGGAGGTATAATCAGCCAGCCAAAAATAAATCAAACAATCTGTTAGAGGACATACCAGTCATCAACTAACAATAATAAAGGGTTTAATAATATAGGTTTAGGAAAAGATCCTAGTTCAGGTTATAGTACATGTTTCTTTAAGATCAGAGAGACTCCTCATCGTTGGTGAGATAATAAACACATGGTTTAAGGCTGTGAAGAGAGATCATGGATAAAAGAAGTCAGTTTCACACAGGAAACAAATAACAGTCTGCTGTGTGAGAGGCCTGTGTTTTCTCATCCATTAACCCAACTTGTCACCGACTTCCTTCCTTACCCCATCATAATTACTACTGCCACTACTGGCTGCCAAGTATTAAAAGATAACCGTGGATTGTAATAGGCTGTTTACACGGACTGTCAGTGGGGCGTCTGTTTCAAAGGACAGATGATAATATACCAGCAAAGAAATGACAGAAGTTTTATGACAGAAAAAAAACAATAATCCACTTTAAATCACTGTTTTGAAGGAAAATAATATTTTTGAAAAAGTCCTGCAGGACCATCAGCACAAAGTCATGTGGAATATAACGACTAGTAGAAATGCCCTGACTACAGAATAAAAATAAATGTTGACGCACTCAAATTAATCTATCAGTCCTCCATCTGTGCTCCATTAAAACTTTAAGGCTTGTGTTGAATTTAAAACTATTTGGGATACTTTTTATTTTTCCTGGTGAAATGAATTTTATTTGGGTTAATTAAACAGTTTATGGACCTTTTTAAACTGAAGAAGCGTCTTCAATGCCACAGCCTTTTATATTGTACGACTGATTGTGGAACAGGCCCACTATGGAGCATGTAAAAGATAATGCAGGGAATAATGGAAGGAAATGACAGTGCGCTCAGTGACAACAGAACTGGAGACAAAGGATAATCTACATATTATCTTATTTCTAACCCCATTATTGAACAAAAGGTGTTGGAAATCTGCTGTCTTCTGTCTCCAGGATTCATACAAACTCATCATCTGCTATTAAATCGTCTTTACAGTAAATATTAAGCTACATCAGGTCATATTAAGAGACTATTGGCACTTTTCCATTACACTGTACTACTTTAGGTCATTTTCCACTACATTTGAGTACTTCATGCATACTCCTCAACATGGTCTAGCTCTCTCAATCCTCTCGTCCGAACACAGTCGTCGCACTTAGTCGACGGACCATGGTGTGGTTTTGTGCACAGCAATGAAAATATAACAACAGTCTTGGTACAGATCAGTCGTTGCTGTTGTCAGTGCGTTTTTAAAAATAGCGGGTGTGATTCTTCTTCTGGCCAATCAGTGGTCGGCAGAGTTGAAATCACGTTTTAGTATCGGCTCAGCTCGCTTGGAAACTTGCCAGAGAAGATAGCTAAAAAAGTACCAGGTAGTACTATCCCTAGTGGAAAATAAAAAACAAAACAAAAAGAAGAGTGGTGCTAGTGGAATAGGGCCATTATTGTGACAAGAGCAGCCTCTTTTCCTTACTTTTCTTCTTTTGTTGAGGCACTGTCACTGAACTTTAAAATACCTCCCAGGAAAAGGAGATCGCACACCCTCAGGAAGTGACAGTGAGGGGGTTGATGCTTCGCTGACAGCTCATAAGCAGCAAAGTATAAGTGGTTTATGAATAAAAGCAGCTTTCCTGTTAAATGGATGAACTCAGCGAACCAGAGCACAAGTTCATTATGGTCAGTTTCTTCGGGGCACATAGGTAAACATGGAGGAGGCTTTGGCTTTGCAGTAATAATTAAAAAGAAGAGCAGATCAGAAAACAGGTAGAATATGAATTTTAAATTAAGTGTTTTGAGCTAAAGAAAGGTTCAGGCCACTGTTTGAGGATTTATGGTATGTGATGCGTTATATAAGTTTATATGCACGGCCCCTCTCTGACCTCGGCCTTTGACCTTGACCCAGTGTTGTTGAACAGCTCCACCTCATTACCTCTTATTGAAGTGCATTACAACATGTTGTGATGATGTTATTGGCCATTTGAATATTGTCCCCCACCTCATTTCACATCATCACACGCTGTAACGGATTCATTTTGGATTTCACAGTTGCCATCACACATAAATGATTTCGATGTCGGAGAGGTTTTAATAAATCTTGGCACTGGTTTCTGAAGGAGCTTTGAATCCTGGGCTTTAATGTTTTCAGGGGAAAACAATTCATTCTTGGTGCTGATTGATGTCATGGAAATTCATTTTGTCCTTCAGGAAAAAAGGAAGCACATTCGACGGCAACCTACCTTTTCCACTGGTTTATAATCCCATTAGCAAAGCAGCATGTATGCTGGGTTTATTGCAGGGAGGACAAATCTCATTTTCACCACAAACACAACAAACTTTGGCTGAAGTAGTTTTCCAGACTCTCTCTGGACCGGGACATCATCACCTTTCTATATTCAACTCTGCAGACAGACATGCCCGTTCCAGGACTTTCCAGGTGAATTTCTTGCCCTATAATAAAGACGTCAAAGTGACACACACACCAGAACTGGCACCAACACTTTGCACCTGGGGAGGTTGATGTTTCTGTTGTGATGCCAACAAATCCTCATTCCCTTCAACCCACTGATACAGATCTTCTGAAATACCGCAGGAAAACATGTCTGTAGAGTGACGTACCATGGTTACCATAAGAGCGCCAACAGCTTGGTTAGGTTTATGGACAGATAATGATGTTGTATTGATAAATAGATACTTCCACATCATTAAACCATCTCCGTAATATCTGATTAACCTTGTTGGACAGTCTCACATGGGAATCGTTGATGTCATAATCACTACGACCACTAGATGTTGACCAGCAACAAAGTCTAACTGTAAGTCATTATTACCTGCTTCATTTATTTTTTCAGAACAGTATCCACTTTATTCCTAGACTCCATGAGGCCTTGCATGAATTATGGGTTTGACTTCTGCGACTGGCGTTGGATTTAGATGCTAACGGTACAGGTTAACTAATTAAAATAATGATAAGTAATAAAGTGGCTCATGTTCTGCCATCAAAAACCTTGAAGAGGTCAGACTTGGATTCATAAAGAGCCACTCAGTTCCATCTGAAGCAGGAGTTGGTCCCAGTTAGGATGCAGTCTTATTATATTCTATACTATCTATTCTATTCTATCTATCCCATTGTGTTTCTACTGTGTCTATGGGTCTAACTGAGGGGAACAAGACATAGCTGCTTTGAGTTGCTGCATGGTTCGATCAACTATGACTTTCCTCACGTCTATTTCAGAGTTGCATTTTGAGTCATGTCTCTTTTTGGAAAATGAATGCACGTGTGTTTTGCACATACAGTATGTTCTTTTTTCACATACTATATATGTTTTAGATAAGCTCCAGTGTTGTCAACGTTTATGTAGAGACAAAAACAAACATTCAGCCAGGAACACTCAGTCCCAGCGACCTACAGTGGATGGTAATGGTTGTTGTTATGGTAATGGTTGTTGTTGATGTCTGTAATCTTCGGTCTGAGTATAGGCCTAATATATATAGTATTATAATGGGCATCATGTCGGCACAGCCAGCACACTAAGAAAATGCATTTATCTGCTCTTACTAACAATGACAAGTCCAGATTGTCTTTGCACTTGCAAGAATCAACTTTCCAAAAAAGGCTTAGTCAAATAATGTGAAATTAAGAGCGCAAGATCAAGAACGTCCAATGCCAGACTTATGTGATTTAGTATCGACTTGTATGATTGTCAAACACACTTTATGGGGATATAATAAGTGACCGATGCATTAGTTACGTATTCATAAATCAGAGTAAACCTGGGATAAACTAGTTGTGGATCTCATTATCACATCCTGGAAACCTCTTCACATCATCTTCACCTTCTTTACCTCATTTTGTTCACTTTGTAATAAAAAGTCTATTTTGGGTCAGTGTGTACTGTTCACAGTCCTTATCTCACCTTTAGTGAGGAAGGTGTGGATGTATTCTGCTCATTAACACCCCCCCTCCTCTGTCTGGTGTGTCCCACCACCACCACTGCTGTGTCACTGGTACTTCTTCATGTACCGTTTGATTAATAGGTTAATTCCAAAGTAACATGCTCTTATTTATTGTTTTCTCTGGTGGGACGCAGTGGCGGAAATGTTGATTAATGCGATTGACTGTGGAAATGGTAATCTGCACTTTTGAAATTCATGACCTACTTTATGCACTACTTAGAGCAAAAAAAGCAGCTCTCTTTCTTATATCATATCTGTGGTAACAGACTACTCTGCATTAGAAGCTGCAGCATAATTCCCCTGGGCCAATTTGTTTGTATCTGCTAAGTGCTACTGTCACATTAAATGTAGTCGGCCGGAGACTGAGGGAGAATATATTTTGTGAGCGAGCGTTCCATGTGTTCTTAACTAATGAATTGGTCCAATTAGTGTGCCAATTAACAATACCAAGAGCCGTGCTATCAGTTCTCCATCGATGTGAGAATATACCGCTGTATATACTGACAGGAAGTGTTGCTTCTGAGGTATGAAACACGCGGGCTGCAGCCTCGCCCCTTCAAGTTGCAGGCGTCTCCTCTCCGGCAACACTGATGAGGCTTCTCTGACAACCACCAATCATGTTCAACATCAACATCCCTGACACTGATGTTTAAATATGCAGCCACAACATGATCACCCGGCTCTCTGAACACCATTAAACCTCCACTCTGAGCCTCCTGCTCTCTCAGGGTCATTTATACTGTGGTAATAACACAGATAAATCCACCATATACACTCACCAGACACTTCATAAGAAACACTGTACATGCACTTGTTCATGCAAATATCGAGTCAGCCAATCAGAGGGAGGCAGCGCCGTGCACACAAAACCTCATGCAGGTCAGAAGTTAATGTTCGCATCAAACGATGTGAGTGGGAAAAAAAGTGACTTTGCGACTGTGGTAAAACTGTTGGTGATAAATGAGCTCGTTTGAGTTTTACTGGAACTGCTGATTTTGAGGGATTCAAGAAAAACACTCAATGAATGGAAATGTGGATGATGAAGAGGTCAGAGGAATATGACCTGAGCAATTTAAGACAAGAAGCTACGGAAACTGCAGCGGACACAGACTCATCATGACCACTGGAGAAGATCTGACTTCTGAGACCGTGGACAGCAATCCATTTTAATTATACAGATTTTGAGATGTCTGAATGATAATGATAATATCCATGTTAATATTAGATTCTACTAGTAGGGGCTTTTTGCAGCTAGCTTGAGTTTGTGTAAATCAGCACCATGGACAGCACCATGGTTTCAATAATCAACAGTTCACATCATGTCCATGATTAAAGCTGTATAATCAGTTGAATCAAGACCAACTTAACTCTTTCCAGGGGAACTACTGTATGTGAACTATGTGGAGTGCATATTTTACATTGCCTTAAAAACTCACAGCTAACCTTCATCCTTCCCGCCCCGGCCATGTGCATTTGTTTTCAATTAAGCCAGCGAGAAGGCAATCCATGAAGCGAATATATCATAATTTTTACGATATGTATATTTTTGTAATCTTATCTGTCATCAACAAGAGATTACAGATTACGGGGCGTGTTTGTGTCAAAGTGCTGTAAAGAAGTCCATGTTTCTGGTGAGACTAGATCTGGGACACCGGGTCGGAAGTGCTGATCTTGCAGGGTTGGTTTTTGGACCAAGAGATGCTATAGGTGGAAAACAGAGAGCCTCCATTCTCCCTGTAACAAGTCATTTAACCATCACAGTCTAGGGTCAAAATCTTGCATAGTTCCTCTTTAATACATCACAGGGCAGTGGCAAACTAGTCATTTTTCCTATAGTAAACAGCTGGACTGCAACTGTAGAAAGGGTCAAAACAGGATCTACATCATCACATCAGGTCATAGTCATCCCCTCAACTGTTAAAAGTCCAGATTACTGTTATCAGGGCTGCAGCTAAACCAACAAATTTATATCATATTATTTTATTTGTTTGTTTTGTGGCCGTGACCCTCTTCCAAACGTTTGTGATAGTGCCCTGTGCCGTTCATATCCACATCTGCAACAGGGCAATGACATGCAACACAGATCCTTAGATTATGCACATGTGTATTATCATTAAGTCACAATGATGCAACATCACAGCTTTATCTTTTCTTTTTTTAATATAGATTTTGACAAAGTGACATCTCTAACAAAACAAGCATTTTATTAATTGAAATGAACTTTTTCACCTGTTTTTGTTATTATCTTTTAATTTATTTTCCATCTGCCACTGTGAGCGATGCAGGTTCGTCTCTGACCTGTCATATCAAACACCTCTGACACCGGCTCCTCAGGGTAGAGAAGGAATCTTCAAACAGGACTTTCTTGTACAGACAGAAGACCAAGGACGTCCAGCAACTAAGTCCTGCCTCATTAGCATATCAGTTAAAACCCACAGCACAGGCTTTAAAGGATCTGTGTGTGTTTTTTTATTTTTTATTTTTGTATTTGATGAATATTCCCAAAGCCTGATCAGCTTCTGAGGAAGAAAAAACAACAAGAGAGACATGAAGTGTCGTGCTGAGCCTGACCTTGGATATCACAAGTGTTGACCCTCGGCTGGAGGAGCCAATCACAACTTTGACATCGCTCCTCCTCACTCTGTCACCGTCCGTCACTGTAATAAAGGCATTAAAGGAAATAACTGTGGATTAAAACTACATAAGAATCAATGTCGAGCCTCAGTCACACAAACACAACACTTACACATCAGAGAAGATATTGAATGGATGCAAACGTTTGAGAAAATGTAAGAAAGCATCTAATATCTATCTATAACATCTATAAAGCGCTTTGAGTGGCATGAAAAGCACTTTATAAAATACAAGCCATTATAAGAAGTTACAATATCTTCTTCTGGTCATCTGTTAATTCTAAAATCAATGATCAATTTTCACAATGTGAGGTTTTATCACACTAAGAAGATACAGCATATTTTTATCTAATTCCTGTCCTTTTATGAACAAGTTTTATAATCCTTCCATAATGACATTTAATATGTTCAAATTTAACCCTCTCCTCTTTCATTGATGAAACCTGCTGCTCTGGATGTATTTTAAGTAAGCTACCGGTGCCATGGTGACTAGCAGGATGTATAGCTTGAGGGGGGGATGTAAACATCCAAGAAATTGATTTTAATTAGGTGAAAAAATAAGGACCGCCTATACGAGTGCAGTATGAGTCATCAAGAGAAAATGCATTGACCTTGTTTGTTTATTTTTTGGTCTGTATTATCGTCTATGCTTATTGTTGCATGACTACTGTGTTGACTTAGCTACTGGTACAATTATAGTAATGTTGATTAATGTCTACTGTCCCTATGGAAATAAACAAATACAAGTTTTTACTCAAATAATCCTTTTTTGGCATGATTCTGATTTACACTGAGATAATTGAGCAATTAACATGTGGATACAGGATTAAAGCTGGGAAATACATCACTTTAACTTTAAAGCAGGAGCATCTGAACCTGGGGAAAGCTGTGCAAATGTGTGTTATTGTTTATTTATGTGTGGGGCAAAGTCCTACATTATGAAAGAGGACAAACATTCAGGTCAAAGAGAGAGAAACCACCCCCTGTTCTTTATGCATCACACATCAAATATCTTAATTAAGGCCTCTTTAAGATCTCATCAGGCCAAGTTGTGTCTGCACAGCACCAGTGATGTGTGAGCATGAGGTACAGAGGTAAAGCTGGACTATCAAACCAGCCTTCCTCTGGCCCAAAGCCCAGATACTGCAGGAGGTCAGAGGTCAACTGAGCCTCTGTTTGAAGTGACTGTTTAAGATTTCTTGTACAAAGACAGGAGGGCAGCCAGGACAATGGTGCTGCCCCGTTGAATCAGATGAGCCGACTGCTTCGGTGAGAGGAAAGTGAAGAGAGCCACTGCATTAGAAGAAGGAGTGAGCAAAGAGGATCAGAGTATATGTCATGTCAGGGAGTCAGAGAGTTTGGATTTGCAAACAATCACTATGTCTTGTATCCACACCTGAAAATTTCAGCTCCCCAGAGTGATGTATGTACAGTTTAGAAACAAGACGCCCCACAACGAGTCAGTTTCCTGTATCTGTGTCACATGGGTTTCTCGCCCTTTTAGGAGACCAGCAGCAGCAGCAGCAGGTCTTGAGCCTATTGACTCCAATGGGAGAAGTGAACATGAGCACAGATTATGTTCGATTCTTTCGCTCCACAGTCACTGAAGTAAATATTGGGCTCAATTTTCACAAACACATCTCTTTGACACCAAAATAGCAAATTTCAATCGGACAAATCAGGAGAAAATTAACTTTGTTCAATACCTGTCTCTGTCTCAACAACACACTCTTGCGATATTTAGCACAGATCTCCTAGTTAGGGAACATCAACTAACGTTTGTGAAGCAATTTCAAAATGCTAAATGTGACTGTTAGCTTTGTAAGTATTTAAAGGGATAGTTCAACATTTTGGCAAATTGGCCCATTGCCATAATCCCTATAGTCGTAGCAGTAGGTTTGTTACCTTTAATTGTCGGTGCAAGCTGTTTTTAGAACAGCGGAGCAGAGCCGCGAGCTGCTCAGAGTTACGCTACAGAGGCTCATGGGATTTATTGGTTTCCCTCATCAAACTCATTACATACACAATCCAACAACTCCAAAATGCTCTGGTGGACAAGTTGTGACCTGCACATTCACCACGCTATGAGAGAATAACGGGACATTACCAGACAGAGTTGTTTTAGAGGTAAATTCATGCAACGCCATTATATGAAAATCCATTGCCAGCCGGACCCCCCCTGGAACTCCTAAAGCATTTTGATAACTCCAAAAGTTCTCCAAACCCTTCCTGATGGTGAGTAGAAAATTGGTGAATTATCGATTTTGGGTGAAGTATCCCTTTAAGGTTCTCTTTTCTATCACATAACAGAAGGTGAATCACCTCCACCTGGGAGGACAGAGCAATCGATCACAAACAAGGTTGATCAGCAGATCATTTTTAACTTAAAACTTATGGAAAACAATGAATTATCGCCTTTTTAATCAACATTTTCCGCCCTAATGTCTTTTTAAATTGTGTTTTCAGCTCATATGTTCCCATTCATTCTCCTTTTGCACTCAGTTTTCTAACCATGGGTATGTCTGAGAATAAATAGTGCCATTTCCTCCCTGTTGCTACCACCCAGAGCCTGATGGAGTAGTCGTCTTCTTCTTCTTCCGCTCTGTCTGTCTAGCACATGTTCATCACAACACCTCCCTCCTGAGGGCGGTGTGGTCAAACACCTTCCTTTAGCTCAGACATTAACAGCTTGACTGACGAGCAGATGGGAGTCTTCCTCTCCTCCTCCGTGGTTCCCCAGAGTCTCGCTCAGCTCAGCTGCTGCAGGGGGGAGACGACGACGACATCGGCGACTCACACCGGCTTTGTTCAGTTCAATGTGGAAATCTGAGGTGGGAACCAGCAGAGCAGAAATCTGGGGGACTGGTGGACCCCGCAGGAGCCAGTTCTGGATGGCGAGCTGCTGAATCCGCCCCACGAAGAACCCCACGATCCATTAATGTCAGACGCAGAGCTCCGAGGAGAGCCGGTGCGGTGACCTCTTTGTTGGCCGAGCTCCTATACCGACCAGATTGTCTCGTCACAGCTTACAGAGCAGGAAGGTGCAGGACGGTTGGAGATCGAGGTTTATCCACTATCAGAAAACTATTGGTGGTGATTAATAAGAATTTATATAAAACCCACCTCAGGGCACCACCTTAAAAAAAGAGCAAGGATAGACTCATGAAATATACTAAAACTAAAGCAGGAACTCTGATTAATGTTTAATCTGATTAATAATAACTAAACCAGAATTACCATATCAGTTAGTAAGGAAGTAGAGATATTAGTATTCAAAAACATCAAATAAAGTTTAAATGACACTATTTCCAGGCGTAAATGTCTATGTGTGTGTGTCGGCGTCACATGTTATGTGGGATATAGAGAGAGTTTGTTTCTTCTTAATAGGAAAAGAAAATGTAGGATAAAAGGTTCAGATTAAGAGAGGAGTTTGCTTAATTTAAAGTGGGGAAATTCAGTATTTGATCCCCTGCTGATTTTGGTCGGTCTACAGTTTTTATGGTAAGTTTGCTTTAACAGAGAAAGACAGAACATTAACAAAGAAAATCCAGAAATAAAGGTTATAAATCAAAGCAGAAGTAAGCGAATGAATGAAACTAAACAACAGACTGTCATCAATTATATAATTTGTTTGTTTTTTTTCAATCAGCCCTTAATGTGCATCTAAATCTACTACTTCAATATTAAAAACACTGCGTTATTCCACCTGTTGCACAGACAGAAGCCGAGGTGTTATTTATAGAGCATCAAAATAAACTCACAGATTTTAACTCTGGTAATTCTGAAGAAACAAAATCAAAACTAAACAGTGAAGTTAAATAATCTTTTAAAAACAATGGGGCTCAGTGATCGGTCTGTTTCAATTATATCCTATTAGCTGCTTTTATGACAATAATAGCTGAGGATGTTTTAATCTTATTATTCTATAATGGGGGGTTACCAGGAAGTTTAAGTGTTTTATTGGTCCTTATAATTTGTATTTTGAAAATTGCAACATGTTCTTACATTCTTACATTTTGAAAATGTTCATCATTTGTTGCATAATGATAAATGCCAATGTCGCAAAGTTTCTGTTGTAAATGATGAATGACAGACTCTGTTTCTGTTTAACATGTTTTCATCACCTGCAATTATAGACTCAGTCCTTGAATAACGGGAAACAGGAATGAGTTTGTGTGTGTGTGTGTGTGTGTGTGTGTTTCTCTGTATTTACTATAGAGAAACATCCAAAACTGTTGCTAAAGGCCCATTACACTCAGAGTTTCCTTGTCTGGCGTTGCTGTGGTGAAGGTTTGATCAGGTTTATGCTGCATTCATGCAGTATATATATATGTATATAAAGTATGTATATAGAGATATATACTGATGAAATGTTGGAGTCAGCTTACACAACCACTCAGCTGCACAGACTCATAAAGCCTCGGTGTGTATCCACCGCGCTCGGCCTGAGGCGAAGAATTAAAACAGTTAAGGTGAAGTCACGTAGCCTGAAACACTTCACTGCAACATTTAGAGCCAAAGTCTGAGTCTGCAGGAAAGTAAAGGAAACTTCGCTGCACTATAATCTCCTCTCAGCGAACAGAGCATTTATCTACAAACAAACGCTCAATAGCCACCAAGTTACTGCCGTTATTGTTTCTATATGGCCCTGAATATTTATATTTTTCATTACGTTTTAACTTGGTTGACAGAGAGTTTGTTTGCTTTTCTCTCTCCATAAACTTTATGATTTATCAAACAGATGAAGGAGAGAAAGACCTGCATCTAATACAAGTCTCTTATGTTCTGGAGCTGAAGTAAACACAGAAACTCTGTTGTTGACCTTTGACCCAGGTTGGTTGGAGTCTGCTCTGAGCTCTTCACCGTGTCCTTCTCTCTCTTGTTTAATGATTATTACTTCATGAATAAAAATGTCAGTAGCACTCACACACTCTAGTTTTTCAATAATGATGATGATTATCATCATTTTCCTTATTATTATAATCATCTCAAATGGCACAAAATAAAATCTGATGATGTTTATGTTTCAAACTGAAACTAAATGTGAAGCTTCTGATTCATATGTGATGTTTTTGTAGGAGCGTCTTTTAATTGATGCTCCTCTCTTCTCTTCATCTTTTCTTATATAAGGAAATATAAATAACAGTTTATTGAAAAAAACAAAAAACAGGCACGATCACAATTATTACAACTAAACTTGTGTATTTTGTCCTTTAATGATAAATTCTAACTCTTAGTATAAAATGACATGGGCTTTGGTTTGAAAACCAGTCTGTTAGGTTCTCTCTCTCTCTCTCTCTCTCTCCCATCCCTTCATTATTGATGAGCGCCGCCTTAGGGACATTTCCCAGCAGGCCGTGCAGCGTGGGCCCTCTCTGAAATCAGGTGTGGGGAGTCGGTCCAGACCAAAGTGAGCTGGACGCCAGCTGCTTCTCCAGAGGGAAGCTGTGTGTGATGTATCTATGTGTGTGTGTGTGTGGCTTCCCACAGTTTGTTGGTTGGTTGCCAGTTTCTTCTGAGGCCATGAAACAAACTCAGCCGTGGTCAAATCATCCGTGACAGGCCGATCTCATCAGATCACTGCAGACAGGCCACGGCAACTTCCCATCAACCTGGTGACATCATCAACATCTCACACATAACATTAACAAAAACTATCAAAACCAGATTCTTCCCTACGTGCTTGGGCCGCCCATCATCCACATGTTTGGTCCTTATAAATGGATATTTTCAAAAACTCCTTTTGGTTTCACAGGGAGCTGCTGTTTGCCAAGAGACAGCTGCTGAGAGCCGGGCAGCATGTTGGAGCTGGAGACACAGGTCCGTGGAGCTGTTTGGTAAATTCTTATTACAGCACATGTGGTGTGCACACGGGAACACAGGCACCGAATGCATGTCGCTACAGTGAGCACACCTATATATTGAAAGTTTTTGATCTGTGCACGCAAAAGGCACAAAATCTGAACAGCCCCTTACACAGAAAGTATGATCGGTAAACATAGATCAGACCGGAAGTACACTTTGGCACTGCACGTTTTTGCGTTTTCATGTAGACAGAGATTTGTTTTTAATTATAAAAATACTAGAGTGGATGTGAGTGCTTTTAAAAATGGAGGGAAAAACTTTGTTTTCAAAAGTACCTAGGTACATCAGTGACTCCTTTTGTCTTTTTACTTTTTTCTGTTTTAGAAAAAAGGGCATTTAAACCCCTATAGTGACCAGTGCTGCACCTATTTTATACTGTTTTTATTCCATTGGCTTTGATATTGTAATTTTTTCAGCTTTTAATACTTTGATCCACAGGATTTTACCTATTTTTCATTGGATGGGGTGACCTTTGGCACCGGATTCTCCTTGCATCCTAACTTATTTTCATCTGTACAAGTGCTCCATGAATAAAGAACACTAAAACTGATGGGTTTTTTTTTAGGAAGCATTAGTATGGACATTAAAGTCGGATTAGTTTCTGTCTGTGATGATCGTGTTGAATATAATAGACCTGAATGGTAACTTGAGTCCAGTATGTGTTTCATCATCTGTGTTACTTTAAGTCTAAACACCTGCACAGCTAATGACATTTCCATGATAAAGTGTGGAGGCTGACGTAGCCCTGCATTTTAAGGTTGCATGCATTATGCTGAATAACCATTTATATGGCAGCACATATACACAAAACGCAAAACAGCCAATCAGCAAATCCCCTGACAGTGAAACATAGCACATTTCACAGTAGCCTGGAAAATTGATGCCAATGACAAGGCGGCATTTGCAACTTGTCAGCAGTTTTGCAAATAAAATAGTTCCCTTGATGGAAGCCAATCATCACTGTAAAACAAATATTCATTTAGCCGTAGTACCAGCAGAGTGCTCTGCGTGTCCCACTTGATGGAGGTTGAGTATTCGCCACAATGGAGGGAAATGAGAACGACAAACTATTTTGGGAATAACTGTCATTTTGTATTTTAAAACCCTTTTTTGCACCACAGAGAAAACGAGCTGCATTATTTGACATGCATCTGCACTTTGCGTTATTTGGTAAAAAAAAAAAAAAAAAAGATATTAAAGTGTTTCGCCGTAACTGAGAAAAAAATACAAGAAATCACGACAGTGGGTCTCTACAAAAAGCTTTAAAAACAAATAAGCATCATTTCTAGCGAGAAGGGGGAAAAAATAGAAGAGAGGAGCAGAACAAAACCACATCCAGCACAATCTTACTCATCAAACTGCTAAAAGGCGTCAAAAGAACATCTTGGATTATTACCGCCTTAGAGAACAGAGATGCATTTAGAAAATGATCCCCCACTAATCTGTAAACATCCTGGAATCCGTGTTGTCAAAGGAGAAATCCTCAAATCATCTTAGTGCATAACGGCCTTTTTAGCAAAACTGGGTCGTTTTAGTTAATTTACCTATTGCACAAGACTTTTCATTTCTTTCCAAAGGCAGATGCTCAAACAGCGTTTCTAAAATGGGAAATGAAATCTGCACTAGCAGCTTAACAGATGATGAGCGAAAGGCACAAACTGAACCGCTACGAGGAAGAAATGTAGGCTGCCGAAACGTTTGTCTGATACTTTTGTATAGGTGACAGCGAAGACTGACATGAAAGAAACTGAAGGCGATGCCAAAACATGCAGAATGCAACGCGCCAAATAAATAAATAACACAATTCGATAAAAGGAGAATAAAAAGGTTCTTATCATCTGATGAGAAAAAGGGGGGGGATCAGTACATAGTAGCATATAGCTCCTCTGGAACAGCTGTATTCAAAAGGAAACATCTGCAACTGTGTCACTCAGGAGCTGCAAAGTGTTGTGTAGGTCGAGTAGCAGGGGAGAAGAAGATGGCCGACATGAAGCCTGTAAGCATGTAACACACAGTGAGGAGAAAAGCTTATGTTAAATGTTTAAATAAGCCACAATCACGTTTTTCTCAATAATGCAGGAGTGTTTGTGAGCAGTCAGGCCGTGACCATCCCTCAGTTTGCTGACAAACTCTCTTGTATATTTGCTTTAAATTTTAATTTCACTGTAAATTATTAAGTGTGTTAGAGCCTGGCTTAGACCCCCCCCTCACCACCACCACCACCACGCTGCCAGCTATAGCCATGCAATCGCACAGCAACAAGCAGGTCCATTCATATGCACAGTCAGGGCCGCACGCTTCACCACCGGGTCAGAGACTACGAAGATTCATCTGATGAGAACCGGCGGATTCACACATAAGAGACGTTCAGAGAGCTCTGACATAACACCGCTCATCTCACTGCCGAAAGTGACAAAACTGATTTTCAGTCAAACGCAGGGACGATTGTTTTAAAGGGGAACTATGCAAGTCTGGTCGCTTTTCCTCTGTGTTGCTAACCCTCCTCCCGACCATGTGCATTTGTTTTTAACAAAGCTGGCAAGAAATCAATCCATGGAGCGGTGGATGACTTTATACATCATCTACCATGTTATCATGTGTATATTTGTGTAGTCTTATCTGTCATAAACAAGAGATTATGGGTTATGGGGTGTGTTTGTGTGGCGGTGCCGCAGAGACGAGAGCAGGGACACCGGGTCGGAGGCTCTGATCTTACAAGGTTGGTTTTCAGCCAAGAGACGCTAGGTGGAAGGCAGAGAGCCTCCATTCTCCCTGGAACTAGTTACAAGTCATTGACTTAACCAGATCTGAAGCTGTTTAATTAAGGTAAAAACATAGCATAGTAAAGCTAAAAATCCTGTATAGTTCCTCTTTAAAGCTGTGCAGCAGGAAACTGGCCTGAAGGCAAATGCATATGTGAAATTGGAGTAAATAACCTTGATAAAGAATTAAAAACATGCACATCAGTCATTAAATTTAAATAAATTTAAAATATTAGGATAAAGTGCCAATTATTAGTATAAATTGAAGATTTTGCTTAGATTAATATTATTTGTTGTTTTCAGTTTTTTTTAAAAAAATCATTGTTTAAAACTGTGCCACCTCGTTATCTTGTTCTGTTTCTGCAACTTTCCTTCTTGTAAATAGGGAAGGCAAAAATAAACTGTTGCTTCAGCCTACGCCTTTTCGGCCATACTTAATATACGGTACATAAATTGTATGTATGTACAGTATCATGTTCTGTTGAATGGACAAATAAATTACTACTACTACTACCTCAAATCTCCTTGTTTAGCTGCCTGACCCACAAATAAACCACTGTGGTTCACTAGCCAGGACCTACATGCCAAATAGTATCCAATATAAAGTGGGTTAATATCAATATAAAATGAAAATGAGCAGAATATTACTATAAAATACTTTGTTTTGCACACAACTAATGTTATTTACATAACTCTGAATCATACAGAACTTGTTTTAAGGCACTTTTCATACAACAGGTCTAAATTGAACTTTTTGTAGCGTTATTTACAGAGGCCCATACTCCCCCATGAGCAGCACCTCGGTGCAAGGCCACGAAGTAAAAACTCCTTTTAGTAGGAAGAAACCTTGACCAGAGCCAAGCTCATCGCTTTTGATTTATTACTGTAATAAGAGGGAGAACAATAATAGTAATAAAAAAGACATGATAGGACAGGTAATAGGACTGCAGCTATAACGAGGCCAGTAATAAAACCAATAATAATGATAATGACCAAGAGACTAATTGAAATTAATTAAATTGTAGCAGTGGGTGTTGGGGCAGTAGGTGGCCTGCAGTCACAGATCCAGAGGTTAGAAACATCTGCAGAGAGTGAAAGAGGGGAGAAGCCGTGTTATAGGAACATGGGATATAAATGTATAGGAGGAGAGAGCAGCTCGGTGCATCATGGGAAGTCCACAGACGGTCGAGGCCTACAGCATCATAATGAAGGGATCTCCAGTCCAGATGATAAACTGAGCCAGAAAGCTGCAGTTTTAATCCTTCTGCTAACGGTGTCTGCAGTGCCTCCTAAACCCAGACCGAAGGCTGCTTCCTCAGGAGACCAGTCAGACTCCCGTTCAACTCTTAGAAACTCCAGGAACCACAAATGAAACTGCATTTAGAGAGAGCGGAGTCTTCTGTTAGACGAGCTCTCTAAGAGACGATGATGTCTGATCATTAGCGGCTTTGTAGATGAGGAGGAGGAGGAGGATTTTTCTTCCTTTTTAAATTCTGCTCTGGATTTTATGGGAAACCAATGAAGCTAAAACAGCAGAGATGTGATTTCCTGTCAGTGATCTGCTGAAGCATTTTTTTCTTTTTTAAGTCTTGAGAGGCCAGCTGGGGAATCCTGGAAATAAAAATAAAAAACTGCAAAAAATCCAACCTAGAAGTCAGAAAAGAATGAAGTAGTTGCATCTTTTAGAGACACAATGGTCCTGTTTTTTGCAATGTTAAAAAAAAAGTCCTTAAAATGACTTTAATATGGGAGTTTGATCAAAGATAACCACCAGATTTCTCAGGGTGGTGCTTGAGGCCAAGGTAACACCATCTACAATAATTATATATATGACAATACTATATTGTGCAAAATACAATAGACTCAGCTTTATCTATATTTAATTGCAGGTCATCCAAGTATTGATGTCCTACAGGTATCTGTTTTCATTGGCTGATACAGTTGGATGTTGTCTTCATCTGGGTTTTCAGAGGGATTGTCTCTGAACAACAGGAACATCTGGTCATCTTATATACTGACGCAATTTCTCCATTTCATTGCCGTGTACCGCTCTTCTCTGTACGTTAACATTAGACCTACACTTTGCTACGATTCAGCGACACCTCAAGTGTCCATAATGTCCTGGTTGAACAGGTCTCAGATTGCTAATGTTGTGTGTGTGAAAGCGTTTCACAAACAGCGCTGCCTTCTTATCTACATCTCCACCAGCAGCAGCCGCCTCCTCCACACACTGGAGTAATGTCAGGCCATCACCAGTGAAACACCATAACACCCATTAAGCTGAAATACTGTCGTCGACACATTGGTCATATGCCAGAGCACTAATGCCTGCAGTCCTGCTCTACAGTTAGATTTAACAGTTGTGAGGACTGACACTGGTCGGATTGGGGTGAAAATATCACTTTAGGAAGTTTACAAATACCACTGCAGGATGACAAGCTTCAGTGATCCTCTGATTCAGTAAAGAGATCCCATAATTTTCTTATTCATTCTTTCTATACAAACAAGTGACTTTGATAATTCATTTGAAATTCCTAAATAACTTTGCATATCATGATATGTTTTGTGTGTTTTAAATGTTTTTTTTCTTTTTTTAAATGTGTTAAAATGGTTTTACATGAGCTAAACGAAAGCTACGTTACATTCATTTCACCAGCAGGTGGCGCATCTAAGCGTCAAGTTTCAAAACTTTAATTGGAATTTTTCTTCTCTGCTTGCCATGTTAGCTCCTGTTGAGGACAATACATGAAAACTAGAAAATTTCCTCTCGGGAAATTTTGAATGGGCCACGGGAGCTACTGCGGGTTGTGCCATCTCTGTCAACATGGGAATCAAACCCACGATCTTAAGGTCAAGACAGAGCTGATCAGACAGACACATGATCATCTTTCTATAAGCACTGATATGGAGGAGCTGTAACCACATTAGGTTACCTGTGTGTGTGTGTGTGTGTGTGTGTGTGTGTGTGTGTGTGTGTGTGTGTGTGTGTGTGTGTGACTGTAATCACATGAAGCTGGCTCTAGAGTCTGTGTGTGTGTGTGTGTGACTGACTTGTCACATAGTTAGTTAGTAGCTGCATCCTGTGTCAGTCTGATTTAGCTGTGTCTGTGTTTATAAACATTTAAACGAGCGCCAGGTGGATTGTTTATGAAGTTAACGAGCTCTGGCCTGAGGATCAAAGAGGTTACCACGGCGATAGGGGCCCCCGCAGGCTGAGACAGACAGAAACGTGGAGAAAAACAGCCATTTTCTGCCTCTAAACCGGCCTCACAATTAGGCTTAGCATGACAAAACGGTAACTCCTATCAGAACAAAACACAGATCAACGTTGCTCTAAGGACTTACTGAAAATTTCGGTACGATTTGGTGTTTCTACAGTAAATATTTTGGCGACGCTGGCAGTTTTAAAACATCAGGCCGTTCTGCTCCTCTCAGAAAATATTTGTATTGGACTCAATGAGGAGCAGGGACAGACGTGGCCGCACTCAGAGGCTGATTCTGTAAGTTCTGTAAGTCTCTCTGATATTTTGAGCACATGACATGAGAGATAACAAGTTTGTCTTACAAATTCTGAAAAAATTATGTCTGTAGAGTGTAAATTGTGGCCGTGGTGGCAATTTATCCAGAAAAAATACAGAATGTTTCTTCACTCTCTCCCACTCTAACCGATGATGTCACGCACTCTGACACGAACATTCTGTCCAATACACACCCATTATAATCTCATAATTTCTCCAAAAATGATCATGGTCATTGATCAGGGATTGATCAAAAACTATATGACCTATCAAAACGTGGAGTAATACGACAATACACAAGACTTGTGTCTACTGTTTAAAGTTTAAATGGAGTCTCTAGGTGAAAGTATGCCTGAGCAGTAGACTTTTGTTAAACTCCAATGATTGGTCTTTTTCGCTCTTTTTTTCCCGCCCGTCCCATTGACTTACATGCAAAAATTTTGCGCAGTAAATCGCGACTTACGTCGCGAATAATTCGTACACTGTTGAGAAAAGTAATAGCACACCGATCCCGATCAGGACGCACATTTTGATATATAATTTGTCCTGCAACTCTTCGAGTTGCAGGACTAGTAGCGAACCGAAAGTTGGCCGGAAGTGGAAAAATAACTAGAAAAAGCATTTCCAAGAATGGAAATGGTGTGACTGCTGATAGCAACTGAACGCTGTTGCAGAATTAGCAAATAGTGCAAGCAGTGATCACCATACAAATGTTTGACCAAGGTCGGAATCGAACCCACAACCTCATGGTCATTAGACTTCCACTCTGCCTCTAGGCCACGGTGCACACACAGTCGCAGAGACTGTTGTCTGTTAATGATCTGCACACTGTCAACATCAAGAAAGCTTGAGAGTCAAGCTTGAATGACTTAGAATGAAAATTTCTGTGAATTTCAGGCTGAGAGCAGCAGTTTCAACATGAAGCAAGTTATCAGAAGTCAACAGAGGACGACTGGGAAAATAATTCACTATAATTGTTGTTGAGGCAAGATTTGAACCAGCAACCTTCAGGTCTCCAGACCAGCAAGCTAACCACTAGGCTACAGACAGAGACAGTATGTGAGGGGTAAAGAAAACCTTTGATAAGAGGATCACTGGCTTCTGCTTAAAAAAAAAAGTAAGGAATCGAACCCATGACCTCATGATCAATAAACCTTTACTCTGCCATTTCGCCACAGAGAGCACAGACATAAGCATGTTGCCATTGTAATGTGATGATGTGCTGCAAACGGTGGCAGAAGCAATTAATGCGTCTCTTAACAAACACCTGTAACCAACTGGACTACAGACAGAGTTGTGGAGAACTCTCAGCATTGGGCTGAATGAGAGCAGAGAGCTCCCTGGCTGCATTTAAAAAATATTTTAAATTATTATCTAAGTCTCTTTGCATTTTTGACCAGAATTTTAGCCAGAAGACAAGTGTGGCTACAAAACTGGAGAAAATAATTTGTCTAGAGTTTAATTTGCAGAAAAAGTTAAATATTTGAAAAAGTATAAATAGTTAAAAAGAGAAAAGTAATGCCGATAAAGTTGAAAAAAAGCTGCACGTTTTGATATATGAATTGTTGAAATAGCACAACACCTAACACACTAACCATATGGCCACAGAGAACCTGAGTTACAATGAGCTTTATACTATGAGGAATCAAAGACTGTCCAATGACAGCTGAATAATTGGAATCAAAAGTCAAGCAATGATGTGAAATGACTGAGGCAGGAATCGAACCCATGACCATATGATCACTAAACCTTTACTCTGCCACTCGGCTACAGAGAGCACACTGCTTCAAGACTGTTGTCATTCATTGTAATGTGATGATGTGCTGCAAACTGGTACGAGTAATCAAGGAGATAACAAACACCTGTAACCAATTGAAGGCGGGGGAGGAGAGCAGAATTCAACATAACATAACAAGAAGTCTTCCCTTGGATTCGAACCAGTGACCTTAGGGTTGGCAAGCAGTTACCCTAACCCCTACACTACAGTGGAGTTGTCAAGAAGAGAGGTTGAGACTTTGATGAATGTGAGATTTTTCAATGATGTTTAAAATAAAGAGTAATTAGTATAAATTAGCCACACCAAGTAAGAAGAGGACTTTTTTGTGACCTGTGACTATTTTTTGGTGAATTAAAATGAATTAAAAAGCACTTAACGGCAAGTTACAAAGTTGAGCTCCTTCTCCTGCTGATGTGAAAAAAATGCATTGAGCTGAATGGGAGCAGAGAGCTCCCTGGCTGCATTTAAAAAATATTTAAAATTATTATCTAAGTCTCTTCGCATTTTTGACCAGAATTTTAGCCAGAAGACAAGTGTGGCTACAAAACTGGAGAAAATAATTTGTCTAGAGTTTAATTTGTGGCCGTGCTGACAGTTTAGCCAGAAAAACTCTAGAATGTTTTTTTGCCTCTATCCACTCTGACACCACTCTGGCTCTGCTCGTTAGACGCAACACACACACATTATAAAGCTGAAAAAAATCAGAAAAAGTTAAATATTTGAAGAAGTATAAATAGTTAAAAAGAGAAAAGTAATGCCGATAAAGTTCAAAAAAAGCTGCACGTTTTGATATATGAATTGTTGAAATAGCACAAAGTATGAAGGACTAGAAGAAGACCGTAAAAAGGCGGAAGAAAATGGCCAAACAGAAGAACAATAGTGTGACTGCTTCAGCAGTCACACTAACTAGAAAAAGCATTTCCAAGAATGGAAATGGTGTGACTGCTGATAGCAACTGAACGCTGTTGCAGAATTAGCAAATAGTGCAAGCAGTGATTACCATACAAATGTTTGACCAAGGTCGGAATTGAACCCACAACCTCATGGTCATTAGACTTCCACTCTGCCTCTAGGCCACAGTGCACACACAGTTGCAGAGACTGTTGTCTGTTAATGATCTGCACACTGTCAACATCAAGAAAGCTTGAGAGTCAAGCTTGAATGACTTAGAATGAAAATTTCTGTGAATTTCAGGCTGAGAGCAGCAGTTTCAACATGAAGCAAGTTATCAGAAGTCAACAGAGGACAACTGGGAAAATAATTCACTATAATTGTTGTTGAGGCAAGAATTGAACCAGCAACCTTCAGGTCTCCAGACCAGCAAGCTAACCACTAGGCTACAGACAGAGACAGTATGTGAGGGGTAAAGAAAACCTTTGATAAGAGGATCACTGGCTTCTGCTTAAAAAAAAAAGTAAGGAATTGAACCCATGACCTCATGATCAATAAACCTTTACTCTGCCACTTCGCCACAGAGAGCACAGACATAAGCATGTTTCAGACAGAGTTGTGGAGAATTCTCAGCATTGGGCTGAATGAGAGCAGAGAGCTCCCTGGCTGCATTTAAAAAATATTTAAAATTATTATCTAAGTCTCTTTGCATTTTTGACCAGAATTTTAGCCAGAAGACAAGTGTGGCTACAAAACTGGAGAAAATAATTTGTCTAGAGTTTAATTTGCAGAAAAAGTTAAATATTTTAAAAAGTATAAATAGTTAAAAAGAGAAAAGTAACGCCGATAAAGTTCAAAAAAAGCTGCACGTTTTGATATATGAATTGTTGAAATAGCACAACACCTAACACACTAACCATATGGCCACAGAGAACCTGAGTTACAATGAGCTTTATACTATGAGGAATCAAAGACTGTCCAATGACAGCTGAATAATTGGAATCAAAAGTCAAGCAATGATGTGAAATGACTGAGGCAGGAATCGAACCCGTGACCATATGATCACTAAACCTTTACTCTGCCACTCGGCTACAGAGAGCACACTGCTTTCAAGACTGTTGTCATTCATTGTAATGTGATGATGTGCTGCAAACTGGTACGAGCAATCAAGGAGATAACAAACACCTGTAACCAATTGAAGGCGGGGGAGGAGAGCAGAATTCAACATAACATAACAAGAATTCTTCCCTTGGATTCGAACTAGTGACCTTAGGGTTGGCAGGCAGTTACCCTAACCCCTACACTACAGAGGAGTTGTCAAGAAGAGAGGTTGAGACTTTGATGAATGTGAGATTTTTCAATGATGCTTAAAACAAAAATAAATTAATATAACTTAGCCACACCAAGTAAGAAGAGGACTTTTTTGTGACCTGTGACTATTTTTTGGTGAATTAAAATGAATTAAAAAGCACTTAACAGCAAGTTACAAAGTTGAGCTCCTTCTCCTGCTGATGTGAAAAAAATGCATTGAGCTTAATGAGAGCAGAGAGCTCCCTGGCTGCATTTAAAAAATATTTAAAATTATTATCTAAGTCTCTTTGCATTTTTGACCAGAATTTTAGCCAGAAGACAAGTGTGGCTACAAAACTGGAGAAAATAATTTGTCTAGAGTTTAATTTGTGGCCATGCTGACAGTTTAGCCAGAAAAACTCTAGAATGTTTTTTTTGCCTCTCTCCACTCTGACACCACTCTGGCTCTGCTCGTTAGACGCAATACACACACATTATAAAGCTGAAAAAAATCAGAAAAAGTTAAATATTTGAAAAAGTATAAATAGTTAAAAAGAGAAAAGTAATGCCGATAAAGTTCAAAAGAAGCTGCACGTTTTGATATATGAATTGTTGAAATAGCACAAAGTATGAAGGACTAGAAGAAGACCGTAAAAAGGCGGAAGAAAATGGCCAAACAGAAGAACAATAGTGTGACTGCTTCAGCAGTCACACTAACTAGAAAAAGCATTTCCAAGAATGGAAATGGTGTGACTGCTGATAGCAACTGAACGCTGTTGCAGAATTAGCAAATAGTGCAAGCAGTGATCACCATACAAATGTTTGACCAAGGTCGGAATTGAACCCACAACCTCATGGTCATTAGACTTCCACTCTGCCTCTAGGCCACGGTGCACACACAGTTGCAGAGACTGTTGTCTGTTAATGATCTGCACACTGTCAACATCAAGAAAGCTTGAGAGTCAAGCTTGAATGACTTAGAATGAAAATTTCTGTGAATTTCAGGCTGAGAGCAGCAGTTTCAACATGAAGCAAGTTATCAGAAGTCAACAGAGGACAACTGGGAAAATAATTCACTATAATTGTTGTTGAGGCAAGAATTGAACCAGCAACCTTCAGGTCTCCAGACCAGCAAGCTAACCACTAGGCTACAGACAGAGACAGTATGTGAGGGGTAAAGAAAACCTTTGATAAGAGGATCACTGGCTTCTGCTTAAAAAAAAAAGTAAGGAATCGAACCCATGACCTCATGATCAATAAACCTTTACTCTGCCACTTCGCCACAGAGAGCACAGACATAAGCATGTTTCAGACAGAGTTGTGGAGAATTCTCAGCATTGGGCTGAATGAGAGCAGAGAGCTCCCTGGCTGCATTTAAAAAATATTTAAAATTATTATCTAAGTCTCTTTGCATTTTTGACCAGAATTTTAGCCAGAAGACAAGTGTGGCTACAAAACTGGAGAAAATAATTTGTCTAGAGTTTAATTTGCAGAAAAAGTTAAATATTTTAAAAAGTATAAATAGTTAAAAAGAGAAAAGTAACGCCGATAAAGTTCAAAAAAAGCTGCACGTTTTGATATATGAATTGTTGAAATAGCACAACACCTAACACACTAACCATATGGCCACAGAGAACCTGAGTTACAATGAGCTTTATACTATGAGGAATCAAAGACTGTCCAATGACAGCTGAATAATTGGAATCAAAAGTCAAGCAATGATGTGAAATGACTGAGGCAGGAATCGAACCCGTGACCATATGATCACTAAACCTTTACTCTGCCACTCGGCTACAGAGAGCACACTGCTTTCAAGACTGTTGTCATTCATTGTAATGTGATGATGTGCTGCAAACTGGTACGAGTAATCAAGGAGATAACAAACACCTGTAACCAATTGAAGGCGGGGGAGGAGAGCAGAATTCAACATAACATAACAAGAATTCTTCCCTTGGATTCGAACCAGTGACCTTAGAGTTGGCAGGCAGTTACCCTAACCCCTACACTACAGAGGAGTTGTGAAGAAGAGAGGTTGAGACTCTGATGAATGTGAGATTTTTCAATGATGCTTAAAACAAAAATAAATTAATATAAATTAGCCACACCAAGTGAGAAGAGGACTTTTTTGTGACCTGTGACTATTTTTTGGTGAATTCAAATGAATTAAAAAGCACTTAACAGCAAGTTACAAAGTTGAGCTCCTTCTCCTGCTGATGTGAAAAAAATGCATTGAGCTTAATGAGAGCAGAGAGCTCCCTGGCTGCATTTAAAAAATATTTAAAATTATTATCTAAGTCTCTTTGCATTTTTGACCAGAATTTTAGCCAGAAGACAAGTGTGGCTACAAAACTGGAGAAAATAATTTGTCTAGAGTTTAATTTGTGGCCATGCTGACAGTTTAGCCAGAAAAACTCTAGAATGTTTTTTTGCCTCTCTCCACTCTGACACCACTCTGGCTCTGCTCGTTAGACGCAATACACACACATTATAAAGCTGAAAAAAATCAGAAAAAGTTAAATATTTGAAAAAGTATAAATAGTTAAAAAGAGAAAAGTAATGCCGATAAAGTTCAAAAGAAGCTGCACGTTTTGATATATGAATTGTTGAAATAGCACAAAGTATGAAGGACTAGAAGAAGACCGTAAAAAGGCGGAAGAAAATGGCCAAACAGAAGAACAATAGTGTGACTGCTTCAGCAGTCACACTAACTAGAAAAAGCATTTCCAAGAATGGAAATGGTGTGACTGCTGACAGCAACTGAACACTGTTGCAGAATTAGCAAATAGTGCAAGCAGTGATCACCATACAAATGTTTGACCAAGGTCGGAATCGAACCCACATCCTCATGGTCATTAGACTTCCACTCTGCCTCTAGGCCACAGTGCACACACAGTTGCAGAGACTGTTGTCTGTTAATGATCTGCACACTGTCAACATCAAGAAAGCTTGAGAGTCAAGCTTGAATGACTTAGAATGAAAATGTCTGTGAATTTCAGGCTGAGCACTAACCATATGGCCACAGAGAACCTGAGTTACAATGAGCTTTATACTATGAGGAATCAAAGACTGTCCAATGACAGCTGAATAATTGGAATCAAAAGTCAAGCAATGAAGTGAAAAGACTGAGGCAGGAATCGAACCCATGACCATATGATCACTAAACCTTTACTCTGCCACTCGGCTACAGAGAGCACACTGCTTTCAAGACTGTTGTCATTCATTGTAATGTGATGATGTGCTGCAAACTGGTACGAGTAATCAAGGAGATAACAAACACCTGTAACCAATTGAAGGCGGGGGAGGAGAGCAGAATTCAACATAACATAACAAGAATTCTTCCCTTGGATTCGAACCAGTGACCTTAGGGTTGGCAACCAGTTACCCTACCCCCTACACTACAGTGGAGTTGTGAAGAAGAGAGGTTGAGACTTTGATGAATGTGAGATTTTTTGTGAAAAAGTTAAATATTTGAAAAAGTATAAATAGTTAAAAAGAGAAAAGTAATGCCGATAAAGTTCAAAAAAAGCTGCACGTTTTGATATATGAATTGTTGAAATAGCACAAAGTATGAAGGACTAGAAGAAGACCGTAAAAAGGCGGAAGAAAATGGCCAAACAGAAGAACAATAGTGTGACTGCTTCAGCAGTCACACTAATAAGAAAAAATCCACACAATAACAGTAGTGCCCGGTGCGATTGCCCGTGGCCCTAACTAATGTAGCCTACTCCAGAGCAGCAGCTTTTGAGATCAGGTAGCACCTCAATAAAATATTTAGGCACTGCATAAAGTTGGAGGTGAAAGTGTGTTTAATAGTCCAAGATTTCTCCCAATTACATGACAAGATCCATTAACTAAAATCCAACAACATTGAACATAATGCAGAGGATACAGTGAATCAGTGGATTTCTTCTGTACAGATGTGTTGTAGCAACAACCCACAGGCATAATCTTTGTCATTTTATTTTCATGTAGGCTACTTCACACACACACACACACGCACACACGCACGCACGCACGCACACACACAAAAAAAAACCTTTTCAAGATTGAACCTACCTGAACTCAAAAGCTGCTGCTCTACCATACATGATATTTTCATTGTTTTTCCTCAGCAGGAACTAACTTAAAGCAGAAGTAAGCGGAATGTTTGTGTTAATGTAAGTCTTAAATAGTTATATCTATATTATTATTATTATATCATAGTTATATCTTCCGACAGCAATCACTTACATAGAGTGTTTGGTCTGAAACACGGGTCTGTCTGTCACTCTGCTCTGCTGTAAGCCGAGGAGAAAACTTTCCTTGTATCCTACAACCTTTATCCAATGAGGAGAGAGAACGGCATAAAGGGGCGGTCCTCTCTGTGTGTGCAGCCAAGGGATGCGTGTGAATGTGGTGACGTAGGGACGAGGGCGGGGACTGCTAACTCCATCGGCTGACAGGAAGTTAGCCAAAACGACCGGATCACTTACTTCTGCTTTAACAAGTGTGGGTAACATAGATTCATCCACATTAAGAGACTTTTTTATAAGCAAATACAAACTCCTCGTTGTCCCTTTAATAACTAAAAAATTGGTCCCTTCTGTATCATCACTGGATCAGTGGATCTGTCACAGCCTCTCCCCTGTTGTGTGGACGATGTTGAGCTCTGATCCTCTGGACATTGTCGTATCATCAAACAGCTCATATAAGAAAACAGCACTAGACTGTTTGATCATTCTCCTCCGAGCTCACCCAATCAATCTTCTTTTTTTTCGGCTTTATTGCTGTTTTTATATGTGCTGTTTTCAATTCAATTTGTTCGGCTCATTCCCTCCACATTGGCCACATAGTTTCTCTACCTCAGGTTCACCCAGCTCAATCACTTCAGCACTGTTGGCAATCATCATGGTGCTCATTTTAACAAATGAGGAGCTACACCAGCTGCAAATGGCTTTGGATGAGAAGCAGCTTTTTAAAGGTGCAGGTTTCAACTTAGTCACAGCTATTGAGAGGAACTCAGTGTTTGTTGTGTGAGGTAAAAAGGTCTTTTTGATACCTTCATTAATATGGAAATTTAAGCCAGTAAGTGCATCCTCACATCATTACAGAATCATCAAGCTCCTTTTTACACATTTTGTTAATGGAGCATGAAAATGACAAAAGAAAGGAAAGAGCATTTGATGGCAAGAAAAAAAAAACACTCAAAACTATTGTGTCTTTGCTGTTTACACTGACAGAAAAGGAGACGAGAGTGGAGAACATTTTCCTCAACTGAACTCGACCCACAATAATCTGTTAGGTCAGATATTTCTATCAGTAAGATTACAGTATGTTCTGAAATATAATCGCTTAGGTGCAGTTATATATAATCAGGGATGTGACTCAATAAATGTCTCTAACAAGAAGTTCAGCTTTGAGTCAAAGGTCCTTTCATCCTTTATTCTGTGTCATTTGTGTGATTTTAATGAGTGTTATGAATCAAAGAGACCCATAAAACCATAGGAACCACAAGAAATACAATAGACATAAAATCATGAACTATAATGAAGCCTAAACACATCTCTATAATCAATCCTCCATTGAGTGAATCTGTTCGCAGGACACTACATGACAATTAACTCTGAGATACAAAAATGGTTGTTATGCAGAACATCGAAATTGTGACCTGTTGCCATTTTTGTCCATATACTGTAACAAATATATTCTTTCCATATGTTTCACCGTCTTTTAAATTAAAATGTTGTGTCCAGAGGTTCTATAATTTCTTTCCTGTATATTTGATGATACTGTAGCTATGACTAAAGGCCTCCACATAGTCGGGTGTACTGTGCGCGGCAGTGTTGCCAACTCCTCAGTAAGCAAAGTCGCTATTGGCTGTCGTAAAAGTCGCTAGAAGTCGCTAAATGACGTTTACCTCAGCGTTTATAATAACACCGGGAAAAAGTCGCTAGATTTGTCGCTAGTCACTTTTGACACAAAAAGTCGCCAAGAGGGTTTGTAAAGTCGCCAGATTTAGCGAGAAAGTCGCCAAGTTGGCAAAACTGCAGCGCCGACTCAGCGTGCGCTGTCCGCGGACGTTTGAGGTTTCATAGTCACATTTAAAACAGGTCGATGCGAAGATTTCCCGCTGAGCAGTCTATTGTGTGACACTGAGTACGTGCGGCCGTAAAAATTGAGCTTTGCGTGAACGGGTCCGGCGGATGTCCGCTTTGGGTCCTCACTGAGTCTGCCTCGAGTGCGCACGGACGTTTACGGAGTTTAAGGGAGTCAATCTTAATGAACTTTCTGAAATAATTCCTTAGATGCTGATTTTCAAAATATTCGACATGGTACAATACGGTTTGGTACGATACGATGCGACACGATACGGTACAGTATGATAAGATACAGTAGAGTAGTGTACGATACAATACAAGCGCTCCCTTTTAACCAGCTCATTCAGTCACTTTGTAGTCAGTACATTGATTCAAGTTTTGAACATTTTTTAGGACAAGGTCATGGGTTTTGCATGAACCTCCTGACGTGTTTGTGAAGTCAGAGTTGCTGCACTAAATCCAAAATGGCTGACTCCCTGTCAAAAATAAATAAATACAATTACCACTTCAATGTTGTCTGCCCCTGACATTCAGTTTCAGATTACATCCCTGTTCATCTGGAGTAGTGGCTCAAAACAATATCCCTCCGTCTCTGAATGTCACCGGCACAGAGGGATAAAAAATATATTCTACTTGATGTGGACTCCTCTATTTCCTTTTAAGGGATGTTGTGCTTACGTGGCAATCAAAGGCCTCACATTATAACATTATTGACGTTAGAGTCATCAGAGTATTTGAGCTGTATCCCTGATATTAAATCATAAAGAGAAAGTTTATTTCAGACCTTCACTGGTGAATTTCCATTCACACTAAGAATCACGTTTTCCTTTCCCCTGACTTTGTCACTTTAAGCTTTCCTCCCGTCCCTCCCTTGTCTCATTACGTCTCCTGTGGGGAAGATAAGAGATTAGATTATCTGTAGATTGCACTATAATTACTTGTGGATTTCAAGATTACAGAGTGGGCATCTCTTGATCATCAGACACTTTATCACAGGAATATCAAGAGGCAATCACACAAAAGCCCGTCTCACAGGGGAGAGATCAAACCAAAGTGAAAAATGCAAAGAGAAAGAGACAATTTACCTGAGTTTTTTTTTTTTTTCAAAAGGAGAGATTGAGCACTCAAAAACTGACCAAACATTCAGTAACACTGCAGTAATTATTAGAAATGATTACATCAATATTGAAAATTCTACATGAATATTTTAGTATTTGTAGCAGCCAACACATTTTTATTTAGACATGAGAAAACTAAAATCATATTTAGATTTTGTCCATTCAGGGACATAAAAAAAACTATAAATTACACATTTTTTGTCTGTTTTGATGATAAGAAATGGAAAATAAAAAAAAACAAAACCTCATCTGTAGTTATTATTTTACTGTAAGTGGAAATCATCTCTCTCAACTTTGTGTTGATCTAAAATTGTAATGGTTTGGAACCTGAAAAGTCGGTTCTCAAGGGAACCAAAAAATTGTTTGTTTTTCCTTGCAAACTCTGACATTTATCAGTTGGTGTGTCATATTCTAGGCTGTGAAGACGAGCGGGAAGGACGACAACGAGGCAGTGACTGACAACAACAGTGGTTTGCTGCGGAAACCAAAACGTTTGGTGGTGATTTTGGCAGCTACAGAATTTTTAAGAAAAGCTAGGAAGCAGTAAAGGAAAGGGGAAGTTGTACGCCGAACTTGCAGAAAAGATGGCCAAGGCTGGGTTCACTCCAACGCCAGACCAAATAATTCATAAACTAAAAGGGATAGTTCAACATTTTGGCAAATTGGCCCATTGCCATAATCCCTATAGTTTCGTTACCTTTAATTGTCGGTGCAAGCTATTTTTAGAACGGCGGAGCAGAGCCATGAGCTGCTCAGAGCTACGCTATGGAGACTAATGGGATTTCTTGGTTTCCCTCATCAAATTCATCAAATACACAATCCAACAACTCCAAAACGCTCTGGTGGACAAGTTGTGACCTGCACAATCACCACGCTATGAGATAATAACAGAACGTTACAAGACAAGAGTTGTTTTAGAGGTAAATGCAGAGACTGATAGCCAAAAAACAGTCCCGAGGAGAACACACATCAGTCTGAAAGCGACCAGAGGGCTTGTTGTAGTGTCAAAGGGTTCTTGGTTTCTTCAGTTTTGTTGAGGCCTTTTAAATGTTCATTGGGTCAGGTGACTGTGGATTGAGGAGAGTGCACTACAGACCTTCTTCTTCTTCTTTTCGGTCTTCAAGTAGTTAGGCTTTGCTGTGTGGTTTGAGTTATCCTTCTCTCTCCGGACATACACTCTTCTCTAAGTGCTATAAATCTCAGTAAGTAGGTTTTCTAGTCATTATTGTGAAGTGCTGGTTTTTCATCGCCCACCCCAAATGTCTGGCTTTGTTTCTCCTCCTGAGACGTAGTTTAGAAACTCTAGAAACTCTTGAAACTCCTACTTGTCCTGTGAAACCACCACAACGCAGCCATATTCTACAACACCTTTGTTCATTGGATCCGGTGGGACAGGTGGGAGGAAGGTGACGGTGTGGTCGGAGAGTGTGAGCCAGATGTTTACATGATACAGCTGCAAAAACGAATGTGTTACATCACTTATCGAGGATCCAAACTACACTGATGTGATAATAAGTCGAAACACGTCATTTAACACAGAGAGCTTCTTCATTCATTATCATCATTATCATTTTTGCCGCTTCCGCAACAATAACAATTTTACATTTCATGAACAGAAATAATTGTGTTTGTGCTCAATGTTTCCCTCAGCATCGTTTAATGTCCCTATCGTGAGTCGTTCTATTGTAATATTTACTAATCAGTATCAGAGCCTCGTTAACACGTCTCTGGTCCCAGTAAATGAAGTTCAGAGTAAAACAGGAGTTTACATTGACAGTGACTGTACTAATACTCTGTGTCTAATCACTTGACTGTGTTTTTAATACAAACTGATTGATAAAGGGCGAGTCCACATCTACTTATGGCTGATTGTGGGAGTGGAAATGAGGCCCAATTTCTCAATGAGGGAGATTTATAAAGTAGAACCATAATAATGCACAACAAGAACATGTCTCTTTTATGTGCAAACAGTTTTTCTCAATTGTTTACACAGAAATACTGGTACTTGAGACACAATGACCACAACATGTAACTCATGCACCAACCCCCTGAACCAAATCTGCTAAACTACAAGCACAATTCCTGCTTTATACTGAAATTGGAGTTCTAAAACACTTTTTTTTTTCAAAACACTATGCACAATTCTCTGCATTTGGCTCAATTTTCATGAAGAAAATCTCTTGTTTTTACAAGAAACACACTGTCATTCAGAATTCTAAAGTCAATTGCTCTACTATGCACACTGACTCATCACATGGGCAAACACCTGTCACAGTTTTACAATTACAGTTCTGAGAGTATGAGGCATGCTTTCAGAAAATGTGTGTAAACAATCGAGAAAAAGTCATAAACATACCATTTTAAGCATTTAGTCCCAGAAATAATAGTTGGTGAGGACTGGTGTGGAGGGCAGATGGTGAACAGGAAGCCCTGTTGGCTGTGGTGCTGAACATGGGACACAAAGGAAAACTCCCCAAAGTTACTTATATTTAATATCTGACCTAGAAAAGAGAGGCAGAATCCTAAATAATATTTCCTCTATGCCCACTTGTGTCTGGATCGTCAAATACACTGTGTTTGAAGCCGCTTCAGGAGCTCATTGTGCACCACCGAATATACGATATGAGTCATTCCTCCATTAGAAACCTACAGTGCAGGTCCCATTTCCATTGAGGACAAATGTACTGTTCTGTGAATACAATAACGAGGTGCTATATTCTTTAGGTTAAACATTATAGCGGGATGACAGAGGAGGAGTGGGCGATGTGATAACTCTTTAATTTGACTAACTGTATAGAGCCATGTTCCCTGGAGGTTCTCCCATCCATTTATATGTAGATGATGTCCACCCTGTATCGCCGTCTGTCATAATTGGGCCTACAATCTGTAAAGGAGCGGAGTACACACTCCTATTCTTATCAGTATAGCGTCGGGAGACAGTGTTAAGACGAGTGTGTACTGATGTGCAGCTACAATATATGTCCGTTTTTACATAGTGTGTGCGTGCGTGTCTGTGTTTGAATGTATTTGTGCGTGGGGCTCTGAGGAGAGATAGAGGAGTGGTGGTGAAGGAGAGAGCCTTTATCTCATAGGCTGGAATCACAAAGCAGCCACATCTCAGATGCTAATTTGAAAATGAAGGATATCTCTCGTGCCTTTTCCTCCCCACACTTAGCCCACTCTTCACATCTTGAGAGGCCTCTCCATATTTCTAAAGGAAGGAGGGGAAAGGCTGGGGCCCAGTTTATCTGTTTTGTCCCTTGGAGGTTGCCCTCTTTCACCGTCTGTCCCCATTCTGCCACTATTGATACATTGTCAGATGTAAAGCAATTCATTTCCAGGATAGACAGCTTCTTAATATGTGACCTTGTTTACATCAAGGTTGTTGTGTCTTATCACAGACACACAACTACCGGCAATCTAGTTTCATTTGCCTGAAATTGTTATCAAATTTCCTCTTCCCCCCACACATTCGATATCGCTCAAATGAGTGTTTTCACAGTCCGCTGTTGAAAATCAATACGAGTTAGTCATCCCCATACCAGCGGATACACACAGCTCGATACAGTCACAACAACGGCATGTGGCCCGGAGAAGACACCTGCGTTTTTTTTTCCTTTTAAACATTTTCATTAAGACAAGTTACAGTCAATCAACCTCAGTTTTGATGTGTTCAAGGAAGGAACGGTAGCCATAGTTACCCAAGGACCGTGACAGTTTGGTTTCTTTCATTATCTCTGTGTTCATTGTTTGCTTGTTACGGATGGTTTCAAGTCCTGAAATTCAATCACCAGTGTTTTAATCATCTGGAATCTTTAAGATTGTGTCGTTATCTCAAATTTTTCCAGATGGAAATGTCTAAAAACAACTAAACTGAGTTGTGTTATTACATTAACCCAAATGTTTCCATTTGGTTGGTCATTTGGTGGCCTGTCAGTAAGTATTATAAACCAGAGGACTGATTGGACATTATGTATTCTAGTGTGTAGTTGTAGTGTGGGGCCAGTGGTTGAAGGAGAGAGTGGGTTATAGGGCTGGAGACCATTGTGTTGGGATTTGAGTTTGCAATGTGCGATTTGGGACTCTTGAATGGGCTTTATGTTCTTGTGTTCACCACTGTCTGTTGATTGGTCAACAGTATTACACAAAAAAGTAGTGAAACACAGTCTTTTCTATGGAGACTGTTGTATGCCGGGCATGGGGCTGATAATTGGAAGTCACAAAGAAGACGACAAGGGTGAGATATGGATAGAGCTCGTCCATTTTTAAGCCAAGGCAACATTTTTTACTCTTTACCTATAAGAAACAATGAATTACCACTCTTTAAAAGGTTTACCCTCCAACTTTTAAGCACTTTTAAAGTGTCTTTAAACTTGTATTTTTCTACTTATTATATTTTTGCATTCATTCATATCATCATTATAACCATTACACAAGCTCATAGCAGATAAAGACTACACAATGATGGATTGTATTCAAGCCTTGCACCCTATTAGTGCCATAGTTTGGGATGATAAAAGATCTTTCTGTTTGTCTTTACATGAGCTTATGATGCAGTTTGGGAGATCTGAGACATGAGGTTCATTAGATCATAAGGTCTTCTTCACTTGGTGTTGGTTTTTCTTTCAAATGTGTTTTTCAGGAGCTATTCAGTCTAATGATCACAGTGCCTGGTGAGAGAAGTCTGTGACCCTGTGAACAATAGACGATGACATGACAGGTTTTTAACCATCACATCACGTGGACTCCACAACCGTATTGATGGGAGATAAGAAAATGAGACCCTGACATTTACATGAAGACCTTAAGATGCAAAACTGTATATTTATAAGACAACAAGGATGATAAATACTAATTTCCCAAACCACAGAAACAAAACAAACAGGACTGGAATGCTGAAATGAGATGACAAGTTAAAAAAAAAAGTAGAGAAAGTTGAGCCATGAAAATAGCAATTACATTTTGATTGAATAAGGAACCAAGCAAGAAATTAGAATAAATAATAATTACTGTTGTCTGCTTTAGTCATTTTTAAAAGTAGTTTAGTAATCTTTGGTGCACTTTGGTGACTTGAAAATATTGTAAACTAAAAATTGAATAAGCTTGTTCTTTATAATGATTCCTGCCGGCACAGAAGTATGAAATAGAAGGGGTCTATTAATTGATTTAGAACTCATCAGATCAGGTCATTTCACTCATATAGGAACATTTATTATAGAAAACTTCACCATATCCTTTACTATCTGTTGATAAATCTTACACCCCATCATACACACATTGCCATAGAGGTACAGTGGAGTTGCAGGGACAATCCAGACACGTTGAGTCGACAATTAGGCTAATCGGTGTGACTGTTTTTGGGGCACGGTGGAAGGAAGCTGAACAAGCACTGTGACCTTTAGGTGCATACAGGTTAAAAATAACATCCAAATAATAATAATACATGAGATAATCATGGTGGAGAGCAGGACTCGTTCCCTCGAGCTAAAACCCTGTCTGTTCCACCAGTATGTGACAACAGTGAAACATAAGTTAGCCCTGAGCCAAAAGCCTGTTCCTAATGGTGTGTGTGCGTGTGTGCCCCTCTCTCTCTCTCTCTGTCCCAAACAACAGTAATTAATTGAGACAAGCTCAAAGACAAAACCACTGACTTGTTCAAGATGCCACCCACACAAACACTCTCCACTATTTCAGAGCTCTGCCCTCAGCAACGCTTTGAGAGGGAAAAGAAAAGAGGGACAATGATGTTACAGCTCTGAGGAGGAGAGAAGGTCTGACCAGGTGTTCAACAGGTCATGTGACATCATTACTACTTTGTCCTTTCTGTGAAAACAACGTAAACATCAAAATAAGAAAGATAAGTGAGTGGGACCGGGATATTTCTGGGTCTAACTCAAACCCAAACCCACACCTCAGACCTGCAGCAATACAACAAAACCTTGAATATTATCTTGGGTCTGGTCAGTGTTGTTTTCGTTAACGATGACGATGACGAAATATTTTCGTTGACGCACCTTTTTTTCATGACGATAACGAGACGGTGACGAGATAAACATGGCTCTCTGATGACGAAAACATGACGAGACGTGTGTGAGTTTTCGTTGACGAGACGAGAACAGACGAAAATGTTAGTGGTAGGGCTGTGATCGCCTCTAAATTCCATATTATGGATTGTCATTACTCTAAGCTTCACATGATTTAGCAACGGCTCCGTCAACAACAGAACAACGCTGCTGAAACGAGCCGCGGTGCGCCCGGTGCTTGTGATTAGAGCGGCAGAGAGCAGCAGGCAGTGATCAGCTGCTCCGGCGCTGACAGGTGGTCAGACGTTCAAAATGCACGACATTTCTGCTTATTGTGCGTATAACCTGTCAATTAAAAATCAACAAGTATCTGCAACGCTGCTGCATCCCATCCTTGTGTGGTCACGCCCACCACCTGGCATGCAGCGCATATTCTGCTCAACACACCTGCCGTCACTCGACCAGAAGCTATATGGACGCATTTTAAATATAATCCAGCAGAAAAAAAACTGAATGCACCAGGCTACTGTTACCACTATCTGTGTGTAGGGTAATGCATAATCCTTAGACCATAAGCCATTGGGTGGAAACATTATGTAACCATTCCTTTATTGAATTAATTTGTTAAAAGACTTTTTTTTTTTTTTTTTTACTAAAACTGACTAAAACTAGACGAAAACCTTGTTGAGTTTTTGTCGACTAAAACTAGACTAAAACTATCACATATAGAAATGACTAAAATTGACTAAAACTAATAAGTATTTTCGTCAAAAAGACTAAGACTAAGACTAAATCTAAAATGCCTGCCAAAAACAACACTGGGTCTGGTCTGAGACTGGCTGGACCAATGGAGAGATTGGAGACCTCCATGTTGTTGCAGCAATTGACACCAAGTCCTGACCTTTCTATCAGCAAAACGATGGATTTATGTCAGGCTAGATTATGTTTGTCTGGTCTTCAACTGTGCCCAGCATTGATGCCATGTCATTGGCATTGAGATCTGTCAGACAGTTTACACTAAAGTGAGAGTTTGAGTCCGAGTTACTGCCCTTGGTTCCATGTCATTATTCTCTCAGTTTCCTTAGCCTCCAGTCTATCTTCCACTGCACAAATGTCCAAAAACTACCCTACAGTAAAAAGAACACTTTTACCAAACTACAACTAGGCCTACAGCAGCAACTTAAAGTTAAGACCAAAATACCAAGACTGGAGCTGCACTGAAGGGATAGCTGTACAGGTTGGCTACCCGGTTCATTCTCAATTTTACTGACCATGTCTTCTTTTTGAAAATGATTCACTGCTCATTGATCAATCGTTGGGCCACAACAGGATTCACTGACTGATTGATGAAATGAGATACTGTTAAACTGTAGCTTTTTGGATGTGTCAGGATTGACGAAGAAAGAAAATTACCACCAGAAAACATGATGAGCAAGTGAAGAAAAACAGATACCAGTAAATTCTCATGACTCATTGTTGCAGCTTTGTACCTGGTCTCTACAGAGTCACAAGGCAAAGTGTTTACAACAAATGGAGAAACGCTATAGGCCATTTCCTGGATCTGTTGACATACACTGCACAATGCTGCCTACCTGCACAGTGGACACCCTGCAGACTTGGCATACCAAATACACAAGGTAAAGCACACCACTATTTAAAATTAAGAGTTTTCTATTCCTAGTTTTGCAACCATGCAGAAAAGACACTGTGTACAGTAGCCTGGAGAACTTCCACCTTTATCTGCTATCTCCTCAATTCAAAACATTTTACTGCGTAGGCCTACAGCACTGCATCAGAAACCACTTAGTATTGAATTTTCACAGATCCATTTGGTGCTCCCTCAGACAATACAATTTGAAATAGTTTACATTACCCACAAGAACCCACAACTCTGAAAATTTTGACCCTGTATCATCCTATCCTCACCTCCTTCAAACCACCATGACAAAACATGAATGAGACAAGCGGGGGGGAAAGTCCAATCGGCAATGCAACACAGTTAATCCCAAGTGTATCAAAATTCAAGCACAAAACACAAAAGAAAATGTCCTTTTAAGCCAAATTCAAAAAAAGCTAAATGTCCAAAATGTCCCACACCAGGGAAAGGCAGCAGTTCAACCAACAGAAAGCTCAGTTTATCTCAGTCCCATAAAAACCGCTCAAAGTGACCCCTCTTCCTTAGCAGACAATCTTTGGCTCCACCCGAGTAACACATCTTCACTAAAAAAATAAAATAAAGGATCTTTGTTTTTACAGAAGTCTCCAAGTTCGGTTGACGGTTGTTGGTCTTACCTGAATACCGGTCAGCTAACCGCTTGTAGAGAGTGCCACAGTAGCTCCAATGTTTCTAGTGGGGGTCTTGGTTTTATAATCCACTGGACGAGGGCGTTACGATGAAACGACCGCGGATTATGGCACCGAGGAGACAGAGATACGGCGAGACAGACACTGCTGCAACTACTCCGGTACGGTAAGCGCGGCCATCTTTTTCTTCTCCTTCTTCTTCCGTTTTTGGCGGTTAGCAAAAGGCTTTTGGTGCTGTGAGCCGCCATCTTGGCTCTAACGGCTGCAGCGGCACCGTTTTGAAAAAGAAGTGCGTTTTGTTGAAGGGGCGGTAACTAACAGCTGGTTTATTATTTTCCTTGTGGATTTAGGCTCCCAACCATAGCATGTTATATAATATGTGGATTTATTATGAATTTGTTTGTCATGTGACCTTGCTGTTAGTATTTTTACACCAACTTTTTGTCTAGAAGCCTGAAGTGAAGGGCTTGTTGCTGTAACTGTGATGCTTTTAGTTGGCTACTTAGCTGTTGTAGAAATCCACAGGGGAGTTGCTGTAATGTGACACTCCATTACCATGCACAATAACTTTGACTCAATTACTCTGCCAGTTATCTGCTCTTGCTTACTGCATTAACACCTAGGAAGAGAGAAACACTCCCTCAAAGGCTCCATCAATTTGTTTGCCTTCACTCCGTTAACAACAGCAGACCCCAGTGTGAATTGTAGAGCATTATTTATTGTACTGTGGCACTGTTAAGTGCTTTCAATGACAAGCCTGCTTTCAAAATTGATCTTAAACACCTCAAAAATGTCTCATCTCCAATTGTGAGCTAAGAGCTAAAGGGTGAGAAGTATTCGTAACACGGTAGTTCCATCTGTAACCTCGACCATAGCATCAGTAGCCTAATTTATGGCATAAACTCCAGACTACTAAAAGCATGATCAGCATTCTCTCTAAAATATTCACTTGTGTGTTATTTTGTGACAGTTGTTGAGAGTTTGGGTGGCATGGTGATGTAGTGGCTGGTATTGTTGCTTCTCAGCAAGAAGGTCCAGAGTTTGATTTGCAGACCTCAGGCCTTTCTGGATGGAGTTTGCATGTTCTCCCTGTGCCAATTGGGTTCTCTCCAGGTTCCTCAGTCCAAAGACATGTACAGGAGGTTCATGGTGGTTCTGAAATGTCTGTAGATGTGAATGTGAAGCGGTTCATCTCTATGTTGGCCCTATTACCGACTAGCGACCTGTCCATGGGGCCGCTGGGTGGTACCAAGAGTTAAAGATGTCGTCAGCAGATTTGCTCTCTGCTCTGCTGTCTCTGTTTGCTAATACTGCAACAAATCCAGGAAAATCCACACAACAGACCAGCCTGTTGTTGTTGTTTAATCAGTTCTCTATGAATCACATGAGACCATACTCTCAATATCTTGGCTGGTTCTTCACAATCACCTCCAGTTCATCACACTTGTTGGCCAGGGAGTTGACACTTCCCATGAGGATCGATGGTAGAAAACAGTCATATCTCCATCTCCAAGCCTTTAGCTTAGTGCTGCCTCCATGATACGGCTGCTTCAGCTGATGATGTTGTTAAATGTTCTTAAAATAATCAAAAAAATCTGCTTATTCAGTATTTGAGACCAAATTATATGCAGAGTAGCAGGCAGGAGGAAATGCCATGTAGTTGAGTGGATCTGCAGCTTTAGGCGAGGTTATTATCCAGTTGTGCAAACTCATGCGTATGTTAGGGGCGTAGATATATATTGCCAGTTAGCACAATTGTTTTAGCGAAACAATCTAAAAACAATTTTGACCCATAAATGAGACTGAGTGCAAGAAAGTTGTAAGTAGAAGTAAATGTGAAGGAAGTGATTGCAAAGGACAATTAAACTCCAATGTCTGTGCTTCCTCCAATATGGTTGCAATCTGCTGTGAATTAACAGATAGCCCACGGTGATCATTTTCCCAAGCAACCCCACTGTGGGAGGCTGGCACTGACTAACCGACACATCCTCAGTGAGAGGGTGTTGAGTCAAGTCTAAACTCTTCTTCCACTTGCTAATGTCCAAGTTGAACCGTAAAAAAAATCTTCCTGGCTCATTTACTGAAGTTAGACAGCACAGAGTTGTTGGATTTAGAGTCACATGAAACATTGGAGGTTTTTAGAGCAGGATTTATGTTGGTAAAATTTGCAGTTTAGACAATTAACGAGGTAAATTCATGCAAAACAGCTGATGTGCGTTGCCTTCAGGGGCAGTTTTTCAGCAAGCAGTCTCTGTATTTACCTCTAAAACAACTCTGTCTCGTAACGTTCTGTTATTATCTCATAGCGTGGTGAATGTGCAGGTCACAACTTGTCCACCAGAGCGTTTTGGAGTTGTTGGATTATGTATTTGATGAGTTCAATGAGGGAAACCAAGAAATCCCATGAGCCTCCGTAGCGTAGCTTTGAGCAGCTCGCGCCTCTGCTCCACCGTTCTAAAAATATCTTGCACCATAAAATAAAGGTAATGAACCTACTGCTATAGGGATTATGGCAATGGGCCAATTTGCCAAAATGTTGAACTATCCCTTTAATGCTGCACATGCTTAGTCTAATAAACATGTTCATCAGCTCCAGACTGAAGTGAGTTGGAGCCACGATGATGTTTCTGTAAAAAATTGGTTGATTCTGTTTCTCCATTCAACAAGTCGAACACTTCAAGTTGAACTCATGTTCTGGCCTGAAGATCGAAACACTTTGTCAACAAGCACAATATTTGAAGCTGTAACTTTAATCTCCGTCAGGACAAAGTGTCTGTGTAGATGAACAGTGTGAGATATCACAGCAGCAGTAGAGCAATGTTCTGCAGGTCTCAGTTCAGTTGAACGGTAGTGTGTCTACTCTGTACTAAACTGCAAACCTCTGATCACAGAAACTGAACCCGAAGAAGAGACGAAGCCGGTGAACTGAAGACGTCTGCAGACAGACAGGTAAACAGCTTACATGCACTTTGCTTCGAGGGCATTGTTTCTTTTTTCCTACCGAATGCTATTTGCCTGCAGGACAATAAAAGTCTGTAGATTCAGTGATACAGCTCCAGTGGCTCTATCTGTTATACAGTGTGCACCCAATCTACAAGAAAAGGAAAAAGATTACACGCATAGCAGTTACATAATTAAAGACATTAATCAACTTCAGCGGCTCCAAAACGTGCCAACACAGTCCAGACAAATCATCCGTTGATTATAGATAGTCATGTTCTCAAATAAATAGTACCTCAGGGCTCCACAGAGTGCTGCTTCACTCACATTGATGACTAAAAATAGATCTGTGTGTGTGTATGTATGTGTGTGTGTGTGAGTGAAAACTGTGTAAGAAAGTAGAAGGAAGTGTGAGAAATGCAGCCCAAGCAGGTTGATCAAACAAAACAGTGACAATGCAGAATGTGAGCGTTTTGCAGATCCGAATGCAAATACTGCAACTAACAGGCCGGTATTCGACAACTCCGACGACCTCATTGGAAAATATAGCAGGCTAATCACAGGTCAGCTCTTTTCCAAATGACACAGACAGGCATATAGTAAACAAATTGAATAGCTGAATTCAGTTTTATAAGTGTATACCGTATTTCCTCTAATAGAGGCCGAGGCCTTTATTTACTTTAGCTGCCCAGGGGAACCGGCCTGTATTGGAGACCGGCTTATATTTGAGAGAGGCTATTATTTCTTCCTCTGTTTCATGCTGGTGCTCAAATTTGACAGTTACCGTGCTCAGTTTTCATTCTGCCTACAATTAATTATATTTTTTTACACATTACTGTAGCAGGTACCGCAACAGCAGCGATCAGCTGGACAGGATTAGGCTAATAAACGCTGGAGCACAAGTGACCAGTTTTGTCACAGATCGGGTAGCGTCGCAAATCGGGTAGTGACACGCCATGCTGCTAAAGCTCTCTTCGGTCGAGTTGTCAGTGACTGTTTCCTTGAAGCGTGGGTTCATGTGGCACTTCAGATCTAGCTACTGCCATCTGCTGGCACTTGTGGGTTACTGCATCCGTGTTTGGCCGCCTGAGACCAGTGCATCCACAGTGACTGAAATTCAGGTTTTTTCTGTTTGTTTGTTTTTTTCCCATTGACCCGGCCTGTATTTGGGGCCGGCCTTTATTTGTTCGTGTAAACCACGCCCCCGGCCATTATAACAGACCCGGCTATTAAATAGATACCGGCTACTATTAGAGGAAATACGGTAACCTTGCTAACGCCAGACAACATCTCAATATCACTCCACAAGGCGTGACCAAATTGGGCGTAAACCTCTGTATGCAACTGGACAAACCGCAAACCAATCAGAACATCTCAAATGTGGTTGTTGTAATTTAGCTTCTTTTTCTCTTTTCCACTTTTTTTTAACATTACAGTCTCCCAATATTGAAGCAGCAGCCCAATCGAACGATAGCTGCTGTTCTGTGGCCGCCATATTGCCTGTAAACAAAAGCTGCAATATGTCTCTTCTCTGTTGTCAACGCGTTAAACCCACCTAAACAAAAGCCTGTTTGTGATTGGTTCTCCAGTTTTCGGGGAATAGGAAGTCGGCTTCAATAGCTTCTTCCCCAGACGAATCTGCAAAGAGAAATTAAATCACTGGCTGTTTGGTCTGGGTTCACACAGGCCAACAAGTGTACGCATTAGGCCTTTGTTGCATCTTTACCGCATCCATTACCGCACTTCTTTTGCGCCAGTTAATCAGCTGCAATAATTTCAGCAGAATTTACATCCAGTAGGCTTACATGTTTTGTAGGGTACAGTAGGCCAGATTGCCTTTGGCTCATGAGAGCAGGGAGAGTGACGACTGTACAGCAGGTGTAGTGTGTGTGTGTGTGTGTGTGTGTGTGTGTGTGTGTGTGTGTGTGTGTGTGTGATTGACAGGTTCCTCACAGCCTTTCATTGTGTTCACTTCTCCCAGCTCATGTTCAGCAGCCACTGCTGCAGCGGCCTGTCATCATCACCTACAGGAATCTGTTTAAGAAGAGACAACTGTCGACTGCTGTGCTTCCACTCTCTACATCCCACTGTAACGTTTACATTGACAGTCAGCGGTCGTGAGGCTCCACATCTACAACGATGAGCATTTATTCTCCCATCCAATATAGAAAAGGGATTATGCTCATTAAATAACATCAGCACATTGGTCCAACAACATTACAGCAACATGCAATAGAATACAGTAATTGCATTAGGTTAGTCATACCCAGTTAGCCATCTACTTCTATGGTCTACTGTACCACATAAATGACTGGCACTTAAAGGGATAGTTCAACATTTTGGCAAATTGGCCCATTGCCATAATCCCTATAGTTTTAGCAGTAGGTTCGTTACCTTTAATTGTCGGTGCAAGTTATTTTTAGATCGGTGGAGCAGATATAGCTACGCTATAGAGGCTAACTCATCAAATTCACAATCCAACAACTCCAAAACATGGACAAGTTGTGACCTGCACATTCACCATGCTAGCGTAGCTCTGAGCAGCTTGTGGCTCTGCTCCGCCGTTCTAAAAAATAGCTTGCACCGACAATGACAGGTAACAAACCTACTGCTAAAACTATAGGGTTTATGGCAATGGGCCAATTTGCCAAAATGTTGAACTATCCCTTTAACTTCTCTAATGACACTTTCCTTTCTGATATAAGCTTCTGTATGAGGACATTTTTGTTTGTTTGTGTCTTTCATAATTTTTAAAAAGACAGCTAGAAACACATTGATTGTGTTTAATGCATTTGCTGTGAGTTTGTGTCGATTGTTTTCTGAATTTCTTTTTTTGGTCTGTTGTGGTTTGTCAAGTTGCAGTGTGTGTTACTGCTCCACAAAACACTTGTGATTGATTAAGAGTTGTCCAACCCTTTGAAACCTAAAGTGACAATAACCCTGAGCCCTCACCACCATGGTTCTTTCAGTACAGTTACATTTAGTTGACAGCAAGGAAAAATGTGGTCAGTCCGTCTTTGTTTTGTAAAATTGTCGTTCATTTCAGTTTAGCAAGTGGAAACATATTCATCAATGTTTCCTGGTGGACATTTTTTTTTCTATTTGCCTTTTTTCCTTTTCTGGCACAGGCGATGACATCCACATTCTTAATCCTGCTTACACAGCTCTGACAGGTTGATTGTTTGTCCGACCGGAGTAAACAATTGTCATTGAGCAAACACAGGACTTAATTGAATTGTTGGAGGAGCCGTCCAGCTGTCAGAGATGTTGCCGCTGTCTGTTCCAGAGGTGGATGTGATGTAGTTTCAGTGCAGATGTGTCAGTTCAGAGCACAGATGTTCCAGAAAAAAATGGATTTCACTCACGTCATTGTTTTTAAACTGTCACCAGGTTCCTCAGACTCAGTTAAAAGCCTGTGTGATTCCCTGAAGGCTCATTTTGTGTTGACCATAAAATTATTAATTAGTAAAGGACAGGATGTAGTGATGTAAGAAGGTTGACTGTCTTTAGATCTGTGATCAGAGTGCAGCTTACAGGCTGTAATTACAGGAATCAGGGTGGCACACTCTTCAAAATCTTATCTCCAAGACTCCATCCCATAACTGTGTGGTAGCACCTAGCAACCAGAGCATCTGCATTTCTGAGCAGGAAGCATTCTGCTGCTAACGCTCAGCATGTGCCCTCAGCTTAGCCTTTAAAAAGTCACTTCCCTTTTCTCAATCACTGAATTATTTTTATTTGTGAGAGTGGTAGGAGACAAAAAATCTGTAGTGTTACATCCAACTTAGCTAAAAGATAAAGAGGAAGAACAGGAGAAGATAATTCACAAAAGAAAAAGACATCTCACCTCCACAGCTCCAAGGACACAATAGATCACTCTGATTGTCTGAGATAGTTTCACAGGATGCACCAGCAGAAATAAAACATGTGGAAGTGGCACCCTCAGTCAAAAGCAGATCCAGCATCAGCCGAAGTTAATTTAAAGCGGACGCCACCCGTCTCAGCTCCAATCAGCAGGCAGCACCCACTCACTAACAAGCCAGAAAAGAAACAACATACAGGTGAAGAGCTCCACCTTCAGACAGGGAGGCAGAACAACAACAACAACAATACTTACAGTAAATACAACCTGAAGTAATATGGTCCCAAACTGCAGCATTAACAGGTTCTATACCAAACTGATCAAAGCTGAAGTTGAGTTTGTGCATCGAGGCTGCAGCTGCAAGTAGAAGGAGGAGAACGGGCTCCTGTGTCACTGAGCTATGAATTATGTATGCAACGCCTATGGATTGTATGACAGGATGGTGTGTGTGTGTGCTTGTGTGTTCTTGTCCCTACGAGGACCTGAAAGTTTCCTGAGTTTTCTGAAAGACATTTAAAGGAAACGACTCAGTGATCAGTAACCTACTCATATTTTACTTCCTAATTATCTTTTTATCCAAAATAATAAACTGTTTCTCTACGGTAATGTTCACATGTAGGCTATATGTTCCTCCTTTATCCTCCTGCATGTATAACTTCAGCTGCAATAACAAGGCCACCACTATATGTAACAAAGAAAAATGAACATGTAGCTTTATAGATGACTTTAAGGGGATAGAATAGGACACCTCTTTTCTTTTGCTTTTCACGCTACGTAGGTTGTTCATTTTTATGTGCACAGATATTTTATCTGGGGTGGACAGCCTATTTGTTTTCTATGTTTTTTTGTGTTTTTTATCTTTAGTATTTTTGCCCTTTTAGTATGTTTTTATGGTTTTTATTTTACTGTACAGCTTTACTGTAAAACACAGCAATTGTGCTTTTATAAATAAAATGGATTGGATTGAGGCTAACAGTGTTAGCAGCTTCTTGGATTATCATTTTAGAGCCTGCTGCAGTCATGATGCCAGTGTAGGTGGATGTGCATCTTTTCCTCAGTTTCACATCCACCCTTCTCTCTTCCCCAGCTCCACTCTCCACTCCAGAATCCAGATATTGTTTCTTCTGGCTCCAAAAAAACAAGATGGCAGCAGCCAGCATCCAGTATGCCATACTCGAGCCTTCAAAACCAACAACAGATCTCAACCCAGTGAGTAATGTCCCAGTGTTGTGTACTGCACTTTAGCTTTTATTCATTGACAAACTATTATTGGTAAGCTATTGATCTGCTAATTACTGCGTGCAGCCACCTCTCCAAGGCAGTGATGTAAAGATGGACGTAGCTTTGAAGCCATACAGTCCTGTCAGGCTTTGTAACGACCATCAGCAGCTCTGTCAGTCAGTCAGTGAACACAGGTGGAGCTACTCACTGCTCCACTGGTGCTGATCTTCCCTTTCATTGTGTTTACAGTGCAGATATAATGAGAAGAGACAGGAACATTTATTCAAGCGAGGATTCCTCCACCTTGCCTCCTTCCTCTCTCACACACACACACACACAAACACACACACAGCACTGACTGAGCTGTGATATAGGCTGCACACTGACAGAGGTTGCGTTCGCCGCCTGTAGATGTTTAACCAAATGGTTGCCACCGGTAATGGCACCAATCAAACTAAACATTCACAGTGACTCGTCCTTCTGATTTTACCTTTGCAATATCCAAGATATCAACACAGAGTGAATGGGAGTAATATTGAGATTTGTTTCTTTCATATGTTTATTATCTAGCAGCAGCTTGTGAACGCTGAAGGAGACACGAGTGTGGCCTCGGTGATTGTTTAGCCTCTGCATGATTGCAGTGCATTATAGAGGAAAAGTGAAACATCATGTTATTCATGTCAAACAGGGAAGATTTACTTCCAACTTACCTGCTCCAGTGTGTCCAGCTGATGGTAGCCAATGATAGCAAACTAATTGAGCTAAATAACTGACATTGGTGAGGATGTTTGTTGACTTCATTCTCATTTCTGCCTTTCTACTCTCACACTTTGAGATGCTTGATGATTCAGATGTGTTTCCAGTCTGCTGTCGACACCGGAGCTGCTGCTCGTTAAATACGGTTAGCGTTAGCTTAGCTTTAGCTACTAACCGCTCCCTAGGCGATACCTGGCAACCAGTACAATTAAAGGTTGGAGCGAGAGCGGGCGAGTGTGAATGCGACACCTACTGGCTGGAAGGGATAAAATTTGTAGATTATAGCTGCTGCGCAGCGATGGGTCGGGTCCGGGCTACTTTTGGGCAAATTTAGGCAATTCTGAGCAACAAACAGGAGAATAGGAAGACAAGACAGTTGTCCTTATAATGTCCAATTTGCATCAGTTGAGGATTGAACCCACAACCTCGGGAATCAAAGACCATTGTCTAACGCACTGAGCTAATTGACAAGTGGCAGTTCAACAGTGGCTTCACAAATTGAGTAAGCCATTCACTGTCGTGTAGGCAGAAAAAGAAAAATCAGTTTTTGAGGTAAAATAATGATATGTATTTGTCAAACATCTACTATGAGTCTAAGATGTTAGGAGCATTCGCAGATGGTCCAGTCCAAGCTATTTGAATTTTTAAATTTAGAAGCTTGCTGTGATGCCACCATTAGGACAATTGTCTTGTATTTCGTGTTGAGGACATTTGACATTTTGATCTGTCATCATCATCATCACCCTGGCTGGGTCTCGAACTCACAACCTCTGACACCAAGAACCAGCGCTTAACTCAGTGAGCTAATTATCTGGAAGTGAAACATGGTGTGTGTCTTCTCAAATAGACTCAGGGAGTCAGTGCCCGGGCAGCTGTTGTGAACGCAGATTTCTGTTATCTAAACAAAAATCTGTTAATACATAAATTGCATTTAGACAGCAAAATAGCTTGAGGACATCTGACATTTTGATCTGTCATCATCATCATCACCCTCGCTGGGTCTCGAACTCACAATCTCTGACACGAAGAACCAGCTCCTAACTCGCTGAGCTAATCAGCTGGTAGTGAGACCTGCTGTGTAGCTTCATTTATCCACTCAGGTGAGTCAGTGAGCAGCTGTTGTGATGAAATGGTCAAAATGTCAATAATTCAGTCATCTAAACAAAAATCTGATAATACATAAATTGCATCTTGACAGCATGGAAATGTTGGTGATTTGTTTTTAATGATAAGTGTTTTGCTTCATAAGAGAAAATATGATGTTTAAAAATTCCACACTCACATTGGCTGCAGTTGTTCCCATGAGAGCAGAATTCAAAATGTTCTCAAAAATTCAGTTTTTGAACTAAAATTCTGATATTTGCTAAACTTCATCAACCATGACTCCAGAATATTGTCATTTTTTTTCAGGAAGTTTGAAAATGTATTTAGCAAGAATTTGATGGTATATGTTTACAGTAGTGTTTACAGTCAAACGTTTTCATGCACTGTAGGCTCAATTTTTGCTTAATCAAAAATCCGAGAAACAAGTTTTGTGGAGGACGGTCTGGAGATGCTCTGTAGCAAGTTTGGTGTCAATTGAGCAAAAATTGTGGGAGGAGATACATTTTAAAAGTTTTACAGTTATTGAAAAAAACAGAGTGATGGACTTCATAATTTGTAATGAGTTTAAGTGGACAAAAGTTTCAGCAGTATTGAGGCTACATTGTGGTGAAGTTTCAACACTGTAGCATCTACCGTTGGTTTGGTAGGAATTTTTAAAGTTTTTAAATTTAAACGCTTATTGTGCCCCCCCTAGGAGGGGGGGCACATGTCCTTGGAGTTGAGTGAATCTGGCATGGGACTGAACCTTTGTGCAAAGTTTGGTGAGTTTTCGCCCATGGGAAGTATGACTTCCTTGGAAGAAGAAAGAAAGAAAGAAAGAAAGAAAGAAGAAGAAGAAGAAGAAGAAGAATTCCTAGGAATACAATAGTGTCCCGGCAGCTTAGCTGCCCGGACCCTAATAACACCTTTAAGGCATGTCCGCGTCATTTATTGGTATTTTAACAGTGGAAAACGCAGTTCTTTACTTTACTTTACTTTATTGTTTTATTGTATGTGGACAGTCCCAATTAATCAACTGCATCAAATACAGTCAAAAGGGCAGATGGTTAAATCTGTGCACAAATGATTTCAGTTCCAGTCCATATACGATGACTCAACATGTCTAGAGCCTCTGTGACGTCATTCACAGGTTTCAGAGGAGCCGTCCTGCAGAACCTGTTGAGGCCAAACTCAAAAACTTTAAACATTAGCCTATTTAAGTTATTCGTAAATTACATAAGAATTCACCTCCCACATAGTCATGAAGGAGGAATTAGCTGAAGAGATCATTTTGAGTTTGGGAGTTTTTTGCTTTGCATCTGTGCACAGATGTTCACACAATGACCTGTAGCCTATTTGAGTTTCTTTGAACTGCAACTGAAATCATTTGTGCACAGATTTAACCGTCTGTTCTTTGTTTGTTTTAAAAGACAGATGCTTGGTTTCTTTCTTTTACAGAAATATATAAAACCTACACATTCAGAAATTTGAATTTCTCATGCAAATTATATGAACATCACTTTTTTAGAAACTCTAAATTGTAGTGACCCCAATTAGAGTGGACTCATGTCAAGCAATGGCTTAGGTTAGTTTGTTATATTTAATCCAGAGTCTCTGGTTATATCATATGTCCAACGTCGCTACTTAATAAAGCCAAACTGAAACCAGCTGCTCTTGACCAAGCTGAGCCGCAGCACGGCGCGCTCTTGTGCCTCCGAGTAGCAGAATTAATGTGGTCAGTCCTGTAGGTCATTTATTATAATCCCGCTCTAATAAGTCTCTTCAGAAGCAGCAGCAGCGTTTTAGAAGATCCTTGGAACCTGTTTCTCTATTGTTCCCTGGCTCATTGTTAACAGGCTCTTTCTGTATTGTGGAGCAATCAGCCACAGTCTGCATTCCCCCAGTACATCCTTCATCATTAGGCCCAAACAGCCTGCATACACTGACTCCCCCTTTATGTCTCTCTTCTGTATCTCCATTTGCTTTTTACTGCTGCAGGCTGCCGGTTACCGGTGGGGGTCAGCAGGTTAGCTCTTTTGTTTGCTGCTGGGTTTTTTTTTCCAGGAGGCGGCGTGCATCGCTGTGCACCGGCTGCCCGGCTCTACACGACCATTTGTATCCCAGTTTCTCCCCCGTATATAATGAGCCTCCGGAAGTGAGAGAGTGGTGTTAGCTTGTTTTAAAATGAGCAGATCCACCTCACCGCAGCCGTAATGAGCTGGACTTTCTTTTTTAGCCAGAAGACTTTTGTATCAGTCATATGTACATGTGCATCTCACAGGTTTGTGAGTGGGCAGTGCATGCATCATATTTCTGACTGTTTTTGGGGGCAAAGTTTATTCAGATACTCCATCCTCCATTTCCACAATGTAACTAAAGAAGCGCAGTGTTTCATCGTTGGTCTTAAAGGGATAGTTCAACAGCAGAGCCGTGGTTTCCCGCATCAAACTCATCAAATAATCCAATGAGTTTGATGCAATCCAACAACTCCAAAACGCTCTGGTGGACAAGTTGTGACCTGCACATTCACCACACTATGAGATAATAACAGAACGTTACCAGACAGAGTTGTTTCAGAGGTAAATTCATGCGAAACAGCTGATGCGTGTTCCCATCAGGGGCAGTTTTTCATCAAACAGTCTCTGCATTTACCTCTAAAACAACTCTGTCTCGTAACGTTCTGTTATTATCTCATAGCGTGGTGAATATGCAGGTCACAACTTGTGTGAGTATTTTGGAGTTGTTGGATTGTGTATTTGATGAGGAAAACCAAGAAATTCCATTAGCCTCCGTAGTGTAGCTCTGAGCAGCTCGCGGCTCTGCTCCGCCGTTCTAAAAATAGCTTGCACCGTCAATTAAAGGTAACGAACCTACTGCTAAGACTTTAGGGATTATCCCTTTAAACTGCCGACTGGACCACTGAGGAAACATATGATACATACATCAGAAATACAGGTCATCATTTTTGATGTTTTGGTTGTTTTTTGGGATGCACCGACACAATATTAAAGGCAACGTATGCAAGTCTGGTCGCTTGTTCAGTGTGTTTGTGACGAGAGCTGGGACACCGGGTCGGAGGCTCTGGTTAGTTTTCAGCCAAGAGAGGCTAGGTGGAAGGCAGAAAGCCTAAATTTTCCCTCGTAACAAGTCATTCAACCATCACAATTACTTGTAAGCTGTTTAATTAAGGTCAAAATCTTGCAGAGTTCCTCTTATAATGGGATTGTTCTCTAGTTTAGTAGCTTCACTCTCTGATTAACTCATTGTATATCACTGATTTCTAACTATTTCCTTGAGTTCTTGTCCTGCAGTTACAGATATTTTAAATAAACAGGAAGTAGCTACATGCAAAAGGACAAAAGCCAAATCCAAAACTCCATCAATTCAACAGGATTCATGGGCACATGCATGTTCTTTACAGTCCCCAGTTGATGCAGCTTATAAAGTAAAAGAACAATAGTAAATCAGAATATCTAAATAGTGGAAAAATGTCTTATTTGATCTACAAATGCAGTGCTTCGTATCCTTCAAGGGGACGGGGAGAAAAATCTTGTTTTTGTTGTTTTATTTCTGTCATTTTCATTGTTGCACATAATTACAAATGGCTCCCCTGACAGTTGGTCTGCATTTAGATGTAATAATCCTGCTGGAGGCTGCTGGGAGCTGCAACAGCCACTGAGATAATGTTTTTCCATATTGGCATGTTGTAATTAGATTGACCTTCACCCGGTGCTGCAACACCAATTTTCAGCTTGTCCACAACACCTTTCCCACTCTGGAAAACTGCACCGTGAGCTTTCAGCAGCTCTCCACACCCTCCAACACTATACGACTGCCTGCAGCCGCCGAGTGTGTGTTTGCCTGTTAGTTTTAATAAGTCTGATGTGGTGGGGCTGTTGGATCGGAGGGTCGAGCCCCTCTGAGGCGTGGAGACCCAACGTTGCTGAGCTAGATGCTTCACCGCTGTGCAGATCGATCGTAGGTGTGATCCCGCTCTCTCCCAGCCACCCACCTTCAACCGCGTTCCTCGCTCCGTCTCCACCTGTGTGTGTTTACTCTTATGAAAAGCTTTGGCCTCTGATTTTCTCTCTGTCCACCTGAACGCTGACTTATTGATCACTGTCACATTCTCTCACTCCCAGGCCTTCAGATTGCCTCTCTCTAGTCCGACGCCCGTGGAGCCGGGTGGAGACGCTGACAGCCAGGTGTCCTCTCCCCACCGGCAGCTCCGGCTCTCCGGCTATCTGATTTGCTGCGGGCAATGCTGCAGGTTGAATAGATGATTGACTCGGGTCTGGGCTGCCACCGAGTACTACTCCAACGTTAACGGCAAAACCAAAATGCAGGATAATAAGTAGAAGAAGTGGGAAGAGTGTTTATAGGCTTGCAATGCATGTGTGTGTGTGTGTGCCTGTGTGTGTGTGTCTGTCTGTGTGTGTGGTAAATCCTCCAATTTGGAGGACACAGAAGCAGAATGCTTTGCTCTAAATGAGCTCCCAAGAGTGAAGAGTCCTCCAGTTTTTACCCCTCCCTGTAGGTATTCAACACACAGAGGAGCTGCTGGACTTACATTAAACCATGTGCACACACACAGACACACACACACACACACACTTGTACACCTCACTGCTTACAACATGTACCAGCGAACAACAAATGGGTGTTGAAATGAGTATATTTATTTCATGAAATGTTCATCAAGTATTTCTATTTGAACATTTTTCTCATTGTCAATACGCAGCTAGAAACAAAGGCTCAGAACGAGGAGCTCTGTTTTAAGGAGACACGGGTAAAAAGAAGTTTGAACATCTAGTATAAAATGTGTTGTGGGATTAAAGGTACAAGGTAGTTGTGTTACCTGCATGTGAATGATTTGCTGCCGCTGTGCAGAAAACAAAACTTTCTTTAAACACAGAAAACAGTTCAGTTTCTGTTTAAATCTACATTTCTCGTGGAATATTTTCAGCACTTTATCTTCAGGTCAAAACAACACTTTGATGTTACATTTTTCTCAATCGCTGAACAACTGTCCTCCTACACACAATACACATGCACAAATGTTCACAGTTTAACAGCAGCTACAGGTCAACACAGAGAATCACAGAGAGATAAATGTTGCTTTGTTTTTTTTGGAAGTTAGAGCCCTGAATGTGTTATGCATGAAGTGTACGTTTAAACAGATACTGGGTTCTTTCTGTGGACGTTTTGAAAGGAGTTTATGTTGTCTTTTTGTTTCTCCTTCGTCCTTCGTCCTCTCTACAGTCCATCCAGCAAAAAATGTTTGTGATTGTTGCGGGCAAAAATGATTGATTGTGCAGCAGGTTTTCATGAAAGATGCAATGGAATAGGCTGAGCATTTATGCAATTTTATCCAATGAAATTGCTGGAATTTGCAAAAACTGCAGGAGCTAGCAAGTAAATGTCATTATAAGAAGGATTACCCGACACCCTGTTCTCACTAGGCTACAGCCCTAATGTAAAAAGACACATTTCTAATGATGTACTGTGATAAGAAAGTAGACTACATCATATATATTTAAATTAAATTTAAATACAACTTACGTTGGTAAATGAGACTGATTTGCCTTATTCATGGGGTTTGCTCTGAGCTTTCCTGGCTTTATGTCACGTCAGGTGTTCCCAAGGCAACAGAGGGGTGGCTGCTTCTATGTGTAGTAAACATGCAACATTTTTTCAACTTGAAGAAGATATGTGTCACTTTTTTTTGCAACAAAATACAGCGATTATGAAATCAGGCAAGCCCCTTATTTTGTGCAGAAATCGGCGATTTTGGCTGCAAAAGAGCAGCATTTTATTTATTTTTTATGTGACCCCCCCCCCCCCCCCCCCCCTAAATGATATGTGGGCTTTGGCTGATTGTGCAACTCCACAATCTTGGTTTTCTGAAGGGACTGTGTGTAGTTGCCTCTCTGAATAGGAAACACAGATTATTTGCAAACCCTGTGTCAAATACCCAGGACTGTCCCTTTAATACCACAACGTACAGTTACATTTCAGACAGGTGGTTCTCTTACTTTCAGTCCCTTTTGTGGGGAAATAAGAGCGAGTCTGGAAATACAAAACCGAAAAGGTGAAGAAAAGTAGGTGTTGTCATGATGGGCTGCCATTTTCTCTGAATAGCCGTCTGGTTGTCGGAGCGGCTGCCACCGGAGACTCTCGGAGGGATCGTTAACATTCCTGCTGGAGCACAGAGCAGCCAGTTATTCCTTAAATGAGGCCGACAGAAGGTATTTAGATTCTGTACAACCTTTGCTCAGACAAACAAATTGTTTACAAGGATACTAATGAATTCATCAGTCTTAATTAGCAAAGACTAACAGCAGTGGGAATCAGCAGACAGGATATAGTATATGTATAGATATGTACCTGGTCCTGCAGGTGTTCGTATTGTACACACAATCGACAGGTAGAAACACACTCATGACTTAATGATGTGTACGTTTGTCCTCGGAAACAGACACACAGGGAAACACATGCAAGAACAAACACAGTGATGGGATAACAGAGCTAAAAAAAAAAAAAAAAAACGTATTATTGTGAACATCAATCACTTACCTTACCTGTCTCTGAGTGTATGACGGGCACAGACTCTCTCACAAACACACTAACGAGGAGGCAGTTGTTATTCAACCATATTGTGTGAATTCATTCGCTGGAGTCGGAGCCAGAGGGGAGAGCTGGAGGTGCTTATTTCCCTCAAATAGAAAATAGACTGAATCATAAGTCGCTGAGTGGTGAGTGATGAAAGCAGCGATTTAGAGCTGAAAGAAGAAAAAAGCACAGACACATAAATAACAGAGTCAGTTGTTCACTTGCTCCCTGACAGTGATTGACTTGGTCTCTTATCTAAAGGGTCAAAGTCTTGCTCAGCTTAAAAAGTCTTTTTGATGTAAAAACGCCTCGTCACGGTCGCCTGACTCCTTAAGCTCAGCGTAGCACCAGGAACATCCCTGTTTATCCAGGGATGTAGAGCAGGTCGTCCACTAACCAGCAGGTCGGTGGTGTCGAAGTCGAAGTGTCCTTGAGCAAGATAGTGCAGCCACACTGGCCCCCCATGCGCTATGCAAATGCTAGATACAAGTGCTGTATGAATGTGACTGTAGCAACTAGAAAAGCACAATAAAAGTGCAAGTCCATTTACCATATCCAGAGTTTTATAAAATATGAGCTTTTTGTGTGAAAAGTTTTTCTATGTATATTCTTGATTTATGGCAAAAAGATGTTTTGTAAGGTCACACAGACCTTTGACCTTTTGACCACCAAAGTCTTACAAGGTCATTCATGAGTCCTGGTAAATGTTTGTGCAAAATTCGTCTTCGGCTTTGTTGAGATGTTACTGAGCTATCATTGGATGGATGCACCGCGGGCAACGATGCTAACCGTTTCGCCAAGAGGCCAATGGCCACTTGGCAAGTGGGTTAGCACGTCTTTTATGGGTGAGTGAGTTTAAAGCAGAAGTGATATATTTGTGTTAATATAAGTCTTAAATAGTTATATCTTCCGACAGCAATCACTTACATGGACTCTGCTCTGCTCTGAGCCGAGGAGAAAACATTTATCGTATCCTACAGTTTTTATCCAATGAGGAGAGAGAACGCCATGCAGGGCTGTGTGTGCAGCCAAGGAACGCCGTGAATGTGGTGACGTAGCGACGAGGACTGTTATGGTGCGTTCAAGGAAACTCGTATTTTTCCGACCGTGAAGTGGTACCAGTTCGATCTGGTAGAGTTCACCGGTCGGAAGTTACGAGTGGCCGTTATAGTGACTTTCACCGGTAAAAAAAGGTCGGAAAAACACGAGTGGGTTGCCTGAAACGCTACAAAGTCGTAAGTTGTGACTTGAAGCTGTAATTTACGATTTCAAAAGCCTGCCTGGAACGCAGCATTAGCGAAAACGACCGGACCACTTACTTCTGCTTTAACTTCAGTACCGCTAACCGCCACACGCTGTCACTTCTTACTGGTACCTCGTGACTGTGACTATACCTGCGGACCTCTGTTACACATGGACATAAATAAAATATGAAAACTGTACACCTCCAGTTTTGGGCATCACTGGTACGAACTCAGATGAAGCTGCAAGCGATTTCATTTCACTTCGCAGATTCATTTGCAGAAGAAGCCGTTGAGTCCGAACGACATATGCAGGCCTAACCTAATGATGACAGAGAGGCAACACCTAGCAGCTTTTGTTTACAAGCAACTTGGCGTCCACCAAAGAGCAGCTATCGGTCATTTCGGCTTTCGCTTTGATTTTTGAGAGACTTAAAGGGATAGTTCAACATTTTGGCAAATTGGCCCATTGCCATAATCGCTATAGTCATAGCAGTAGGTTCATTACCTTTAATTGTAGGTGTAAGCTATTTTCAGTACGGCGGAGCGCAGCAGCTGGCTGCTCAGAGCTACACTATGGAGGCTAACGGAATTTCTTGGTTTCCCTCATTAAACTCATCAAATTCAACATCCCAAAACTCCACAGCGCTTTTGTAGACAAGTTGTGAGCTGCACAACCACCACGCTATGAGATAATGACGGAACGATATAGGGCTGAAACGATTCCTCGAGTAATTCGAGTACCTCGATTACAAAAAATGGTCCGAGGATTTTTTTCTGCCTCGAGGAATCGTTAATTTAATTGTAGTTCAGGCGGCCGCACGGACTTTCAATGTGGCACAACGTGCGCCGTAACGTAACCTATGAACGTAACCGTGCACGCCCCCCCCCCCCCGCGCGGCCGTTCGCCGCGGATGACAGCGGAGATGGGGAGGAGGGGGGCGGCGGCGGCGAGGCGATGGCCGCGATGACGGGGGGACGGTGGCGAGTGGCGACAACACAGCAGAACAATCCTGCCTAGGAGCTATCCATGGTTAGGCTACTTAACCAAAGTCTCTTGAAATATCAAACAAAGAAAAGGACTATGGACTGTGGAAGTTTGAATGGCCAAAATACTTAAGTTATCATGACGTGAACCATATGTTGCGGTGAGACCGTTGATTAGGTAGAAACCTTAACGGGGGGGCGGACGTGGGTGTTTGACTGAGGGAGAAAAAGGCGACAAAAAGACAGAAAATGTCTCTCTATAGGCACTCTAGTTGTAACACGGCCCTTGCATACCACAGCAGCACGTCTTCCATGTTGCAGCATCTCCACAGAAAACATTTTTGATATCTTGAAAGTAATTTAATTTTATTTATTTTTGATATCTTGAAAGTAATTTAATTTAATTTATTTTTATTTGTGTTTTATTTATTCTTATTTATGTTAGCAGCAGTCGCCTCTTTAGTAATGTTTCAAGACCAGAAAATACTTGCTTGTGAATTTAAGAAATAAAAACAGTTGATTCTACAAAAGGAAACCAATTGGTCATTCATTATTGAGTGAAATATGTTATTTTCTCTTGTGTATTCATAATTGCTCTTTAACCAAGCAAAAATACGTTTTATCCGATTACTCGATTAATCGATGTAATTTTCAGTAGAGTACTCGATTACTAAAATATTCGATAGCTGCAGCCCTAGAACGATACGAAACGGAGCCGTTTTCGAGGTAAATTCATACAAAACCGCTGATGCGCGTTGCGTTCAGGGACAGTTTTTCAGCAAGCAGTCTCCGTATTTACCCTGTATTTACCTCGAAAACGGCTCCGTTTCGTATCGTTCCGTCATTATCTCATAGCGTGGTGGTTGTGCAGGTCACAACTTGTCTACAAAAGCGCTGTGGAGTTTTGGGATGTTGAATTTGATGAGTTTAATGAGGGAAACCAAGAAATTCCGTTAGCCTCCATAGCGTAGCTCTGAGCAGCCAGCTGCTGCGCTCCGCCGTACTGAAAATAGCTTACACCTACAATTAAAGGTAATGAACCTACTGCTATGACTATAGCGATTATGGCAATGGGCCAATTTGCCAAAATGTTGAACTATCCCTTTAAGCCACGTATATTTTCTTTGCAAAACTGGCAGAACTCCTTAGAAGCCATCAATCCTGCAAATCTACAACAACCACATTTGTTGACACGTTTTCTGTCACTCTGGATCGTTGCTCTGATTGGTTTGAGGTCTGCTCAGTTGCGTACAGAGGCATTTTGGTCTGCGTCCATTGGTCACGCCTCTTGGAAGTCGGAGGTTAAAACACTGTCCTCAGACCGAGCTAACGAAACAACAAGACCATGAGACGACCAGCTATCACCTGTGAAGACAAGAGGTCAACAGCAAACTGTCTTTCCTGAATGCCCGTCTCCTTATAAGATCTACCAGCCATCGATCCTGAAAACATCTGGCCAGCATGAGAGGATTTCACTGCTCTCCAGCAGACTTCACTCCTCAAAGTTCAGACAAAGAGCAAGTCGAAGCTCTGCATCGTCAGCTGCAGCCACACCAACAAGAGGCAGCAGAGGAGCTGATTGAACGAACAAACAGACTCTTCTGAAACATTAATGATTCTTGCACCAATAGAAATCCTTAAGCCTTGGTTGGTCGGAGCTCTTGCTGGGAGGTGCCCGATTCTGACACGAGCTTCAAAGCTGGGTGCAGTCAGGAGGTCAGAGGTCACAACACCTGCTGCAGTAAGGCACGCAGAACCAAGCTGTGGAAAGAAAACACTAAGAAAAGGTGGGAAATGGTGAAGAATAGGGGTATAAAATCTGACTGTGAGGTAACCCGAAGAAGGATATTTTACGGTCCACTCACTGAACCATAAAAAAGTTTCTCTTTTGATTCCCTGTCGGAGGGCTCGATCAATACACCTCAGCTTCCTGCTAGCGTTTGTTAGAGCTGCCTATGCAAGTCAGAGGCTACGTGGAGTCATGATCAGAATAAAAAACACCTTATTAATAAATGATTAGGCTGGACTGAAGGCTCGGCACCTTTGTTATTTCTCACAACCATGAATGGCAGATGATGTAGGTTAGTTGTTAAGGTCTTATTTGTATGCAGATTGCAGAGTGTATGTATGTATGTACAAAAGTTGTCTTTTCCAAACTTATAAAAATTCAACCTAAGAACGCTTTTTCAAAGTGACAAGACTGAAGACGACAATTACATAAAGACATAGACAATATGAATAAGACAGCTGAGGGGTGAGGAAAGGCTGAGTGAATCAGTGCAGTGCAGACGGCTCTACAAAGAAGTGACAGCACAAATCACAACATTAGACAAATTTCATTTTAGGCGTATATGAGGAGAGGTGAGAATAAATCTTCACTTCATTATGAACCTGAGGATGAATTTAGGTGATTTACTGAGTAGTTAAGACAGAAAACATCTCTGCAGAGACCTGAGCTACATGACTCTTCACTCTTACAAGACAAGTCTATATTATTCATTCATTCATTCACATTGATGCAGGTAATATCATATAAACCAGGAGACAAAAACGTGAGTAGTTACCGACAAACAAGAGAGGAACTAATCAGGAACGACATCATAATTATCGGATCATTAATGTCACTTAATGACCTAGTGATGAGTTGCTAAAGAACAGATTGGGAGCTTCTGTATTAATGAATTAGCTCACACTTCATAATTATGTGTGAAATGGAGTAAGTGACAGTGTCGTCATCAGTCGCTGCTGATTAAATCTTCACCGAGCCACAGTCTGGCACCAAGTAGTCAAGACCTGCTCGTTACTCATTAGTTACTCTCTCGTTATAATGTGACACATCAAAATGAGCAGTTACTTAGCTCCTCACACCTCCTCAGAGGTGGAGCCGCATGTTTTTCCAGATGTTGAGGGTCTATCCTCTGATAACAGTTGAATCATTTATTTCATATGGTATAAGGTATTTATCCTAACAATTGACAACTTTGTGTGCATATGTAAAGAAACAATCACATTTGTGTACCAGTACATATGAACGAATAAATGAATGAATGACTGAAGACTTCGCTGAAGATTTCGCACATGTGAAAATAATACAGTACGATAAAAGAAAAAAGCAAACACTTATGACGACAGTTACAAAACACAAAATAAAACAAAAACCAACCAAAGAAGAAATACTAAACATGTTCACAAAGAACTTCTCAGTAATTAGTTTTACAGGTTACCAATGAATCATCTTGTGACTTTTCTATATTCACCAATTGCCCACACTTCCATCATGAAGCTGTAGTGTTACATACAACAATAGAAAAATAAATAATGTAATGAACAAATAGATAATGCAAATCTCTTACTTTACCTTCAGTTGTTTTTGTCTCGTTGGATCCACTCGTTCCCAGGTTTTTTCTTGCTGGCGTCCATGGTGACGGCTTCTCATAGTCTTGTTGTGAAGGTCACAGACATGGTGAATAATGCCAACTTATAGAAGCGCCTGAGAAACATTAAACAGCACAATAGAAACAACCAGAAATTACCACTGTTGTGTAAGCTCTTACAACAGCAAATCGCTTATGACGTCTTTCAACCTGTTGAGGCCTTGAAAAGTGAAACACAACATTCATAATAAAGACAGAATGATAAATATTCAAACGTTTTCCACGGAGGTTTCCATCCAAACGAAGGACCAAATAATTTCACTGATGATCACACCTTCATCCAGAGAGAAACAACTCATCTGTGAGATCAGCTACTTCTTCTTCTTCTTATCTTGATTGGAGTGAAATGTTCATCATCTCAGCCAACCATTTATGATTAAAAACCCCTGATGTAATATGTAATTACTTCATGATGGATTTATGGACATAATGAGCCACTTATGAGACTTACAGCAGCTTTTTTTTTTTTGACCGTGTTCTAGGTCGAATGTTTCCAGACCTTGTGCAGATGTATTCTAACGTTATGTCTACTGTATGATGTGAGTACTTACTCACAAGGGCTGGGGATAAAAGCCTCCCTCTCCATGACGACAGAGTACCAGGATGTATCACGCTTATCTATGGTGGCAACATGAATTACCTCCTTGCAGTTCAGTGCACAGTCTGATGAGTCATTTCTGCCCATGCACAAATTAATTATCTCCTCCTGGTCGCCTGAACCGTGTGTGTGTGTGTGTGTGTGTGAAATTTTCTCATAATTTCTGTGGTTACGAATTGTTTTCGGCAGGTCACGGTGACCTTGACCTCAAGAATCCTTGAGTCATTGTTTGTGCCAAATCTAGAGAGGTTATACCATCTCCTCCAAAAGTATTGGAGCAGCGAGGCCACTTCCTTTATTTCTGCTGTAGACTGAAAACATCTGGGTTTGACATCAAAAGATGAATATGAGACAGGAGATCAATATTTCAGCTTTTATCTCCAGGTATTTACATCAAGACAGAAGAAGCTTCATTTGTAACTGGGCACCACCTTTTTAGGTGAGCAAAGGTTATTGAAACAGACAGAGCTGAATTAGTTTAAAGTGAGTAATACTTAAAGGGGCCATATTATGGAAATAACACTTTTTGGAGGCTCTTTAACATATATTTGGGTGTTTGACTTGCCTTCCACCCCCCAAAATATTTAGTTTTATTATGGATCGCCATTTCCGCCTGGATAGCAGATATGCATACATAACAATCAAAGTATAAGGCAAGGCAAGGCAAGGCAATTTTATTTGTATAGCCCGTTTTTACAAACAGTTTGTCTCAAAGGGCTTTACATGGCATCGTAACAACATCCTCTGTCCTTAGACCCTCACATCGACTGAGGAAAAACTTCATAACACAGTAAAATTTCAGAATTGATTTATTAAAATACAAAACAATAGTGCAAAACATAGGTTCAACTCATTCAACACATTACATTAAGATTTCACAGAGTGTTACAGTTAAAGATAAGAATTCAACCGACTAGCTAAACATAACTTCTTTACAAATAATGGCCTCTTTTATTTTCTAGAACTGACAAAAAAAATCTGTAATGTTCAGGCTCCCTAGGTTGAAATCCATGTGGTTTTACGAGCTGTTCCTTCAGTTGTCATCTAATGATGTCATTAGTTTTGAAATTTGCATAATCCCACCCCTACCTGTGAGTACAGCTCATTTGCATTTAAAGAGACAGGCACTGAAACCAGCCGTTCTGAACAGGACTGTTTTTAGAGTATGAAAACGGCTGTGATGTTTGATCCTTGGGGTATTTTGACTGTCGCATGTCACAAATATGTCTTTAAGACACCTAAGAACTATTTCAATTTGTGGAAAAGGGGCAGAATATGTCTCCTTTAAAGGGATAGTTCACCCAAAATTGAAATTATCTCATGTTGACTAAAGGCTGGGAGAAGTTTCGGAGTCCTCCGTGGCTTCTCTGAGTTACAGCTGGGCTCCATGCAGCACTGCATGTCCATATGACGGTTGCGAACGGAGCTCACTTTTCTTCGTAACAAAAAGACACACCAAAAAACATCCAAATACCTCCATGCTGCTCGTATGTAATGTCCGTCTTGTATTGAAGCCCCGAAATGCGAAATTGTCCCGAAAAAAATTAAATAAGTCTATATTTCAAGCTTGTTTGTAGCGGAAGCTCCTCTTCCCAGTTCGTCCAAATTTGACGAACCGGGAAGAGGAGCTTCGAGAAGCTTCCGCTACAAAACAAGCTTGAAATATAGACTTATTTAATTTTTTTCAGGACAATTTCGCATTTCGGGGCTTCAATACAAGACAGACATTACATACGAGCAGCATGGAGGTATTTGGATGTTTTTTGGTGTGTCTTTTTGTTACGAAGACAGTTGGTATCCATTTGCAACCGTTATATGGACATGCACTGCTACGCCGAGACCCCCTGTAACTCAGAGAAGCCACGGAGGACTCTGAAACTTCTCCCAGCCCTTAGTCAACATGAGGGTGAGTAGATAATGAAATTTCAATTTTCGGTGAACTATCCCTTTAATATTTAGTTTCAAATCCTTTGTTTACAATAACTGCATCAACCCTGCGACCCACTCACATCCGACAAACTTTTGCATTCTTCTCCTTCTGTGGTGCTTGTCAGGGTTTCACTGCAGTTGTTGTTTGTTTCAGGGAGGTTTCTCCCCTCGGTCTCCTCTACCAGCTAAAATTCATGCTCAAGTCCGGAGACTGACTTGGTCAGTCTAAAACCTTCCTCTTCTTCCCCCTGATGAACTCCCTGGTTGTTTTGGCAGTGTGTGTGTGTGTGTGTGTGTGTGTTTTGGGTTGTTGTTGTTGTCAGTTTGTTTTAAGAGTAATTGACCATCACTGTCCGAATACTTTTGGTGGGGACTGTATGTCCGGGCGTTCCTGTGATATTTAATGTCCATAGGATTGCAGTGGATGGAGGAGCAAATTAAAAACAATGTTCATTTTGTTTATGAATGCAGTGAGTCAGCAAAAGCAACCAGGACAAATCTACAGATGCACACAGAGAGACGGAGCTGCATCGACAAACCTAGAGTCATTTTCGGTGGAGGCTGATGGGATGGAGATAACACTTGTTTGGTTGTTTTCCCATTGGGACACCGGCCCAATAACCTGGTGTCTAATAGCTGCATTTTTTTCCAGACTTGCAGACAAACTCAAAGCATCACATTCGCGGCTCGCCCATTCACACACTGATGAACAGCTATGAAGAGATAAAACAGATTTTTTTTTTTTTTAAAACAGTCACTGTCTAGTTTCCATCTCCTGAAGGACATTCAGAGGGGATTACAGTGTAGCTGGGGTGTGTGTTACACACAGCTAAACACTGGAGGAGCAGCTTTAAAAGAATAGTCGTGTCATCCGTGGCTAAAAGGAGGAAAATAAATGATCAGTGAAATGGAAACGTGGCTGCAGATCCAAAAACTCTGCTCTGCAGGGATATTAAACATCCAGGCGCTGATTAAAGCACAACGCTGTGAAGTTGGAGAAACTTCAGAGAGTCCATACTACTCTTGACATGCAAAGGTGACGAGTGTGGTGTCACAACAAAAATACACATCCACATCTCCACACTCATCATTTGTAAAAGGGATGTAATCAGTGGATTTTACCTCCCACCAGTTTGGAGCAGCAGCAGCAGTACAGTTTGCACAGACTGCTGTGAAACATGTTTTATCCACATTGAATAAACGCCCAGTAAATAAAAAAGAAAAAGTCATATCCTGCCGTGGTTGGTTGGATCGATTCCAAAATATCAGCACTTTCAATTTCAATGTCTCTTTTTTTTTAAAATATTGATTCCAGTGTCAATAGGACTGGAACCAGAGTTGGAGTTTGTCTTCGGTGGCCGTCTGTGCAAACAATTTTCTATTGTCGTGAATGCATGAATGTAAGTGCAGCTGCTCTTTGACGGTGCTGTTGTCATGTTGTGTGGACTCAATCATCACAGCTGAGGTGGTTCAGCACGTAGAACTCATGTTCTTAACACAGCAGCCTGTTCTCTCCGTCTCCCACTGTCCCTGTCAGATTAGAAAACAGACCGAAAAATAAATCCAAAATATCTTTAAATGCATGCACAGACAGTAGTAGCCCCATTTTCTGTTCTGCTTCACTTGGGAATCAAATCCATGTCTCGGAGGTTGCAGGTATAAATTAAACTTACAGTAAATTGAAAGCAAGCCTTTAGCAAATGTATAAAGATTTAGCCTATTGAAGATGCATATACCTCAGAAATCACTATGTTCTCTCTTAAATGAAAATACATGCAAAAAAAAGAACACTTATTGATGAATATAAGTGTCTATATCAGTAGCAGCAGCTCTGTCTTCATTTGCGATCATATAACCAGTATATGGATGAGTACAGAATTTGGGACTTGCATTGGTACTGACCAAATTCCCACGGTAATTCCTAGTATCGATTCAAGTCGAATCAAATGGTCGACCAAATTGACTGGACACACTGATTTGAGCCAAACATTTACATAAATACCTCTCTAGCCAGGCTTCAGTTTTCCTCTTTTTTTGGCCGGGTTCGGGCCGAGAATTAATGCTAGTGAGTTGGATTGCAACAGTGGGTTTGGGTTTAGATTTTCAGGACTGTTGAGAACTCTACTGTCTGTGAACAGACTCTCAGAGATCCCACTATTGCCGTTAAGGAAGACCCCTCATTATGTGTTTCTGTTTACACTTAACCATAACAATATATAGCCTATTCAAAATTCTGCTGTTTTGACTAATAATAATAATAATAATAATTTTATAAACAAAATAACTTCAATTATCACACATACACACAAAAAAGTACAGTAAAAACAGATACTGTTGCATACCATTAGTGGTTCCCAGGATACTGTATCAGTTTAAATGTGAGAGGTAGCCATCCCTATAGTGGGGCTGCTTAAGTCCATTTTTGAGCCGAATCGTTCACTTCATGGTACAAGCACCAAATTTGGTACAAATGATGTCCAGGACATACCTTCTAATAAAAGTACGTTGCCCAGCTGAAAATCCAAGAGGGCCGCCAGTTTTCAAGATGGCCGCCTCGTCAAACGCCAAAAAAAGGTTTTCGAGGTAGAACTTGAATTAACAGAAGAATGTTAATGATCCAAGCATCAAAATGAATGTATTATGACTGGAATAACTCGATGGTGTCAATTGAATTCCAATATGGCCACCAATTTTCAAGATAATGGCTATTAAATGACTAAAAAGTAGCGTTTTCGCGTTTTTTCTTCAGTTTTCTGCAATGATCTTAAGTGAAAATCTGCAGAATTCTGAGGGATGTGTTTTTTGTGTGAATCATTTGTGAAAATGTGTCCAAACTTTTGACTGTCACTCACCACACACACACACACACGCACACACACACACATACAGCAACACAAGCGTTCTTTACTGAAATAAAAGTACTAATTTAGCAATATAAATGATAATTCATTAAAATTCTGTGGTCAACATTTATTGGTTAGTAATTTTTTATAAGAGTGATGTCAAAGCACAACCAGGGCACACTGGTGACATCACTGCTGTGAGACTCAGCATGGGGTTCAGTGTCAGCTTGTAGTGTACTAACTGTAGTTGTAGTTTACTAACTGTTGTAGTGGTGTACTCACTGTAGTTGTAGTATACTTTAGTGTCCCAAATGCTATCTAATAAGCCCCTGTATAGACTCAACTAGAAGTTTAGTTAGTTGTAGTATTGTAGTTAGATAGCCGCACCTGAATTGACAGGATGTGCCAGCGCGGGATAGCCGAGCCAAGGGTAACGGGGCTTTAGTTACCTGGATGGTGTACAGATCGCACGGGATTTATGGCACTGGATGAACGATCGGGCTAGGTGTAGGGCACCAGATACTTGAACCTAGTTGTATCCCATATTCCAATGTGCTATGATATTTTGTATGTTTGGGTGGTAAAAGGATAATCCCTCGACCTTCAACTGTATAAGATGTCTGCCGATAATCCATTGAGTTGTGCTACTAAAACTGACTGGAGCAAGTGTTGCCTCTGTCAGACAGATACAAAAGCTATGCTTTGACACCTTTTCTGTGTACCGTTATCTAAAAATTAAAAGAAAAAAAAAAAAAAAAAAGAAAAAAATAGCCTATACAAAAAAAAATAAAAAAAAATGGGGGAGACAAAGACAGCCTCTACGTGGCCTCCCCTACAAGTAGCTTACAGGTCCAAAAGCTTTAAGTGAAACTAATGTCTTTGGGCTCTACTTTCGTGAACTAGGTGCAGGTGCAGCGGATCAGGCCTGCGCCTCACCTTCGCTTCTCCAACGGGGAGTGGTCAGGAGCAGATTGCGATTTTCCTTCGAAACGCAGCGGAGCGCATCCCGCCTACTTCCCTCCCACCGGCGCAAATGGCATAGAGGGAGGAGAGAAGGCGTGGAGTGGGTTTGACACAGCCGAGTCAGATCTTCACCAATCAAATGAGCTCCTCTCCTCGCCTTTCAATCCGCCGCGCGCGCAAGGCGGACGTTTGATTTCACCGTGGAAGAGAAGATGTGAATCAGCACCTACAGATTACAGCGGGGACAGCTCTCCATTCCGACACCCCTCCACTTCGACACCCCGCTGTTCCGAAATAGCCCCACTTCGAAACACCGCTACTCCGACACCCCCTCCTCCCCCCCACAGCTGTCCAAGGTGCTGAACCGCGTGACGTTGTTTACATTCTGCTTTGTGGCTTGTCTGTGAAACGTGCGCTGCTTAGGGACTGGGCAGATCTGTCCCACTTGCTTTCTCCCCGACTCCGTTGTTGGAGATCTCCCACACAGTAATAGAAATACACTTTTTTTCTTTTTCTCCCCCCCTGCTCCGCTCGAGCACGGCTGAAGCCGGCTTGAGCTCACACGGGCGCGAGGCTGCTGCAGCCGCCGCTCGCACTGACAGCTGACTGAGGGAGATGCTTTGGTTGGGCTTAGGCAATGAAGAAAGGAGTTGGTTAAGTTTAGTAAAAAAGACCAGGTAGAGGCTAGACAGGCTAGAAGCATAATGAACGTTATATGTCATTAATATGAAGTATTTGCTTGTTTTGCAGTTAATTATGCACATGATCCGTTTGACCCCAAAAAGGAAAAAAGGATCAATGCGCACTGCGCGCTGGGGGTTTCCCCCAATAGCCTTTTCGGAGTAGCGGGGTCTTTAGAAAAAATAGAAAACCCCGCTATTACGATGAATGGAAGTCTATTGTCGGAAAGGCGGGGCTTCGGAAAGGCGGGGTGTAACCGATTACAGCATAGACATTCAGCACATCTATATCGATTGTCCCGTCACACTGATGACAGATCAAAGGCTGCACAGATGAAAGATGAGGATGGATTACTGCTGTGTTGACACTACACGATTATCTGCTATATTTATGTATTTACTTATTGATTTATTGAGCCGCATCGTCACGCGACCATAACAAATAAAACTGAAAACAAATAAACTATCATCTCTCACAGCAAACCACAATCAGCCTGGCATCATAGTGAGCAGATATTAACATCTCCCCTCTCAGGTAAATTCTAAAGAAAAAAGAAAAAGAGAGACGCTCTGTGATGCTTCCGTTACACACAGCTGTTTGTTTATATTGTGATCTGTGCACACGTGTTTAAATATAGGTTACTAAATATGAGTGTCTTTATTAATGGAAAAGGGGTGTGTGTGTTTTGTTTTTTGTTTTTTTTTACTGGGCAACAGCTCTCAATCTGTCAGAGCAAGTGAGACGGGAGGAAACTGATGTTCTGGTCCGGTCCAAGCTGGCAGTGTCCGGTCGCGCGAACAGACCTCACGGGCTGATGATGCAAAAGTAGTCTGGGAGGGAGGAGGGAGGAGGAGGGAGCAGGTCTATCTATCTATCTAACCTATATTTAAACACGTGTGCACAGATCACAGCATAAACAAACAGCTGTGCGTAACGGAGGCATTTCAGTTTTATTTGTTATGGTCGCGTGACGATGCGGCGCTGGCCCCTAATAAATCAATAAGTAAATAAATAAATAAATAGCTGATAATCTGCAACGGCACAGTGTGTAGTGTCAACACCTGCTCTTGGGACATCCACGGCTGTCTCAGTCCCTCCCTGGTTTCATCTGTGTTAATTCAGTCAGGCTGAGTTTCCATTACGCAAGCCTTTGATCTGCCATCAGTGTGACGGGACAATCTATATAGATATAGGTGTATGTGCTGATTCAGATACAATAAATAGGGGTTATTGTGATGATTATTATTATTATGATTATTGTTAATTGCATTTAAATGTGCCTGGAAGTGTGGAAATCTGCCTGTGGGGTCTTGGTGACGTGTCTGCACTGCGCGCTGGGCAGTCAAATTGCCACTGCGCTGGCTGCGCTTCGCCTTGCGCTGAGAGTAGACCAGGTTGGAGCTGGCGAGCTTTCAGCGCACTCTCCGCGCGGTCTATCGGCAACAAATTGTCACTGCGCCACGGCGAATCTGTCGACATCTCCCCCTGCTGCGCGACCACTCCCATCTCAGCGCACAGCAGTCTGCCAATTTACCGAATCCGCTGCGCACCTTGTTGCACTGGACGATAATACCACTTCGCCAGCTGCGTCAGGGCTCGCTTCGCTGTGCCACCCTGAGTTGCGCCAAGAAATTAGGGCCCCTAGTTTGTGAGTGTTTTTTTCATTTAATTCGCATTGTATCATCATAATATTCAATAATTTTGATTTTCTAAATGCAGAGTTGTATTTCTCATGTGCAAAAACACATATTTCAATGTATAAACCATCAGAATAGGACTATTCAATCAAAATATAGTTCAAACGCTGTTTCAAACCACTTCGAATGGCGGCCATCTTGAAAAATGGTGGCCACTTTGTTTGTTCAAGTGGGCAACGTACTTTTATGAGATAGTAGGTCCAAAAGCACTTGTGTACCAAATTTGGCGCTTGTACCACAAAGTGAACGATTTTTCATTAATGTGCTCCACTACTAAATTCATGAAACTGCTCATCACCTGTCCTTAGCTTAATATGGAAGACATAGAGCTTATAAACCACTAAAGAGCCATGAATGAAGAATAATACAAAGAAAGAAGGGCAGGTGGTAAGTAAGAAAAATCTGTTATAGCTACAGTACTGTAAGTGATATTCAATGAGCTGGGTCTCAAGGATGAACTGACTAGACTTTAATGGTCGAGACTTCACTGCACTTTTACACACCAATACTTTTAATAAAATGTAAACTGTAAAAGATTATACAATAGACAATGGATCCAAGTATAAAGAAGCAAAGAAAAATCCATCACTTTAAGCTTATATGTAAAGAACATATTAATATTATATATTGAGTTTAATATCCTTTGAAAACAGCATTATTCACATCCTTGATACCGAAGCATGTCAGTTTGTTGCTGTGTGTGTTGGTTATTTAACCAGACGTCTCCTTTGAGGCAACATTAATGCATCACATAAAGAAACATAAAGTCTTTCTTTCTTTCTTTTTTTGCTCGTGCTGAATCAAACACTGCAACACGTGTAGCCGTCTGATTGAATAGAGTGGAATGAATTACATATTCAGGAATCGGCCTCTGTCAGTTTATCTGCAGACTAGAAGCTAATAATGAGCTTATCTTATCCCAGGCAACCGAATGTGACACCTCATTCCAAGGCCACAGAGCTGGGCAGCCATGACAGTGTGTGTGTGTGTGTGTGTGTGTGTGTGTGTGTGTGTGTGTGTGTGTGTGTGTGTGTGTGTGTGTGAGCGTGTGTGTGTGTGTGTGTGTGTGTGTGTGTGTTGGAGAGTTAGAAGGAGGCTGTTCTCTAAAGCTGACCTTGACTTCGTCCTGTATTCTCCACCACTCTGCCTGCTTTCAACAGACCCACCCTCTCTCTCTGTTTCACAGTATGCTAATATTCACATACCCACTTTGGAAAAAAAAAGAGAAAGAAAAGCAATCTTTTTTTCTCTCTCTCTCTCTCTCCCTGCCTCCACACTGGATCATTCTGGGATGGCGGCGAAGCATCAAGAGGCATATATTCATTATCTGTCATCATATTCATTTCTATGCTAATGAGAAACCTGTTCCCGATGAAAATCTGTTTTCAGTCCCTCAAACAGAAGTAAGTGGCAATCACGTATTGTTTGTTTTCGAGGTTTGCCTTTAAATGAGAGAAGACATCTCCAACGCCGCTGCGCCGTGCACGGGCCATATTCCATAAATCATATTGTATCGCAGCAGCAGCAGCAGCAGCAGCACAACACCGGCCTGCTAGTCACCTGCAGCTGCCATGACGACGCTGATACATTGATTAAACAAAATCTGAATCAAGAGGAAACGCTGGTTTGATAACCATTGATTGATGGAGACAGCAAGGAAAAAAAAAAAAAAGAAGCACCATGCACTATGTTTCTTCTCTTGAAAGTTTTCCTTTTTTTTGGAAAATGAATAATGAGCCTGTTAGCGGAGGAGAGGGTTCATCCAGCCCACTCAGTCCATTTGATGTGAGGAATCAGACGCAGCTCGGAGACAGAGACGTGTTTTCTTCTTCATGGTGGACTGATTTGAATTTTGACAGCAGAAATTAACATATTGGAGAAAACAAGTTTGGTGGCTGGGCTCTGGCTAATCTGAAATCCTTGAGCGCTGAGGTCAATTAACGGAGGAAATGATCCAATGAGTGAGAAACACTGATGTGCACAGACAAATAATAAAAAATAAATAAAAAAACTGGTTATAATGAAGCAGTTAACACTGAAAAGACTCAATGATAAACTCACTTCTCATGTATATTGTGTAAACAGGCCGTCTGGTGAAGCGTGTAGAGATGTGCTGCAAATGCAAAAACGACTCCCAGAACAACAAACAGCAACACAAACACACAATATAACAAAACAAATGCACAATGGAGGTTCTCCGTTGTTTTGGGCGAGTGCTAAGTGGAACCCATAGTCTCTATATAAGCTTGCTAACACTTGACGTTATCTGTTGCTCTATTATAAAAATATATAACTAGATATCAAAAGTTACAGGTCATTGCTTAAAGTGAAATTCCGGCGTAAGTGTAAACCATGGTCAAACACACTGTAACACCGAGTTAGACCCCCCCTCGAGAGATCAATTTGCCCGACCGCTACATTCACGAGATCCACCAACTTCAGCAAATACCGCAATATCGCCACACACGGCGCTGTCCGGATCCACTGTCTGACCGCAACCAAAACGCCACCATTTGCCCAAAATAATGCTCAGAACTGCACCAAATGTCATCAATAGTACACACAGGGTCCCAGCACGTAGTACGAGTTGTCAAACATCTGCTAGCTTTGCCTGTTTTCTTTAGCAAGGAGATGCAACTCAACTCACCTACTTCTCCTCCTGGAGCCGCTTGTTGGTGAGGAAGCCCTGACGAGTCGATCACCGAGTGCACCGGAGTTCCGCAGCTCTTAAAAATGCTCATTTGCGCCTATATCGTGGCCAGCACTCGATAATAATAGTTATAAAGTGATATGCAAGATATAAAAAAAAAAAACTCTGATTGTATTTCCATGAGGTAATTGTTGATTGAGCTGCGGAACTCCGGTGCACTCGGTGATCGACTCGTCAGGGCTTCCTCACCAACGAGCGGCTCCCGGAGGAGAAGTAGGTGAGTTGAGTTGCATCTCCTTGCTAAAGAAAACAGGCAAAGCTAGCAGATGTTTGACAACTCGTACTACGTGCTGGGACCCTGTGTGTACTATTGATGACATTTGGTGCAGTTCTGAGCATTATTTTGGGCAAATGGTGGCGTTTTGGTTGCGGTCAGACAGTGGATCCGGACAGCGCCGTGTGTGGCGATATTGCGGTATTTGCTGAAGTTGGTGGATCTCGTGAATGTAGCGGTCGGGCAAATTGATCTCTCGAGGGGGGGTCTAACTCGGTGTTACGGTGTGTTTGACCATGGTTTACACTTACGCCGGAATTTCACTTTAAGGTTGTATAAAGGATTAGTGTCATAAATATCATGTTGTCACACATCAGTGGTCGACTGTCAGTGTAGGAGCCAATATTGTTGTGAAGAGAGGTGAAATCTTTATTGTAGTTTGTGGTGTGTTTTACAGTTAAGGATTTGTTGCATTATGTTATGACTGCTTTTTTGCATAGTTATGAGAAAGGTCCTATAGCACCTGAAGTAAGCACGGCGCATGCGCTCATAATAAAAAGGACTAAAGGGCAAGATCGGAGGTCAGTACGGTGATTAGCAGAGGTGCTATAGGTACAGCATAAAAAGGTCTTTTGACTGTTTATGTTACTTTAAAGACCCACTCCCGTGAAAATCGTGTTTTTTGAGCTTTTCACATGTTCCTGTGGCATTTTTCTTGTGTTAGAGCACATATCAGCAGAAAAGGAAGTGCAAAATTGCATTTCTGAGTTTTTCTGCCTTCAAACTGCTGTGAACCAATGGCAGACTCAAACTGGCAGTTTCAGGGAGACTGGAGTTGAGGGTGTCACAGCTCCAGGGGAGGGCACTAGTGCTACAAGCTCCCGCCCTGCTTGCATCTGGCTCAGAGGTGAAAGGCTTGACAGCTCAGTGTAGCTGTCAAGGTATAACAGGTATAGCTCACCTGGTAGAGCAGCTGGCATTGTGAGCAAGGACTATGCTCCAGTCTGGGATCGAATCCCAGTGTGGAGTTTTATGCTAAACGCGCTGAATCTGTAATTGTACAATGTCCAGCTGTCAGCAAGCGGGGGGTGGGGTGCGAGGAGGTGGCTGGGCGGGTGCAGAGCAGCACAGTCTCCGCCCACCCTCCAGAGGTGCATTGCTAATGTGCATGGCTAATGAGCTGGTTTTAAAATGGCCGAAAAGGGTCGCGGGAGTGGGACTTTAAAGGTACATTGTGTAAGTTCTCCTGTAATTTATTCACGAAAATCGATTATTTCGTTCAAAAGTATGCTTTCATTAACCAGTAATCCCCCCCATCAACAAACTGAAGTGTTCCTTTCAGCTCTGAATTTGTCGTTCATATCATTCATATCTACATGGAGCGGGTAAGCTCGGTGCTGGCTGCCATGTCGTGTCGCCATGTTTTTACGTTCAGTGGCAGCGTGACGGTAGGAAACCACGGAAACTCAGCGGAGACACCGGAGCTGTCGGCTCAGGTCGAGGTGGCGTCTGTGAAAAGTCACCGCGGTAACGCAGTGAGGAGGAACGGAGCGTTACACTGATGCTGCATTCACCTGCAGTCGGACAGACGGCCGTCGCTAACAAACCAGATGTCATTTTAGTCACAGAAGTCGAGAGAAAGCCGGTAAAACGTGGGTCAGGTAAACAATACGACATCACCATGACAACATATTGTCACGTGTATTGTTTTGCCTCGTGCTGACGGACCACTTGTTTACATAGAGGCTTGTTTATGCCGTTACGTGCAGCGGCTGTCGTCCGTCTGCCGTCTGCCCAATTTCAGGTGAATGCAGCATGAAAAATACGACTGAGTTGCTTGCGATCTACAACCGCACCTCTAGATGGGAGTAATTCTTACACAATATACCTTAAAGACGTTACTGACAGATGTTGCAGTTGGAAGCATTATCTGACCGTTGTAAACCCAATTGAAGATTGGATGTGTACTAATGGAACGTCAAGATAAAACCCACAAAAGGACGACCTTACTCTGGTGTTTTGTGAGTGTGGAAGTAACGTACATGAGTCAAGCCAACTGAACCTTGCATTCCACTAAAAATTTCGAGTGGCTTTAAAACTAAGTTCTGTCAAAAGTGTTTGCCACTACAGTCAGTCATACTAAAACACTTAATCTTATGAGAAAAAATGTTTTAGTTTGTGGAAAGCCTCTTTGAAGGTTTGAAAAATCTTCTCTTTGTCACTGTTTGATAGGAATTTGGTACCAAAACACTTCATTAAGAAAGAAAAAAAAGCATTAAAAGCATTGGGGAATTTCTACAATGTAGAGGGGAAAAATAAGTTAATATCTTGTACCTGTTTTTAGTTTTACCACATGTATTTTTTTACTTAACTGCATTTCTTTGATGGTTGCATAATTCCTCATTAAACGTGAACATTTTAGCTCACCTTTCTCATATTTAGCAAGTTTCTCTTTCATTTGAGACAGAAATCCATGTAAATCAAGACGTAATACAAAACTGTTCAAAATGTCTAAAACATCTAACATTCCTTCCTTTATTGTCCACGATGTGGAAATTTGTCTTTTAAAAAATCACATGATAACACACATTAGATAAATAACATGTCATTCAATACACAAAGAAAGAGAGAGAAGGTGATGTACATAGCTCTAGAATGTCCTGGAATGCGTTCATGAATTTAATATTGTAGTTGCATTCGGTATGAATGACTTCCTATAAGTATTTTTCGTTGTGTTGGCAGCGCTATAGAGTGCCGAAGCGGATGTAGGAAGTAACGGCGCCATGGGTCCTCAATTCGAAAAAAGGCTCCATACAAATGAACGGGACTCAAAGTTTTATTTCGTGATCCGTTTGAATTGTGCCATGAGAAAAAAATATGTCCTCTACCTGTTTAAAACATCACGTTTCATGCCGAGAAATAAGCAGTTTATCGTAAAACGGCAACAGAAGAATGTATTTTGTGTGACGATGCTCTGCGGACTACAAATCTGGTGTCCCACCACACCAAGTCACCAACTGACACGGGAAAGGGCGGCATGTGGTGTGTGATGTCACCTACGCGACCTGTAGTCTTTCTGGTTACGGATTCTTCTGAATTTAATTTTGCAATAGGTTTACAACAAACTGCTGATTTCTCAGCATGAAAGGTGATGTTTTAAACAGGTAGAGGACATATTTTTTTGTCATGGCACAATTCAAATGGATCATGGAATAAATCTTGGACTCCCATTCATTCGTATGGAGACTTTTTTTGAATTGAGGACCCATGGCGCCGTTACTTCCTGCTTCCGCTTCGGCACTCTATAGCGCCTTCCTGAGGGGAGTTTTTGAAATTCATTGGCCAGGGGGTGACTATGGGATCAGCCAAAATCATAGTGCTAAATATGTTAAATCTAATTGTTAAATCTAAATCTAAATTCGAAACATTAAATCCAGATCAGATAATTGATTCAGATAACTGAAATTGCGTTGTGTTGCAGCAGCCAAAGGAACATAGAGCACAAATAATAACAAATACAGCAATAAAGTTAAGAAAATATAATCAAATTTGTACAGTCCAGTGACGAGCAGTGGAAAAATATACAAGAATTATGTTGTGTACAGTTATATACCATTGGTATTATTGGTATTGTACATGTGCAGTTGTCAGATTGTCCATGTTAAATGTTAAAATCAGTGGTGGTTTGAAGTATTTGAGCTCCCCCATCACCTCCCACCAGGCCATTGAACAGTCGTTGTTCACATTGTTGAACAGATCCTCGTGTCCACTGGCGGCTGGAGATACGTCCACAGAGCCAGAGGTTCACTCACTCACTCACTCACTCACTCACTCACTCACTCACTCACTCACTCACTCACTCACTCACTCACTCACTCACTCTGTGTAATTATTTCTATACCACTTGGCCCCAAATTGAAAGAATGAATATGGGCCTATATTTCTCCTGAACGCTGTCATTTAAGAAGTTTTTATGCGAGTAATAAAACAGGGGGCCGCCACCCTCTGTCGCCGAGGACTGAATCATCTCCCGGGGAAAAAAGGGGAAAACATCTGTTCGCCATTGAAGAGCCGGCCCGATGAGAAATCGTGGCTTTTCACATGATAATCCAGGATAGAAAAGGGGTTTTAAATCGGGTCCACGGTGAAGAGGAACTGGATAATGATGCTTCAGATATGTAAAGCGAATAAAGGGGTAGTGATGGTGAACTCCCTCCTTCCCCCTCCCTCCACTTTAGCTATTCTGCTTCATCTAAATGGGTCTGGATGTGTGTGAGTGAGTGTGTGTGTGTGTGTGACTATTTTCAGACAAATGGCTTCAATTACACACATTTTCCTTCCATTGGTGTGAAAAGCACATATTTAATATCTTGTTACTTCGCCAATCTGTAAAACTTTTCAGGAATTAAAGGCGTCAGAGGAGGCACAGGAGGATTGTCGGGCAGGTAACAGGTAAACACAATCATTGTGTGGACAGATGTCAGCCGTTAGCAGTGGACAAAGAGAGAGGAGGATGACGAAAAAGAGGGAGAATAGAAGAGGTTGATGGTGCTGCATGTGGAGCAGAGTGGGATAGTGAGGGTGTCACATTTGAAGAATGGTCGGAGCCCAAACCAAACAACAAGAAGAGGGGATAGGTGGGAAAGAGGAGGTGTAATAACAAAACAGGAGTCTGAAAAAAACAACAATTTAGCATCAGAGCAAATGGAAACACTGGAGCACGACTGGATAGACTAGAGCAACAAAACAACAACAAGATTTTAACCCCGTAACACCCACTAGTGGATGCAGTTTAGTCAAAGTCATTCTGGATTTCAAAGCTAAGCATCTTTGCATTACTCAGGATCCCATTTACACTTATTTTACTTGCAAATGTAGAAATTGTAGTTTGTTTTCCCAGCATTCACATACGTACATTCACATCTCGTGCTTTGAACATGTGATCACGACATCGTATCGTATTCAGCTGCACCACGTTGTCGGCCAGTCCCTACAGGATTTCACAAGGCTTTTTTTTTATGATTGTTGCAGCCTAAAATGCCTGATTTCGTGGCCACATTTAACAAAAAAATTGCGGTGCATGTTGTGATGTTTTAAGCGCTTTTGTTGCGATTAAATTGCAGGAGACAGCGAAAATTGAAAAAAAAAAATAAAAAGTTGCAGTTTTGTTCTGAATAATTAAAAATCAAAGGACAATTTTTGAAATGTCACAAAATAATGTGAGGTCCTGTTATACCAGCAATTTTCCACTTCCAAAGGCACACGACAATTACGGAGAGTTGAACGTTGTTTTACTTATAATTAAAATGTCTCTAAAAATGGTGGTAAAACAACTGTTTTAAAATGCCATTAAAACAGTCCAGTTTTTGAATAAAAAAGGTGCTCATATTGCTCTGTGTTGACAAACTGATGGACGGTTGTGTCTCAGTTGGACTTTGACGTTGTTGAATTTCTCAACGGTACGTTTTACAAAATGCTGCTTGTTTGCTAACGCTGCCCGTAGACAGACTCCTGGCCTTGTGCATGTGGTTCATCTAAATCTGACAGGTAGATGGAAATCAACACAAGAGTGGACGAGCTTTGTGTGGAGGGTAAGGCTTTAAACCAGAGGCCCTCAGGTCCTTCAGTGCGCTCTCTCCAACAGATCCCAGATCTCATGTCGAGCTCGGCTTCATATCTATTAGCACAGTGAACAGGAGGGTGGAGGAGGGGATTATGTGGAGATGCAACGACAGTCGAGGAATCAATCAACCTCTGTACCGTGACATTTGTGTGATCGGTTCAGACTCCACATGTAAGTAGCTGAATAACTGTCCCTGTAAGAGATCCATTGGTTCAGCGATGATAAAAAAAAAAAAAGGGAACCCATGTATTATTTCTATGCAAAAGGGCGACAATAATTCATTTGACATGTGAGCATATTTGCAAAGTTCTAAAAATGTGTTAAAATGGTTTAACAAGTGTTGAACGCAGATGCGCTACATTCATTTCACCAGCAGGTGGCGCCTCTCAGCGACAAGTTTAGAAATTTTAGCAGGAGTTCTTCTTCATCTCTGCTCGCTATGTTTGTTCCTGCTGAGGAAAAACAATGAAGAGGTCATGTAGGTACGGTCAAAGACGGTTTAGAGTATCTTTGGTACAGTGGAGCTCAACTTTGTGGAGAAAAAGTCTGGGGAGTTTTTTGTGAGGTACGTAAAAATAAAAGAGTGAGATGTGAGACCCGATGATTCTACCCGATGAGTTATTACAGTAGGGGAGAGCCGGGTCGATTGATACACTTTTCATTTAAACGTCTTTTTCAAAGATGACGTTATGTACACAAACATTTTTATCATGTGATCAACAACTCACATGTGTATTCTCTTAGTTACAAGTGTAATTTAACACATATGTTGGATGATCGCGCTGTTTTATAACTTTGAACGTAAGTTGACATTTGTCTCAAACGCCCCACCTATGCGGGTCGTTTGAGACACAGAGGAGGGACGGTTGAAACAGCATGTTTTAAACAGAAACTACTGTCATTACTCTCGTTTTTATGCAGCATATCGGACAACATATAGTAGGAGCCCCAGGAGGGGTTCACGTGCACCCCCCTTATTTTTTTTTCTAGTCTGGATTTTTTGCATCCTTGGAACCTCTAAAATAGAGATTTGGGTGATCCCCGGAACAAAACCTGTCCAAAATGTGTTTTTTGCAATGTTTTAGTACCCCTATGATACCTGTGGAATTGTTGCCAGGAATGCCAGTCAGACTGTCTTTCAAAGACTGTAGCACGCTCAAATTTCGAGCGAGCCCAAAGATAGAGATATCAATGTATTCGGGACAACCTCAGGTTTCCAGTGTGACCAAGTTTGTTAAGCTACCTTGTCAGAAAGGGAGCTAAAAACCTAATGATTTAAAGTCAGATGAAAATTTTGTGAGGGAAAAACTGCCATCTACATGTTTTCAAATGGTCCCTTGACCTGTCACCTAGATGTATGTGAATGGAAATGGGTTATATGGGTACCCACAGGCCTCCCCTATCCAGACATACCTAATTTGTGTGAATCTAATGCAGTTCTGGGGGAGAACCATGCAGTAATTTGCATGCAGTAGCCTACAAATATGTCATTTTCGCCTATATACAAAATGGTGTATTTGACTATTTCTGCACACTGGGGGTTCATAAACAGTCACAGAATTGCGTGAATTGGGTATGACTGGATAGCTGAGATGCTTGTGCATCCAATCAGCCTATTCAATTGTGATTTTAGTCCATTAAGTAGTGTATTGGCACAAATGGTGCTTATTGCTTGTCTTGAGCAATAAAGCCGATAAGAACAAGTTGGGATTACATGTTAAACAACAACCCCAGGCAAGTGTGGGAAGGCCTAAAACACATATTATCAGGGCAACATGGCTGGGTCTGTAAGGTCATTTTAACAGAGGAGCTAAACCACTTCTTTACCCGCTTTGAGAAACCCAAAGCATTCCAGCCTCCCACACACCGCTGCCCATAGTTTCCTCTGAGCATATCCACGGACACACTCTCCCTCAAAGAACATCAGGTTCACAAGTGTGTTTAAGTCAGTGAATCAGAAGACAGCTGCTGATCCTGACGGAGTTCCTGGCAAAGTATTTTAAGTGTGTGCTGATCAGCTGTCTACTGTATTTACAAAAATATTCAACCTCTCACTGACATAAGCCACTGTCCCTCACTGCCTGAAATCAGCCACCATAATCCCTGTTCCCAAATCCACCACCATCAGCGGCCTCATTGACTTCAGACCCATCACCCTAACACACGTGGTCACTAAGATCTTTGAGAGGCTGGTCCTAAGGCACATCAAGGACCGCTTCCCATCAGTTTGCCGACAAGACAAGCAGGTCCACCGAGGACGCTACCTGGAACATCCTTGGACTTCTGTTACAAATACGAATACAAATTACTTTACAAATTAATTTGTCTGTGATCGACCATTCGCAGAAGAGTCTTCTGACAATTTGCAGAAGAGAAGACTCTTTGTAGCTACCTTCAGCCTGATGGCTTTCTTCGTCCTGCAGTGAAGACAGAGGAGCCGTCCACCACCACTGCGTTCCTGGTCCATCAAGGTGTCATGAAGAGGATGATCCAAGTTATTCAGAATGGCCTCCTCCATCTTCAGTGTGCATCTCTCCACCACATCCCCCAGTGAGTCCATCAGGGAAACGTCATTGAGGTCAGTGCCTCAGGATGTTTGGCCTGTATCCTAGCAACGACTGCATGGAAAACTTTGCATTGAACTTGAGCAGCAGCCGTTGGTGGGATGTACACAATTGTTATGATTTTGAAACAATCTACTTTCTGAGTCCAATATCTCCGGCTCATCACTCTTGATGGGCAGGGAGTTGACATTTCCCTTGATAATTGACGGCAGAAAGGACCCAGTTCATCTCCACTTCCAGGCCTTTAACCTTTACTCCACTAGCATAGCAACCACGAAAGCACATCTTCATCTCAAGTTGGTCACACTAAACCTCCCTCCTACCACCTGTGCTTGGATTAAGAATTTTCTTTCTAACCATCCACAGTCTGTTAAAGTTGGTGACAAGAGCTCTTCCATCCTGACTTTTGGAGGCACAAGACTGACCCCCCCCCCTCCTGACCTTGCGGAAAGGGTTTCCACCTTTAAGTTTGTAGGGATCCATATCTCAGAGGATCTATCGTGGTCAGCTGACATAACTGTCCTCGTCCAGAAAGTCCAGCAACGTCTCCCCCTCCGAGGGTCTTGAGATGGAACAAACTGCAGGAAGACCTTCTCATCTCAATTGAGAGTTTGCTGGTGTATGCCATGCCATCTGTATGGTATGCTGGCTGCACTGTGACTGACAGGAAGAGACTGCAGAGAGTGATAAGGTCTGCAGAAGAAGTGATCAGCTGTCCACCTCCCTCCCTGGACTATATTGCTAGCTCTGTTGCCTCTCCAGAGCTACAGCAATTCTCAGTGATCACTTCCATCCAAACCATCACCTGTTCAGCATGCTGCCCTCTGGGAGCAGGTACAGGTCCATCAGGTCCAGGACAAATCATGAACAGTTCCTTCCCCTGAACAGTCATTACTCTAAACACACAGTAACTTAACACAATAATATCCTCAAGAGCTCATGTATGAAATGCAATAACTAATGGTATAGGAGGAAGAAAAATTGCAAACATAAACTACTGTAGGAACCAGGGACATGTCCCATACATAATTCCTCTTGCAGAGGAAGCTTGATTTTAGTATTCCTCTTTATCATCAAAAGTCTCTGCTTCAATGGTCTCATCTTGTTGTTCTTCCTCTTCTTCGCTATCTGCCTCCTGTGTGAATATGTCAACCAGAGATGGAGGCATTATCGGTCCAGCAGTCCAAGGTAGCTGCCCACTTGTAACCTGCAACTCTATGGTTGCAGCGATCAATGTGGGTGGAGAGACAGCACTGTGGTGGATGGCGACAGCATTGTGATGGTGGGAGGTGTCTAAGGTCCACTTCAGACTTAGCTGAGAGGGACTCATCCTCTCTGACCATCTTGTGTATCATCTTCACATGCACTGCATTAACTTTCTTTTGGAGTGGCAGGTTACAAACAGGCAGCTACGCCCATCTCTGAGCAGCCTAAATGACCTACATCTGGTAAATAATATTATATTGTTAACTGTGTTTGCTTTTTTATGTATAACAAGAACATATAATATTACAAAATGATTTTCACCAGGGATGAGAGAAGAATGAAGATGGAGTACTGTGGAGTACTATGGAGTACTGTGGAGTAGTGTGGACTGCTAGACCCATAATGCCTCCATCTCTGGTTGACATACTCACACAGGAGGCAGATAGTGAAGAAGAGGAAGAAGAGCAAGATGAGACCATTGAAGCAAAAATTTATGATGATGAAGAGAACTACTGAAATCAAGCTTCATCTAGAGGAATTCTATAGGGGACTTGTCCCTGGTTCCTACAGTAGTTAATGTTTGCAATATTTCTTGCTCCTATGACCATAAGTTATTGCATTTCATACATAGTTACTAAATGGCTACATTTGGTGAAATTACTGTTTAGCACACGTGAATAAATCCTCCAATGTTCATTTCAAAGAGTGATTGAATTATTGCTCATGATAAGCAATAAGCACCATTTGTGCCAATACACTACTTTATGGACTAAAATCACAATTGAATAGGCTGATTGGATGCACAAGCATCTCAGCTATCCAGTCATACCCAATTCATGCAATTTTGTGACTGTTTATGAACACCCAGTGTGCAGAAATAGTCAAATACACCATTTTGTATATAGGCGGAAATGACATATTTGTAGGCTACTGCATGCAAATTACTGCATGGTTCTCCCCCAAAACTGCATTAGATTCACACAAATTAGGTATTTCTTGATAGGGGAGGCCTGTAGGTACCTATATAACCCATTTCCATTCACATACATCTAGGTGACAGGTCAAGGGACCATTTGAAAACATGTAGATGGCTGTTTTTCCCTCACAAAATTTTCATCTGACTTTAAATCATTAGGTTTTTAGCTCCCTTTCTGACAAGGTAGCTTAACAAACTTGGTCACACTGGAAACCTGAGGTTGTCCCGAATACATTGATATCTCTATCTTTGGGCTCGCTCGAAATTTGAGCGTGCTACAGTCTTTGAAAGACAGTCTGACTGGCATTCCTGGCAACAATTCCACAGGTATCATAGGGGTACTAAAACATTGCAAAAAACACATTTTGGACAGGTTTTGTTCCGGGGATCACCCAAATCTCTATTTTAGAGGTTCCAAGGATGCAAAAAATCCAGACTAGAAAAAAAAATAAGGGGGGTGCACGTGAACCCCTCCTGGGGCTCCTACTAATACTAGTGTACTAGTTATTGCCAAACTGTCACATAATTTCTCACAATATAAATAGGTCAAATAAATATTTTTGTCCCGTGCGGAATTGTCAAGATCCGCATTTCGATTAAACTCGCCTTTCTTCTTTTGTACGAGTTGTTGGACGACTGCATTTTCATTTCATTTACTTATTTCCCTGTCCTAAGTCATGTTTATGGATACACAGTTGAACATATTGTCATTTTACCCTCGGCATTTTCCCCTCACTTTGCTGAATATCTGTTGATTCATGTCATAAACACGTTTTGTTCATTAAAAATATGTGGTGTTTATTAAAAATACATGTTGTTCATTCAAATAGGTTGTTGTTTATTGCAAAACAATTAGGCTATTAATTTGGTGATTTATATACAGATATTGATAGCGCAGTGTGACCACAATCACTACGCACGGTGGCGTGAGGGACATTTGAAACAACTGTATCAATCGTCCCTGCAGCGACTACTGACAATAAAACCTGTTTTGCCTCTAAACTTCAAAACTATGACATTGCATAGTTTAGGACCTGTTTATGTACGAATTCATCTGTTGTTAGGTCATATTATTATTGCATGAAACACACAATACAACTTTTGATCACAAAAAAACTACCGCACGTAACATTTTACTTTCCGTAGTCAAAAACCGGTTCGCGCTAATAACTTTTGAATGGCGTGACGTAATTTCACAAGCTTTCCCAGGATTGGTCGGTGTTGAGTGCTGAACATAGTGACAAAATCTGACGGCTCAAGCTTGTGTGGTTTTCGAGGAAATCGCTGTGTATCAATCGTCCCGTGTATCAATCGACCCGGCTCTCCCCTAATGCAACAGTATGTTGATGTTGATAGTAAATGGCGTAAATGTTCATTTTCATCAGGCATCTCCCCATTTCTAATTCATGACATAATAAATAGGCCTACCTTTTCCTGTGTTAAAATCCAGATGGTTTCATCTTGTGCAAACACACTCTCTCTCTCACACACACACTCTGCCTCCAGCTCCGACTTCCACAAAACAAAAGACAAACTCATTCGACGCTGCAGCCTCTGACATCACAGCTTAATTCCTCAGTAAATACACAATGCAGCAACAACACCTGCTGTCGTCCTCCAACACATCTCACCGACAAAGAATCTCATTCACACGACTTCAACTTTACTATCTGTAGAGTCAAACACCCTGCGTCTACGTTCGGATGTGTCAAGGTCAAGCGAGAGTCTTTGGTTTGTTTGTTTTTACTATTATAAAAAGTTCAGACTTTCTTCTCTCACAGAGAAGAGGAAATTATCTGGCTGAGCCCAAGGTCGTCAGAATTTATTGCAATCCTTAATTAATTGGACTCTTCTTAAGCAGCTCTTTCGCAGTTATTTGTGTTTTCGCAGGATTTGTGGGAACTTGTTCCTGTGAAGTTGTGGGACCAGATCGAGCCTCAAGCTTTTGATTAACAAACTCAATATTGGACTTTTTTGTGCTTCTAATAACGATATATCAAAATTCCCTGCCTCTTATTCTCTGCTCTGCTCTGATAATTAGATTTTTTAGGGGTTTTTTTTTGCATGTGCAGGTGTGAAGAGAAATTAAATTCAGCTTGAATCTCATTTGATAGCCATCCAGCGGGGGCTTTTCGTAAACAGAAGATACAATGTTTTGCCACATCGTATGTACATCATTAATCTGCTCATTCGCAGCTAAACGGTAACTGTGAGCAAACCTTTAAATTGTTGCTATTTCTCATTTCACTCCACATCAGAGACTGGACGTATACGGAGGGTAATATCTCTCCGTCCTTCACTGGTTAGATTAAGTTTCTTAACAATCTGCTCCCGCTGTGGCTTCGAAAAGCGAAAGCTCCCAAAATTAGGTGTCATTGCAAATTACAGGCGCAGCTGAGGCCCAGTGCCCCCCTCCCCCCCTCCTCACCCCCTCCTCACCCACCACACCCCCCACCCATTGGCTAAGCTCAGCCATCCAGGTGGCACCCACAGTAATCACTCCTGATCTGGCCCACAGTTAGGCAACGTAAATTGGTGCTGATATAGTGTTTGTGTCAGGGGCTAAGCTGAGGAGCCCGAGGTGAGATGCATCATCACCCCCTCCCCTTCTCCCCCCCTCGTCGCCAGACTCCCAAAACAATCCACCTGTGTTGGGAAGACGAGTAAGAAAAGAGGAAGAGGAAGAGGACAGTAGCTCCCATGTAGAGGAGTACGTCAACTCATAAACATTATTAGTATTAGGTAATTCATGACAAAAGGTAGGCTACTGATATTATGTACTGATCAATTTCTTCAAACAAAGTAGGGGCTTTCACACCTCTCTTGTTTCGTACGGACTTTTCCATTTGATCCAGACCAATTTTACAGGTGTGAAAGCTCCCCAGACCAAAGAGTTGGTCTCGGTCCGGATCTTTAAAGGGGACATCTTATGGAAATATCACTTTTTGAAGACTCTTTAAGATATATTTGGGTTTTTGGCTTGTCTTCTGGCCCTCAAAACAAAAAAGAATCAGTAATTTTCAGGCTCCCAAAGTTAAAATCCATGTGGTTTTATGAGCTGTTCCCTCGGTTGTCATTAGTTTTAGAATTTGCATAATCCCACCCCTACCTGGTACCAGTAGAAGGTGCGGGGCAAGCAGTGGCTCATTTGCATTTAAAGGGACAGGCACTGAAACCAGCCGTTCTGAACAGGGCTGTTTTAAGAGGATGAAAAGAGCTGTGATGTTTGATCCTTGGGGGATTTTGTATACCACAGCATGTCACAGACATGTCTTTAAGACACCTGGGAACTATTTAAATTTGTGGAAAGGGGCAGAATATGTCTCCTTTAATATTTAGTTGCAAATCTTTTGTTTATAACAACTGCATCAACCCTGCGACCCACTGACATCCGATAAACTATTGCATCCTTCTCCTTCTGTGGTGCTTGTCAGGGTTCCACTGCAGTTGTTGTTTGTTTTAATTTGTGGAAAGGGGGCAGAATATGTCTCCTTTAACAGGTCTCTCCTGATGTGGAGACAGGGCTCCTTTCCTTTCCTGCCAGCGACGATAGAGCCTCTGCATGGCGAGGACGTTCATCTGAATCCGAACGAGGCTCCATACTGTGCATGGTGCTGATGCTGCTGGAAGCAATGCAACAACAGTATAATTATTGTTGCCATATTGCAAATTTCATTCATTCATTTTCCTAGATTGCTTCTTTGCTAACGAGCGAATTTAAAGAGAGCTTTGGTGACTCGACTACGTCATACACACACCTGGTTACAAAGGGTGACGCAGCATACGTAGATGATTAGGACGGGACGTCAATATGTCATTAAAAGTTCTTGCATTGATTTAGAGTGAAACCAGAACCAACTGGATCAAATGTAAACCTTGGTTTGGACTTTCAGGTGCGAAATGAAACGTATTTACCTGACATGTTTCGACTGGCGTCTTCAGTCTTCCTCAGAGGCGTCACTGGATGTTTCTGTGACGTGTCTTCATCAGCTGATTCTCCGTCACAACAGACTGGCGTTGTGTGTACGCTAACGTGTGTTGACTAGCCAGACTGAGACCACCTTTTGGTCAGATCATATTTCAGGTCTTTGGTCTGGACCATTAAATTTGGTTTGGATCAAACAGAAAAGTCCAAAAGTCTGGATCAAACGTGGTCGGCATGAAAGCCTCTTTAATCTTCCTTTCTATTAGATTGATCGGCGATGACTCACTTTGTGCATGTTGTGTCTTATTTGCCTCCTTCTTTTGCTGGGCAGAGTTTCTATTCTTCCACTTTAAGTTATTTCTGCTGCCTGGAGAAAGCTAAAGACTTTCACTTCACAATAATAAGTTCAAGCAAAACATTCTTCTTCTATTACCACCATTTGGATCGTTATTTGCATATGGTAGTCGCACAGAGAAAGGACTGTGTTTGTTTATTCCAAAAGCTGTCACAATACACTCGACACCTCTTTATTTTTAAAAGCAGTAAAATGTTTTATTTTTGTATCTTTTTATGGTTGGCTCTAATGACTGCTTCAATTTTCCTCAGATGTCTCAGGCTCCAGTGTGTTTGTCTTTTTGTGTCTTTATACCTTTGATATTTAAAGTTCTGTATTTCATAGAAAACGCCGCTGCTCTGCAGAATCATGTCACCGATACAAGCTGTTAGGGAGGTTTGGAGAATCAGTCTCACAGTAACCGAAGCCCTCGCGCCCTCGTGTATCCAGAGCGGTGTCCAGGTGGAAACCCCCGCGGTGCCACTGATGAGTAAGAAGCCTCCCACCTCTCTGAAAATGACAGTCATTGTGATCCCGTGGAGGAGTGAGGGAGACCCCACGGCTCACCAAACACTGCTGGTGAGTGATCCTGTTGCACCAGAGAAATACCACCAAACTCCTGCATAGTTCAGAAAAAAGTCATTCACTTCACACAAAACCATGAAAAGAGCTCATAGCCATCATCATGCTCAGGTAATGTTCACAATCACATCCCTATCAGCACAGAGGATGTGAAGGAGTTCATGTCTCATACTGAACAGTGCAATAACAGCAGCACTGAGGGTGAAGCTGAGTCTGGATGGCTGGAGCTGATGTGCAGCATTGAACACGACGCACAAGATGATGGTAGAGAGAAATTCTGATACAATAAATAGTAGAGGCGGGGGATAAAATCGATACAGCATTGTATTGCAATATTTTGCATGGCAATATTGTATCAATATTCAGACGCCAAGTATCGATCTCAACAGACTAAGAAGTTTATCTTATTAGAAAAAGCACATTAACAGAGTTTTTCATTTGGAGACATCATTCGCAAAAAGCAAAGAAACCCAAATATATATAGCATATTGCAATATTTATAATATCACAATAATATCGTATCACAGGGCCTCTGCTGATTCCCTAATAAATAGTGAGTTTATAAGCGTACGAGATGTTGCATTGTAGAAATTTTAAATAGCCTGCTGTCACTCACCTGTCCTACTTTTAAGAGGCGTGACCGACGGACTTGGATCAAAACGCCTCTGTACGCAACTGGACAGACCTCAAACCAATCAGAGCAAAGATCCAGATGACATAGCAGTGGAAAAGCTTCTCTTTTAATGAAATAGCAATATTACAGTCTCTTAAAATCGAAGCGACAGCCAAATCAAACGATAGCTTCCCCCATGGGGGTCATTCCTATGTTCCCACAGCCCACGCCATGTTGCATGTAAACAAAAGCTGCTAGACGCTGTTTCTCTGTTGTCATTGCGTTAACCCCACTTATGTAAAAGTTTATGATTGGTTCCTCAGTTCTCCTGACTGATCTGCAAAGAAAAATGAAATAGGGAAAAACACAAAGGGCAACTTACACTGTGGTAACACTGACAATGTGGCAAAGACAAGAAGTGATGACAATAATTAATTAACCTTTATTTATATTGCTTTTTTCATACATTAAGCAACACAAAGTGCCCACATTACACAGGAATCAATACAGATGTCAAAATAAAACAGGAAGTCCCTGAAACAACAATCCTGTTGAATAATGTGGCCATGATTAAGAAGTAACATGTCACCTCAGGATCGCTGCTGTTTTTCTGTTTTTGGAGATCTCTTGCACAGTTTTAATAAATAATAGACTCAAGGTTTTATAATCATTTTATTGTTGTTCTTTTGTTTACTCAAAGGATTGACTGAGAAAAAAAACAAATATTACAAACTAAACAACTGCAGAAAATAACAGTGTTAAAACAGACTATCACATAGTTTATCTCTTTGACCTTGTGCTCTGTGCTGTTCTCGTTGATATCTGTGATTTCTTTGAGAGAAAAAAAAAAAAGCCTCCCTGCCTGCACCACCCAGCTGTCCTTTGGAAACAAGAGGTCATGTCATTATTGGCTCCCTACAGGACAGGAAACATCCAGACGAGCGCCCTAATCAGAACAGGACTCTGTGGCTCAATGATCCCTGTCAGGGGAAATAATTACTCCACCATCATCTTAATTAAAACTTGGCCCGGTAATTAAGAGTCATTGTTTACCTTTGCAGAGGCATCATTGATATGCATGTCATCGCTCGGCGTTCCCGGCTTTTCGTCGTTCCTCCGCTTCGGGCTGTCGTTCTTCGTCTCTTATTTAAATTCTTTTGCACTCAGAAAGGCGGCGCTGGCTGCAGGGGAACCTCCGACAACATCCAATTATCCCATATTTGCTGATTGTCCGTGAATAGATGGCAGCCAGAGCCACTTTGATGCGAGGAGCACCTTCCCAGGAGGAATTCAGAGGGACGGGGAAGGTAAATAAGGGTCAGAGAGGATGCAGGCAGAAGGTCAGACAAACAGGAAGTGGAGCTGCAGGGAGAAGGTGAAAAGATGTGAGAGGAGGAAATAAGATGATGTTGTCTGACGTCCTCGTCTCCGTGACGTCTGTAGACCTGTTGCAAAAACCAACACGGGTACAACCTCAGTGGTGAAACCGATTCTCCTGCTTCTCATGTGGCTGTAGCACCCAAACCTGATATTAATTAATCATTTTCCCTTTGTGTTTTATCATAATTTAAAGTCTTTGTTTTCATATTCTGTTATTGTAAAGTCAAGATTTTGATTGCCATCTAATTTTATGTCAGTTTATCAGAGGTTTATTCATCAAGAAAGATAATTAATGTCACTGTAACTGAACTGGGACTGAGTATGTTGATATTTGAATATATAACCACATTTTTGCAATTTGAAACATTAGATAAATATCTTTTAGCGAATTCATAATTATATTTGACCTGACTTGAATCACAAATCTACATGATATTATGTCTGTGGGACAATCTGCACTTTGTCCATCTCATCGTTTTACTGTAATTTTAACACGTTTAGCTGCAGCCTGCTCAGGTGTTTATGTCTTGATTATGTTAGATAACTGTCCTACAGTAACTTTGTGATTGGATTATGTTCCGTCTTTAGTGGATGTAAAAGACATTGGACCTCTAGACTCTAATATAGAGGACGATATTAGATGTTCAGTGAGACAAATGTTTGACAACAGCTCTTAAAGCGTTGAATAAATCTGTTTGTTAAGTCAAAGTGTTTCTGTGAGTTTTTCTCTGGTCGCCACAGAAACGAAGCCGTGGGGCCCCGAAGGGACCAATTTCTGCCTGTTCCATGGGCCATGTCGTGTACTGGTGTTTAGTTGAAGAGGAGGACGAGGAAGGAGAGGTGACATTAGAGTAATTGCGGTGTTAAGACCTTAAACTGTTTGATGTCTGAACATCTCTACTGTTGATTTTCTGATATTGTGAGACTTTCGTCCTTCGTTAAGATGAACAGAAAAGAGATTTTAGTGATGACGATGATGTAACATTGTTAATTTTGACAAGCATTTGCCCCATACTGAAAATTCAAATTTCAGTCGTTTGACTCGGCTTGTAGGTTTATTCAATGCTTCTGAAATTCCAACATGATTAGCTTGTTTGCTTAGATTGAACAGAGACAGCTATTTCGTCTCGTCTTTATTCGTCATTGCAGGATGAACGTACATAAACAAATAGGCTACTTATCGTCAGAATTGAGCTACAGGTGCTGAATCAAAAAGTTCAGTTTGATGCAACGGTCCAACTTTGGCTTCTTTCACTTTTTGAAAGCTCTTTAGCGTGTTTGGCTGACAATAAATTTGACTAAAAAATCTGTAATGTGCAGGCTCTCTACGTTAAAATCCATGTGGTTTTACGAGCTGCTCCCTCGGTTGTCCGGCAATTATGTAACTGCATAATCCCACCCCTACCTGGGACCGGTAGAAGCGGCGTGGCAAGCAGTGGTTCATTTGCATTTAAAGGGACAGGCACTGACACCAGCCGTTCTGAACAGGGCTGTTTTGAACGGATGAAAAAAGTGCTGCAATGTTTGATCCTTGGGGTATTTTGACTGAAGCATGTCACAAACATGTCTTTAAGACACCTGGGAACTATTTTAATTTGTGGAAAAGGGGCAGAATATGTCTCCTTTAAAACCAGGTCATCCAAATGAACAGGGACAAGTTCAGGGTTTGTAAACAACTGTGGTCGCACAGGTGATCAGTTACCATGTCCGACAAGTTGATGTTTTTTTGGGCATTTTTTTCTTTTATTTGATAGGACAGTGTAGAGAGACAGGAAAGCAGGGAGAGGGACTGGGGGGAGGACGAGCACAAGGATTGTTTCGGTAGTAAGTCAACCCTGTGATCAGTACTGCAGGCGTATGGCAATATGGGACGACCCCACAACCAGATGATGTTCAACGTCCCTGACAAGCTGCAGGTCGGATAGTTAGTTGCTTTTGCCTTTATTGGATGGGACAGTGCAGATCTGACATCAAACAGAGAGAGAGAATGGTCAGGAGTCGAACCAGCGATCTCCTGCATGACGGCCAGAGCCCATATGGGACATGCTCACTAACCTCACCCCTGCAGTTCGGATGTAGTTCACAGAACAGGAGGTAAAATGACATAAACCATGTACTCTCATCAACTATCCATTGACTGGATTGCATTGTGTTTGCAGTGTGAATATAACAATATAATTGTCGGTGACGACACAACATGATTTATCTTGCTTTTGTTAAGATTTAAACACACAAACAAAAAAATGAGTAAGGAAGTCGTGTTATAAACGGTCAGAATTTTTAGAACATTTTCTTTCTTTCTGTAATTTCCTTCGAGTTATGAATGAAATCTACTTTGCTGCTGTGTTCAGATCTGCTGACTGGTGGGAACTCTCTCCTGTGTTGCTCTCTGCTGTTTCTTCTTCTGACTGCAGCTAAACAGATGGCGCATGGTGTTTTCATATGGAGCTCTGCCACCCGCTGCCCGGCACCCACAGACACAGGATGGGGGAGAGGGGGGATAGTGGGGCGGGTATATAATCGCCTACACCACTGCAGCACCACCAGGCCATTGAGGTGGAAAATTGTCTTGTCATTTAATTTCCAAAAAAAAAAAAAAGAAACCTTTGTTTTCATAGGATTAATCTGTCTGCTCCACTTATATTGAAAGCTCAGCAAAGTGAAGGAAGCTGTATCGGTGTGTACGTGATCTGTGGGACGAGTTTGAGAAGAAGAAGAAGTTTGAAATGATCAATTTCCTGCCTAAACTACTCAAAACCAACAGCTAACAAATGGTCCATATTATATACAGTATGTTATACAGGGTATGCACGTGACGTCACAGTACTCTGAAGTCGCTGCGACAAGTGGCAGAGCCGCCAAAATTTAAAATCGATGAAAGCCACTAAGCATGATGCACGGTGAATTCATGCAAAACTTCCTGTTGGGGCAGTTTTTCATCAAGCAGTCTCTGCATTTACCTCTAAAACAACTATGTCTTGTAACATTCTGTTATTATCTCATAGCGTGGTGATTGTGCAGGTCACAACTTGTCCACCAGAGCATTTTGGAGTTGTTGGATTGTGTATTTGATGAGTTTGATGAGGGAAACCAAGAAATCCCATTAGCCTCTCACAGCTCACGGCTCTGCTCCGCCGTTCTAAAAACAGCTTGCACCGACAATTAAAGGTAACAAACCTACTGCTATGACTAGAGGGATTATGGCAATGGGCCAGTTTGCCAAAATGTTGAAATATCCCTTTAAATACACCTCTAATTATCAAAAAGTGCACAAAGTTGCACAATGAATTAAAAATGGCCGACTTCCTGTTGGGTTTAGAGTAGAGATCCAAGAGGCTTTTTCGTAGCTCTTGACATGTTGCATCTGAAAACTGAATTTTGTGCAAGTATGTGACAGACAGGGTGAGTATGTGTTTAGAATTAAAACCAATTAAAACATAAAAAATCTTAAATAACAGCTGACGTTTGGAGAGTAGCTGTTGTCTGAGCTCGGCCAGGAGAGAAGATAAAGAGCTGTAGTCCATGTAAAGACTCTGTCTGGTCCCTTGTTGCCTCATTTAAAGGAAATGTATTTGACCCATGCTTATAAAACACAAAATGTTTAATAAAAAATACAAACAGATGAAGATTGAGGAGCTCATCCTGCTCAACAGTGTCTCAGGACTTCAACCAGGCAGAGTGAGGGGGAACGGGGTTATACTTGTTAACCTTTCTGAAATGGCTCACGAGCCGAGCTTTTCTTCGCTGACGACCCGGGTTACGAAGTCACAATGATTTCACTTGGAAGCTGAACTGAAAGGTTGGACCGTTCGTTCACATTAATTGCTCTTTGATGTCACTTATCAGCCGCCCTTTAAGATGCAGAGAGAGAGAGAGAGGAGCAAAGAGACGGAGGAGGAAGCAGGTCAGACGTTTGATGTCGGTGCTGAGCTTTCTGATGATGCTTTTAAGGAGCCTATAAATAACTCGAAAAAATAAGCACTTACAACGGCCGACAGGAATTTACATTGATTTTCCATGAATAAAGTCACATCGGTATATTTCATGCATTTAAACATGAATGTGCAGCTCATTCTTACTGTTAATGTGTGTATATGTATGTATGTGTGTATATATATATATATATTCACCTCCCAGGTCTGAGTGATTGAGTTAAGTAATTGTAGTTTTTGATTTAACAATTTCTCAAACAATGACACATTTTCTTCTATTGTTTATTATAATAACTAGGCATCAACAATATAGTCGTTAATGAAAATTGATTTTTTTCAATTTGATAATTTGTTAAATGATTTTTTCCCCTTAATAACTGCCTCAGTCACTGCTTTACTTTTTGTTTTGTTTTTTTATTGAGTTTGTTCATTTATTCATTAAGTAATTCATCATTAATACAAATCTTGTCATTATTCTTAACACTTTCACTTTTCATTCCTTTTCCCATACACACTTTTATACATCAATGTTTTGTTTTAATCTTTTTTAATTATTTTTTTCTGTTTAGTGCTTTTTTTTAAATGATCAGCAAACTAAAATTGACCAGGTGTGCACAACATATGTTCATTACTTTTTTTTTTCATTCAACGATAATTAATTTTAAATGCAATTTGGAACTTCTCTTGTATTTTTCATTCATGCATTCATTCTCTTTCATTCAATTTGGTCACGACTCGCTTATGCACAAGCACACACACACATGTACGACCTGCTGCTGCTGCTGCTGCTGCTGCTGCTTTCTGTGGGTCTCAGTGTGCAGTGATGTCAGCACTACTGCAGGGTGGCGACTGTGGGCGAGTGATTAGGTTTCAAGGCGAGAGCCGTCAAATCACATCAGATCTGAGACGGGGCATTATGCAGCCTTAATGGAGATTAAAAGCCCTCAGCGTCAGCAGCTCGGCCTCCCTCCGCTGCCTCCGTTCACCTCCGCTGCTTGTTTTTTTTTTTGTTTTTTTTAAAGCTGACCAACAAAAAACCACTCAAAAACACACGACTGCTGCTCCACATCAAGGCCGCTCTCTGAACAGGGTCACTCTCTCTCTCTCTCTGCGTCACAGCCTCAGAGAGAGAGCGCTGCATGCTTTTAGACCTCGAGTGTGAATGTGTGTGTCAATCTGTGTGTGTGTTTCGGTGTGTTTACTGTCCGGGGGCTCCTTGGGAATTATCTGTGTTTGGACTTGTGGTAATTGTCTACATTAATTTCTCCCCTCCACCACCTGTTTTTTTTTATTTTGTTTTTATATTTTTTTGTTTTATAGAGTTTGCACTATAAAACAAAACATAAAAATGCATTAAAATCAGAATCAAATTGTGGATCTTTCTGTATAAGATATTGTTTTACTGTAGAACGAATCACCTTGTTGTTTAAAACTACTTCCGGGTAGAAAACCAGCATGAGAACAATAGTGACGGACGAGAGTTTCGCTATATTTAAACTCTCATTTTTCACGTCACTATATCACCGTTTAGACCAATCTGATGTTTGTAAAGTCTATAAAATCGATGATTGGACAAATATTACTATATCTGTGTGCACGTTTTTGTAATTAGTCATGGTTATCATAAATTGGCAGGGCTAACCGTTACCTGTTTAACTTTATTAACTCAGTGACTCAAGAAACGGTCCATGAAAAAATATTTTTTCCAGCGGATATCTAACTTTACAACATGACTGAGCTAACTGGTGTAGTTTCATGTTGTGCCGACAACGGGAGGGTTTTAACAGCTGACGTCCTGATATTAGCTTAGCTACCGCCGTTAGCTTAGCTACCGCCGTTAGCTGTCCCTGTCAGCTGAGCCACTGATGCTTTCTAGACACTGTGATTCCCCAAAACTGAATAAATACCACACATAGCAACACAAAATACACACACAGAAATAGTAATGTTTCTTCAATCATTTCAGATTTGTCTAAGCGGTGATAGGGCGCAAAAGACATGATAGGCTAGCTAAACTCTTGTTCGTTAGCTAGCTACGACTGTTCTCATTCAAATCACGTGCTGGTTTTCTACCTGGAAGTAGTTGTAAACAACAAGGCGATTCGTTCTGTATTAGATTCAGAATTGGTCAGCTACTGGCAGCCTGTCCAGCACATTTCAAATCTACAGATTTACAGTCTCACTTTATAATGTTCAGAAGCTAATCAGTTTAAAAACAGATTTTGCCTTTTTATTATGAGGCTGGGTGAATCAGTGCACAGCTCCATAAAGACATAACAACAGGTGACAATGGAGGTGACTATCTTAAAATTACATGTGCAAAAAAAGTTTGATTCTGTTTTTTTGGCTGCCAACTAATGGATATGAAAAAAATCAATAAATAAATGGCGCCAAGGCCGATCTCTGAGTAATCTGTGGAGCTGAACGCCACCCAGCCTGTGACTCATTCTTACCTTGAAGCCAACTGTCTTTATCCCCCCTCAGGTAAATGCCACTTTATGACAAGTTTGACAGACCTTGATAGATCTCAGTCAAAGCTCCGACACTCAGGTGCTGATTTTATTTTTATATTTGGCTTGAAGGAGAGTTTTCTTTTCTTCTTCCTCACACATCTTTATCAATGGCAGCCCTCAGCTTTGTGCAGCTCGTTCTTACAAAGTGAAGTGACAAATGTGGACGGATTCAACTGGTTCTAGTTGACAAAGATTTTAGAGTCTGGACGATTTCTGTCACTACATGAATTTATTTTACTGTTAAACGTATAATATTGAACTTTTCACATACAAGTGAGTATGTGCATATTTGGCAGCTATGGAAGGATTTCATAACAAACCAACTTTTGCAAATTTCCCCCAAACTCAGCGTTGATGCAGGTATCATGTCTGTATGAACTGTGTGAGATGTCAATCAAAGTTTGATGGATCAGTGTGTGATGATTGCAGCTTTTCACTGCAGGATGCTCCCAGAGACTAATCAGAGTAATCACTTTCATTAATGAGTCCTCCATTCGGTCCAAACCACCGAGCAACATGAAGCCTTGTCTGTGTGTGTGTGTGTGTGTGTGTGTGTGTGTGTGTGTGTGTGTGTTGTCTGGTTTTATTCTGTCAAAACAGATGACAGAGAAATCAAAGAGCGTCGAGACTCCAGTGAGCACGAAAGGCTGAAAAGTTGCTTAGCGGTCTTTACTGATAAAGGAAGCACATAAAGTTGCATGTTTTTTTTGATAAAAATTTACCACCATGCTCTCTCACCTCTTAGCAAGAAGGTTTTGGGTTTGATTCCTGGTCCTGAGGCATTTCTGGTGAAGTTTGCATGTTCTCCTTGTGCCTTCATGGGTTCTCTCCAGCTTCATCCAACACGATGAAAACATGAACATTAGGACGACTGGAGACTTTTAATTGCCTGAAGGTGTGAATGTGAGAGTGTGAGGTTGTTTGTTTCTCTATGTGACAGAATTGGCGACTTGTCCTCGCCTTATGTCAGCTGGGATCGGCTCCAGCCCCCGACTTCACCTCACCCCACCCACACACGGACCCTGCATGAACAAGCAGCACAGACAATGGATGGATGGTTAAAATCGTAGTAAAAGCTCCCAGTGGCTCTGTTGATGTTTGTGCACATGCGCGAGATGTTCATTCGTCGTTGTAAACTATTGGATGTTTAATGTAAACACAGAAGAACATCTTGCAGCAAATCTTGTGCAGCCACTGGGAGCTACTGCTACAACAACAAGGCTAAAAACAGAGATCAAATTAATTTTTTCTGAACAACTTTTTCATGTGGCGGCTTCAGGACACTTGGGTCAATACAGACGAGCAGTATGGAGGTATCTGGATGTTTCATAGTGTGTGTTTTGGACGATTCAAAAGTGAACTCTATCCGCCGCCATTATATGAAAATCCGTGGCCAGTCGGACCCCCCGGAACTCCCAAAGCGTTTTGATGACTCTGAAAGTTTCTCCAAACCCTTCCTTGGCATGACGGTGAGTAGATGATTGGTGAATTATCGATTTTGGTGATTATTGACTTGAAATCGTTTAATGAACCTTGTCCGGTAACATGGAGCGTTAACCTGCAACAAGCAAGAAGATCCAACTCTAGAGGTTCATCCCACAAGGAGCAAATCCCGAAGCAGCTGCAGCGAGTTCTGCAAGATCAAGTGCAGCACTCGGGGTCTAAACCAATGTTGAGATACAGAAGCCGAGCCCAAAGCTACCCCATAGTGTGCAGCACCTCCAAGAACAAGAAGCTCCATCATCCATTTCAACATGAATGTGCAGCTCAGTCTGTATGTAGGCTACATGGCAAATCACCTCCAGGTCTGAGTGATGATTGAGTTACATAATAATCTGTAGTTTTTGATTTAACAATTTCACAGACAGTGACACATTTACTTCTATTGTTAATCATAATAACCTTGCATTGTTAATGACGATTGATTTTTTTCAATTTCATGATTTGTTGATTGATTTTTTTCGTCCCTTAATAACTGCTTCAATCACTGCTTTGCTTTGTTTTGTTTTCATGTTTTTTTTATAATTATTATTACTGTAAATTGTTCATTTATTCATTAATTCATTAATCACTCGTATAAATCTTGTCATTATTCTGAACACTTCTGTGCAGCACCTCCAAGAACCAGAAGCTCCATCATCCAGCAGGATAGACAAAATATGAAGATGGGTGATTTTCACAGCTGCAGCGGTTGTGAGCTATGGAGCAGAGAAGACCTGGAGAAGGAGAAGTAGAAAAACTTAAAGCTTCTTTCATCAGGAACCAAGAGCAAAAAAAAAAACATCCTCCACCATCTTTCACAAAGACCTCCATGCCCCTCCAATCACTACACGAGAGCAGAGGAGGAGGAGAAACCAGCACTTTCTGAGCTCTTCAGCGTCCTCAGGAGGAAGCTCGTGACCCCACCGAGGGCAGAGCGGCACAGAGCGGAGCTGTAAACCCTATAGTTAGTGGATCCTTCACATGCTTCAAGGAGGAAGTAGGTTGATGCATCTCATGCATCATGCAGGGAAGTCTGCAGAAATCAAAGAGCCCTTCTTGAAATCCTCAGTGCAAAAAGTTGGGTTACTTTCTTAACATGCATTTCAATACAGATGGCCGCATGCACGCTCTATAATGTCATTTATAACACATTCCATCAATATAAGTAACTTATTCTACATATTTTTTGGACTATTTCACCATTTTATCTCACATCATAATCCACAGAATTGGTGTGTTATTCTATAATCCATCTGTTTTTATCTAAGACACGCTGAATTATGATAAAAGATATATAAAACTTAAAGGGATAGTTCAATATTTTGGCAAATTGGCCCATTGCCATAATCCCTATAGTCATAGCAGTAGGTTCGTTACCTTTATTTGTCGGTGCAAGCTATGTTTAGAACGACGGATCAGAGCCACGAGCTGCTCAGAGCTACACTACGGAGGCTCATGGGATTTCTTGGTTTCCCTCATCAAACTCATCAAATACACAATCAATGCTACGCGACGGAGTTGTTATCGAGGCAAATTCATGCAAAACCGCTGATGCATGTTGCCTTCAGAGGCAGTTTTTCATCAAGCAGTCTCTGCATTTACCTTGAAAACAACTCCTTCTTGTAACCTTCTGTTATTATCTCATAGCGTGGTGAATGTGCAGGTCACAACTTGTCCACCAGAGCATTGTGGAGTTGTTGGATTGTGTATTTGATGAGTTTGATGAGGGAAACCAAGAAATCCCATTAGCCTCCGTAGCGTAGCTCTGAGCAGCTCACGGCTCTGCTCCGCCGTTCTAAAAATAGCTTGCACCGACAAATCAAGGTAACGAACCTACTGCTAAAACTATAGGGATTATGGCAATGGGCCAATTTGCACAAAATGTTGAACTACCCTTTAAAGCACAGGTGCAGTATGATATTTTTATTCTCAATCACTGTTCGAGTTCATTCATTACAGCAGAGATTCTTCTTGAATGGAGCTGTGCATCTTTTAAAGCCTTTACATTATAGATGGTTTGTAGCCTTAATGTTTCTCGGGGCGATCGGGTGTTGTGGAGTCATTCTGTCAGAGTTAATCAGAGTTAAGTGTTTCCTTAGCTCAGTTTAACCTGCAGATGTTTCTCAAGACTCGTGAAAACGTGGAGGTTTTTTTTTTGTGGCCACAGAAGGAAATAAATTAATGATGACTGACATTAAAATGAGTTCTGCAACGTCTCACGACAACGTCCTTAACGGCCGAAAGTAAAACAGAGAGACAAATCTGTCAAACAAGCAGGAATTATTTCTGTCACAGAGGATGAACTCGAAAAAGACAGAGAAAGAAAAGTGTCAGACTGTCACAGGAAATAATTATGTGAGATGAATGAGAGGCAGGTAGTGTAACTGTACTCTGATTACTGTTTAAACTCACCTGTGTCGCTCTGAACCTTCTCCTCATGACTATTTTATTTTTTAACTTTATTTACTTATGTAACAGAACTTAATGAAACTCTCCAAACTTTTGTGTCTCTCTGTGGAGGAGTTACCTGTAAGTTCAGTTTAATTATTATGTCTCATCGCCACCGTTGGTTTGTTACAGAGCTAATCTGGACTATGAGGTGAATTGTAATTACATAATCAAATATTTCATTGTGTTTGACATTCTTTCTTTTTAATTGCTTTTTGTTGTTTAAATAGATTTTTACATATTTTTTTAATTTATACATAATTTTCTTTTATGCCATTGACTTATTTTTATACATTCTCCAGTGTTTTCCTCACTGCAAATTGAAAATTGTTGAGTGTAAGATAGAAAGACTGTTTTGTCAGTGTTTTTAATTCTGCTTGTGTGTGTGTGGATGTGAAATGATTCTTATTTTATTGTAAAGCACTGAAGGGCTGCTTCCTTTTTTATAGAAAGTGCTCTCTAAATAAAGTTTGATTGATAAACCAGTGATATGTCCTGTTTGTTTTGCAGAGATAAAACACCATTTTAATTACACAAAATTTGACTAAATGCACTACAAAAATGCAAAACAAGATGCAGACAAAACTTTAAATAATGTTCAAAGGCACCAGTTTCGATATCTAAATGACAAAACTGCAATTTACATATTAGTTTGTGGCGACACCGACCCATCAGCATCATCTGTACTTTGGGAAAATACGTCCATACACGTCCTCATGGAGCTACTAACATTATTTTTGTCCCTAACCTTTCAAAGCCGTTATTAAAAACCTAATCACAATGTTTCCTTTGGGGTTTTGTGCCTAAAACTTAAAGCGAACACTGAAACACCAATAGCAAATCAGGAAAACGTCATATGGGGCATTTTTGAGTCAGATTGTGTTGCTTTCATGCTAAAGGAATATTAAAGTAGAGTAAATGTGTTTCTCCCTATGGAAAGTCCAATTACTTCTAATACTGATACTGTATATGTAATAAATGAAACAGGTGGGAAACACTGATCTGGTTTAGTTTAAAAAAAGAAAAGAAAAATACAATATGGTCTGGATATACGGTGTTAATTATGTGTGTTGGTCCAGTTTAGCTCCCGTGTTCATTACCTGTTATTCTCCGTGTGAGTTCAGACGTGGCTCTTTAATTATCCAGGGGGTGAAACACATCAACCAAACGTCCACGGGACCTCGCAGACCACAGAATGTGTTTCACCTGTCCGCCACTAAATTAATTATCCAATTACTCTTTTCCCAGTGACTGTGCTGCTCAGATAAACTTCCCGGCTATTTACAACAGACTGCCCTGCAAAGATAACAACAGCAACAAAAAAAAGAGGGGCCAGTTGCCGCATAATCACCTCATATAAACACACGACTCCAGAGACTGACAAAAACTCCCAAGACCTCTGTTTTTTTTTTGTTTTGTTTTGTTTTCTTGAGGAAACTGATAATAGGGTAATGAGGGAGAAAAAAAATAGTGAGAATAAAACAAACTGGAGGTGATTTAACTCACTCAGGTCCATCTGGAGCCGGGCGGTTTATTGCACCGATCCATTTTGTTTTTTATCTCACACAAAAAAGCCATGAATGATGAAGGAGAGGATGAGGAGGAGGAGGAGGAGGAGGAGGAGGTCTCTGTTTCTCCACCTCCCACATCCAAACCTGCTGCTCTATAATTCCTCCTCTGGGTCAAACTCTGGACTGACCTCAGCCACGACCTTCCAGTGTCCTGCTGCTCATCAGTGATATTTCATCTTTGTCCTTGTTTTTCTGCACATGGACTCGCTCTCTGTAGTTCTTTAAACATACACTTAAAGGTACAGTAGGGGTTGGAGATCCTGAAAAATGGTTCTATTCATGTTTGTAAGCATGCGCGAGATGTTCGTTCGTCATTGTAAACCATTGGATGTGTGATGTAAACACGGAAGAACATCTCGCAGCAAATGTTGCACATCTTCATTATGGAGGTATCTGGTTGTTTCATATACCCCTTTCCCACTGGCCAAAAAACCTGTTTAAACCCGCTAACAATCGGCTTTTGGTGGCAGTGGGAAAGGCGCACCGACCCGCGTGAAATGACTCGGCAAGCGACGCGGTAAAATCGCCTTCAATCGGCTCGGCCCGGGTCAACCCGCTAATTTACTGGAACTCCAAAAGCGTTTTGATGACTCTGAAAGTTCTCCAGGTGAGTAGATGATTGGTGAATTATCGATTTTGGTTGAAGTATCCCTTTAAGTCTTTGTCGTGTGCTGTTGTGTGTGTCGACTCACTCCGCTGTAAACTGAATCTACCTACTGTACAGGAACGAATAGAGTCACCTTGACCTTGTTTTCATAGTTTTCTCTGTCTCATCACCATCGTCTATGTGAAGGTGGAGGATGAGACGACAATCCCCCCCAACAGGTGGAGCCTCCGTCCCTCCCTGTAGCTTCAGGTTTTAACAGGAAACATGTTAGCGTTCTGCTGTTTCAGGACGCCTTGATGTTGGTAAAGTTTCACATCTTAAAAGAGAAGAACTGACTTCACATGCTAAAGACAAGAAAATATGATAAAAGTTCAAATAAAAAAAGAACAAACAGGATGAATTGTAAATCGAAGTTGGAGCTCTGCCAGGAAGATTTGGCCTCAAAGGTTCAAACCGTTTGCGATTCCTTGACACGAAGCCGGAGCTGTAAAGATCAAAATGACCCGCAGGCCCGATGAAGAGTCGACGCCCCGAGGGCCCAAGCAGCTCAGCAGACCAGGACTGGAGGGGGTGGAGGGGGGAGGAGGGGGGAGGAGGGGGGTGTGGGTGTCGGCGTGTGCAGCAGCAGCAACAAAGCAGCTCAAAGAGAAAACATCAGAGAAAATGTCAAACAGAGGTGCAGAGAGTTCACATTCAGAAACACGATTACTGTTTTGAACTGCTGACTTCTCTAACACCAACCGTCACTAATGTGTATTCATGAGTGTCAAGCAAAAAAAAAAAAGAAAAGAAAAGGGAGGCAAGGCAAGGCCGGGGTGTGGGAGAATCTATACACACACACACATTATGGAGTGGTTAATCTGTGCTTTGATGGGATGACCCTTTCATGGTGCTGTGAGGCAGATAAAAAAAAAACCGGAGGGTGACCCTGACCACGACCCCGGCCTCTCTTTTGAGACTGGAGGCGAAAGGAGGAAGAGGAAGAGAAGGATCCATGCATAAAGAGAAAGCCCTGAGGTGTTCGCTGCACCTCTCTGCCCTTCATTGTCCACACACACCGTGGTCGAAGGTCAAGGCCGTCTCCCAGAGCCACGGGGAGCCTCTCTTTCTTTCTTTCTTTCTTTCTTTGCTATAACAGTTTTCATTCAGTCTCTTTCTTTCTTTCTTTCTTTCTTTGCTATAACAGTTTTCATTTAGTCTCTTTCTTTCTTTCTTTCTTTCTTTCTTTCTTTCTTTCTTTCTTTCTTTCTTTCTTTCTTTCTTTGCTAAAACAGTTTTCATTCAGTTTTTACACAGTCTCGGCCACAACGTGCCCTGAAGTCCTCCCTGTCTTCTTCTTGTTTGTTCTTGAGAAGTTTTTCGTAAAACACGACATCGTTTCAAGAAATGCGTAACGTCTGTGTGCACACAAAACCACCAAAGACAACTCAAGACACTGTAGTTCATGTGCCAGTTTTTTTTTAATTATTTGAAAGGGACAATACACATTAATGAATATGGATACAAATGTAAATGTGTCAGAGTTAGCAAGCCTGCTAATTTACATCCGCAGTCCCTTGGCAGGTAATAGACAAACAGACGGTAGAATTAAAAAGAAAAGAAAATACACAAAGGGTTAAACAGTAATTCACATCAAATACACATTCATACGTAGACATAAAGTGTTTATGTTTTCATTGTGTGGCGCTGTAACGGTGCCACACAATGAAAACAGAGAAGAAGATGTAAAGCATGCTGTACATAAACAAACTCCAAACACAATCAAGTCGACTAAAGGTCCAGTCGTACAGATGTAATGGACAAGTTTCAGGCAAAGTAACAGAGAAGGATTTCCCTCATGATGCTTTTTGTGTTTTGTTTTTTTTCTCTATATTTATTTAATTTATTTGTTTCATTGCGTTATTAATTGTGTTCTTATACCTGATGAAATTTAAATATATTTTATACAGTGAGCCGAAGCCAATTTTCCACCATGGTGGATAATAAAGATTTATTGGAGCAGAAGATTTTTCCATAGAGGCCCTGAGAAGCTCTGTAGCACAAGGCTGTAGTCTGCCGTTGTTGTTGTTACGTGACATTTAGCAGCGTGGCTCAGGTTACAGGTTAGATTGGCAGGGCTGTGACATCATCGTTTCACAAAAAGTTGGGTTTTAGTTAACTGGGGTGAGATTTATCCACTTTGAAGACCCTGTTGTCAAAAGAAAAGAAAAAAACTTTTAGAGCCCCGAAAATATCGTTTCCATGTGAACGAAGCGCCGAAACAATAATAAAAAAGAAAAAAAGTTCAAGGATACGCCTAAACCCGTCTCTGTCTCTGGCTTTAAGTGTTTGGCTGATGCAAAGCTTTGGATTTCTGCCCCATCTCCATTAAAGTGCCGTGTACAGATGTTTCCTTAGGCTTTTTTCTATGAGTCCCATTTAAAGTCTTTTTGGTTTGGTTCTGTTTTTCTTTCTCTGTGTCAATAAATCAAAATGGAAGTAATATATGTAAATCTAGGGGCCGTTTGATCCCACTTTCTGTGACGACTTCTTTTTCATGTTCTCCTTGTTTCTGCATGTGATGGACAGGAGACGCCCTGCTACAGAAACACCTCCGGATGTCCAAAGACCTGGTGGTGGACTCAAACTCTCCTCTCCTCATGTACATGTACCAGTGTGCACGTAAAGGGAAAAACTTGCTTTCTCCACCACAGTGTAAAAAACTATAATGATTAAAAGCAGAGGTAAAAGGCCAAAGACACTTAACATGCTTTTCATGTTCCTGAGTTTATCAGAGATTTATTAAATGAACAGACGACACATGTGAGTCTCCTTTGGCCCAGTGTGGACTTTAGTCATTAAGATAAGAGTTACCATGGGATTACTAACACAAAATGTTAGAAAATTAAATCTGATAAAAACTTAAACACTTGCTGTTATTCTCATACCTGTATTTTCTCAGTAGTTTCTACATACATGTATCTGAGTGCTATATAAATATTATATAACCGTCTCTTCTTTCCTCGTCTCTCGGTTTCAGGCCCTAAATCCACAGGACCTTTTTGAACAGGCAACAATTAGACAGGCAAATGCCATTTTAACAGATAGTTCTCATGTGTTGTAGAGTGAATATGCTCTATTGAAGTCAGAGATAGGCTTCCCTTGTGCAGGCACAATCGATACAAACATTCCTTTGTGCCTGTATCAACCAAGCTTCTCAACAGTATGAAATGAATTTGATGTTTCTGGATATGTATATGCATACGAACATATGTCAAGAATACGTTCAGATATGCAACCGCACCGCTAGATGGAGGGAATTCCTACATATTATACCTTTAACTTAGATTATCTACCTTAAAACTTCACCCAGACATGTTTTTGTTTTTTAATTGAATAATATTTCAGCAGCTTTAAAGGTTTGTTTGAGTGGGAAAGGTGGAGGATGAGGAGGGAGGAGATGAAGGAGAGAGGTGGAGGTTTGGGTTTCCCTGAACCAAGAGGAGACTCTTCTCCTCTTTGACTGTGAGCAGATGGAGCAGCGAGAGATATTCAGTGTTATCCCCGCTCCACTTTCTCTCTCTCTCTCTCTCTGGCTGCCGTGGCTCAGAGTGAATTAATGAGTGAAGGCAGCTCATGTAACGAGGATGCCAGAGCACGTTATGGCTGCGGCCTGATCCTGGTGCAGCAGCAGCAGCAGCAGCAGAGAGAGTGGAGGTCTCACTCAGAGTGTGGAGTTTTAAAGGGTAAAGGCTGATACACCTGCAAACACTCCACCTGTGTGCAAAGTAAACTCCTGACGACAAAACGGGGGTTCGTTTGGGGCCACAAAAGGAAAAAATCTTTGCTCTGCGTTTCAACCAGAGACAAAAAGTAAAACTGTGATTTTTTATTGTGATATTTGAGACTGGTTTGAGTATTGGAGTTGTTTTCGAGGCAAATGTAGAGACTGTTTGCTGAAAAACTGCCCCCGACGAGAACACGCATCAGCTGTTTTGCATGAATTTACTTCTAAAACAACTTTATCTCATAGCGTGGTGAATGTGCAGGTCACAACTTGTCCACCAGAGCGTTTTGGAGTTGTTGGATTGTGTATTTGATGAGTTTGATGAGGGAAACCAAGAAATCCCATGAGCCTCCGTAGCGTAGCTCTGAGCAGCTCGCGGCTCTGCTCCGCCGTTCTAAAAATAGCTTGCACCGACAATTAAAGGTAACGAACCTACTGCTATGACTATAGGGATTATGGCAATGGGCCAATTTGCCAAAAATGTTGAACTATCCCTTTAACAGTAAAGATCTGGGTTGGGTTTTGCACAGCCAGAGTTGCATGTTGCATAAAACAAGGAATAAAGAGAGATCCCAAAAACTGAAGGAGCTAAAAAGAAAAAAAAACATTAGGTAGTAACGAAGTGGTTGCACTGAACCAGAACGATGTGACAAACACAATAAAAACTGAAGCTGAAATGTTTTATTGAAGGGAGGGAGAGGTCAGAGGAGAGCAGACAGACTGGTCACTAAGGTAACCACCACACGCCCAACGCTGAAATCCAGAACATGATGTCTGGTTGTCTGGTTGTCTGTAGTCTGCTCCGGTTTGTCCCGAGGGAGCAGATGGGAGGTCAGAGTTTGAATCCATGGATCCAACCTCCTTCGTCCAGGTTGTTGCTGCTGCTAGTGGTGGTGGTGGTTTAGCGTAACGGTGTGGTGTTATTGACCACCAGTATTGATAATCTTCATCACCTCATTAACACAGTTCACCACCTTCTCCTCTTTCTACATGTCACAAAGCTCAAGTCTCAAACCGGTTGTGGTTGATCCACAAGACGCTGAGTTCAGTAGGACTTAGACTTGTGTGTTTTCCTTGTTACCTTGTTGTAGGACTGTGACTCCACCATACTACACCTCCTCCCCTCCCCTCCCCCTTCCACTGTGGCCCTCTGGTCTCTGAGGCCTCGCTGCTGACTGAGTTAATGAGTGAAGGCAGCTCATGTAACGAGGATGCCAGAGCCCGTTAAGGCTGCAGCCTGATCCTGGTGCAGCAGCAGCAGCAGAGAGAGAGCAGAGGTCTCAGTTGGAGAGCAGCAGCCTGGTGGGGGATGTTGAAGGGCTGATATCTGCAGAATGCATCACCAACAACAACAAAGGTTGTTCAGTGGCGTATCAGAAAATATATCGACACTCAGGATGCATATGTTGCACCCGGAGGTGGATGAGCGACAACAACATAAACCATGAGTGTATGAGGCAAGAATGGGTTCGCTGAGTTCTTATTTCTCCTTTTGTAATTTACCTATATTTTGTACTGTAACTTTGGATCTGAAGTTTATATATTGATCTAATAGTCGTTGATGTGTGAGTTTAATTGAATATGGCTATTTGTTCATCTTTTCTGTCTAGAATGGGCTATTTCCTTTAAATTTAATGCTGGCGGTACTGTAGCTTTAAGAGTCAGCAGCCTCGGACGCTAGGAAGTGAGGTCATTGACCTGAGTAGTGAACTCCAGGCTAGCAGTGGAGACACACGGTTTTTTACCGTGTCCCGTCCTGTTTTGTTTAGAAAGCCAAGTTTATGGATACTTGAGTGACACTTGTGGAATAAATCTTTTTTCTAACATCACCTGAACTTCGAGTGGATTTTTAAGAGCCTCAGTAGTTTTGGACACGTGTAAGCCAGGAATACCTGCTAGCCAACATTAGCCAATACATTAGTAAAAAACCTTCTCCTTGTGGTTTTGCCTGTGGACTGAGAGTACATTGGAGTTTGTGGATCCTGGAACGGAAAGGAAAAGCGCTCTGCAAGGACTCAAGTAAGTGCAGCTGCTGCTGGAAAAGACTAATGTGTGGACTGAGAGCATTATTATGCTAATTAGCGCTGACGACCCGCTAACGACTCACGGACGGTGCGCTAACGATCCGAGGACGGTTATCCTTTGCGTGTGCTTTGGAAGTCATTGGAACACTTTGTTGTATTAAGCTAACAGCAGCTAGCATGTGGAAAGGGCTAGTCTTGTCTTAGGAATCATGGCGGAGGACAAAGATTCAGCCACATTGAAAAGACGACAAGTGAAACCTACAGTCAAAGCTATGGAAGATGCGTTACAGAAGAAAATACGGTCAAGGAAAGCTGCATTGACTCAGCTTACAACAAAAAAGAATGAGATGCTTCATTTAATGGATGATGATGGCAATTTGGAGGTGATTAAGACCAAGCTGGTTGTTGAGTTCAATAAGCTCCTCAGAGAGTTTTGTGAGCTGAACATTTCTGTTAAAGAGTTGTTTCAGCAAGTTACCTCAGAGGAAGAAATGAACAGTGATCAAGAGAAGTGGTTTAAACCAAAATCTGATTCATTCAAGAGCTTCGGTGATTATGTTGATGGTTGGATTGCAGACGTCCATGAACGTATGGAGGAAGCAAGAGAAGTTAATGAAAATATTAAACCATGTGATAGCATATCAGAAGCATCATCAAAAAAGTCCAAAAGGTCTAAGGCAAGCTCTGGTCGTTCTTCTGCCTCGTCGGCACGCTTGAAAGCAGAACTGGAAAGGGCTGCGCTTTTGGCAAGGGCAGCAACACTGAAAAAGAAGGAAGCCTTGGATAGGCAAGAAGTAAAGTTGAAGGCTGAGAAAGAAGACCTTGAGCTTCAGACGGCTTTAGCTGCTTCAGATGCTAAACTTAAGATTTTGAAGAAGTTTGAAGAAGCTGATGCTCTAAAAAAGGACGATGAACAGTCTAAGCCATGGGAGCAGCCGGCTGTGATAAAGGACCGTCATAGGGAGTCTGGAACGGGCCATGACGTGACTACTGAGCATCATGGAAACACAAGACATAAACACAAGTCATCATCACTCTCCAACGCTGCACAGTCAATTTCATCAGCTACAAGTGATGAAGAAGATGACGATTCGTCTTTAATCAGCAGTTCTAGTGAAAGTGTAGCAGGTGCAGCGGCTTTGCCCACTGCAAGGCAACGTCAAAGGGACATTACAGAATTACTGATCAAGCAACAAAAACTTTCTACTCTACCACCACAAAACATTCCCGTCTTCAGGGGAGATCCGTTGGAATATAGACTCTTCATCAGGGCGTTCGAGCATGGTGTCGAAGGAAAAACAGAGAGCAGCAAGGATCGGTTGTACTTCATGGAGCAATACACCAACGGACAGCCCAGAGAGTTGATACGGAGTTGTCTACATATGGATCCAGATAAGGGTTATCACAATGCAAAGAAACTCTTAAAGGAACATTTCGGAAATGAATATAGGATCTCTGTGGCATACATAGACAAGGCTCTAAGCTGGCCCACAATCAAGGCAGATGATGGCGAAGGTCTCAATGCACTAGCTCTCTTCCTCACCAGCTGTAACAATGCCATGTCAGACTTGGATTACATGGAGGAGTTGGATAACGTCGCCAACATGCGCGCCATTGTCAACAAGCTTCCGTATAAATTTAGAGAGAGGTGGAGGGGTGTTGCCTTCGATATCCAGGAGCAAACTGCGAGAAGACCCAAGTTTAAGGATCTTGTCAAGTTTATTAACATGCAGGCTAAGGTAGCACTACACCCCTTGTTTGGAGACATAAAGGACAGCAACAAAGGACAAGTTAAGTCTCCAGTAAACTTCACAGCAGAGAGGAAGAGTCACAGGACGACCTTTACTACATCTGCAACACCAATGAGTAATCAAACAGGTGTAAGCACAGAGTTAAAGCCAAGCAAGAGGAGTCCTATTAGCCCTAGCAGCGCTTTCACCAAGCCCTGTCTTTTTTGTCAGGGTGAACACAGCATGGCGCAATGTAAGAAGCTGAGGAAATTGCTTCACAAAGAAAAGATAGACTTTCTCCGTGGGAAAGGACTGTGCTTCAGTTGCTTGAAGCAGGGGCACATGAGCAAGTCCTGTGAGGAGAAATTACACTGTGAGGCCTGCTCATTGCTTCATCCCACTGTGTTGCACATAAAGAGCAAAGACAAAGTTACACCTAAAGAAGAGTCATCAGATGACGGTGAGAAGCAGTCGGTGATCAGCGGGTTTGTGGACAAAGCAAACAATGCATGTTCTGATACTGGGGCCGGGGACACAGACAGTATCCTTGCCATTGTTCCGGTACAGGTAAAAGCGAAGAAAGGCGACAAGGTGGTTACGTCGTATGCCTTTTTGGACCCAGGCAGTACGGCCACCTTTTGCACCGAAGAGCTTATGAATATGCTCAACATTAGTGGAAAGAAGATTGACATTCTCCTAACAACCATGGGAGAACAAAAGACTGTTCGCAGCTATGTTGTAACAGGTTTGGAAGTGTGTGGCCTAGAAAGTCGCAACTTCATAGAACTACAGGAAGTTTTCTCTCAAAAGACCATTCCAGCTAATAAAAGGAACATTCCACAGCAGGAAGACGTGGACAGGTGGCCCCATCTGGAGCAAGTGAGAATCCCCCACATCAATGCAGAAATAGGTCTGCTGATTGGGACCAATGTGCCAAAGGCCATGGAACCAGAAGAGGTCATCAGGAGTGTTGACAATGGACCTTACGCTGTGAGAACTATCCTTGGGTGGACCGTGAATGGGCCATTGAGGGACAACAGCTGCGAACCTACTGGAGATGGAAAATACATTACATCCAACAGAATATCAGTGGCTAAACTGGATGAGCTGTGGAACCAACAGTTCAAATACGACTTTCCTGAAAGCAACCAAGAACAGCTGGAGATGTCCCAAGAAGACCTCCAATTCATGGACAGTGTTTCACAGTCTGCCAGACTGGTAGAGGGGCATTACTATATTGGTCTACCACTAAAGAACAAGGAGCTTCAAATGCCGAACAATCGTGTTGTAGCAGAACAGCGGGCCTTAAACTTGAAGAGGAAGCTTTTCAAGAATCATTCGTTCCGGGAGGACTACATTGCCTTTATGAGTGACATGATCACCAAAGGTTTTGCAATGAAGGTTGCTGATGAAGAGCTGGCCCGCAACGATGGAAAGGTTTGGTACATTCCACATCATGGAGTGTACCATCCTAAAAAACACAAGCTGCGTGTTGTGTATGATTGTGGTGCTTCTTATCAGGGAGTCACGTTGAACGAGGAACTTCTCCAGGGACCAGACCTCACCAGTTCCTTAATTGGAGTTCTCACCAGATTCCGCCAAGAACCGGTGGCTACTATGGCTGATGTGGAAGCCATGTTCCACCAGGTAAGGGTCCCACAAGAAGACGCTGACCTCCTTCGGTTTCTGTGGTGGCCTGGTGGAGACCTGAACCAACCACTGGTGGAATACAGGATGGTCGTGCACCTATTTGGTGCTACTTCATCACCGAGTTGTGCGAGCTATGCCCTCAGACGATGCGCTGAAGACAACAGGGACCTGTTTGATGCTTCAGTAATCAGCACAGTGTTGCACAACTTCTACGTTGATGACTGCCTTAAGTCAGTCAGCTCCGAAGAAGAGGCGGTGTCACTCTGTCGCAATCTGAAAGCCATTTGTCAGAAAGGGGGCTTCAGGTTAACAAAGTGGGTTAGCAACAGTCGGGTGGTACTGGCAGCTATACCCGAGAAGGAAATGGCAAAGGAAGTAAAGGATCTCGATTTGGATCAAGATTCACTCCCCATGGAAAGAGCATTGGGAGTACAATGGTGCGTCGAGTCCGACCAATTCAAGTTCAGGATTGTCATCCAAGATAGACCTCCCACCAGAAGAAACATTCTCTCCTTGGTGAGTTCTGTCTATGATCCATTGGGATTCTTAGCTCCGGTGGTTCTGCCTGCAAAAAAGATCTTGCAAGAGCTCTGTAGGCTAAAGCTCAGCTGGGATGACATGATTCCAGATCATCTAGCGCAACAGTGGTTTGATTGGATTAAAGATCTGCAGTTGCTCACTGAATTCGGAGTTGATCGATGTTTCAAGCCAGCCCGTTTTGGAGAGGCTACATACGCTCAGCTGCATCATTTTTGTGATGCGAGTGAAGAGGGCTATGGCACAGTTACCTACTTGGTCCAGCATAACAGCAAAGGCCAAGTCCATAGCGCGTTTGTCATGGGAAAGGCTAGGGTCGCCCCACTCAAGCCCACCACCATCCCGCGCCTGGAATTGACAGCGGCAACTATGGCAGCACGCATGGATGGACTAATAAGGAAGGAACTGGAGCTACAGCTTGCGGACTCCATATTTTGGACAGACAGCACGGCTGTGCTCAAGTATATAAACAACGAAATGACAAGGTTCCGCACATTCGTAGCCAATAGAGTGGCGGAAATTCGGAAGGTGTCAACGGGATCTCAATGGAGGCATGTCAGCACACACTTGAATCCTGCTGACTATGCATCAAGAGGACAGAAAGTGAATCCCTTTGTGCAGAATCAAGCCTGGATCTCTGGACCTGTCTTTCTCACCCAGTCGTCCGACAACTGGCCAGAGAACCCTGATCGTCTGACAGATCTCAGCACTGCTGATCCAGAGATCAAGAAGAATGTCACCATAAATGCTCTTGCAGTAGGAGAAAAGGTTGACACAATGCAAACGCTAATTGCGTACTACTCCTCATGGATGCGCCTTAAGAAAGCAGTGGCATGGATTCTTAAGGTGAGGAACACATTGATCTGCATGGCTAAGAAGAGAAAGGAGCAAAGAGTAGCTATTGCGCTGTCTGACACGGATAAGGACGAACAAATACGGCAGTTGCATAAGTTCATGGTGAACTACAAGGCAAGCCTCAGCAAAGTAACCCTCACAGTCGATGATCTGAAAGAGGCTGAACTGGAGGTCATATGCCACTGTCAGAGAATAAGGTTCCAAGAGGAAATCACCTCCTTGAAGAAGGGTGAACCTGTCAAAAAGAGTAGCCACATATACAAGCTAAACCCGGTTCTTCAAAACAGTATTCTGAGAGTCGGAGGCAGGCTCAACCGTGCAGCCATGCCAGAAGAATCTAAGCATCCTGCTATCTTGGCTAAAGACCTACGGGTGTCAGAGCTCATCCTTCAAGAGGTCCACAAGGAAGTAGGTCACAGTGGACGCAACCATGTCCTATCCAAGCTGCGTCTAAAGTATTGGATCCCGAATGTCAGTGCAGCAATAAGAAGAGTCCTATCCAAGTGCCTTGTGTGTCGACGGCTACATGGTGTTACTGGGCAGCAATAAATGGCAGACCTGCCACGAAACAGGGTCTTACCTGATGAACCGCCCTTCACTAGAACCGGAGTAGACTACTTTGGTCCTTTTGAAGCTAAGCGAGGAAGAGTTACTGTGAAGAGATATGGTGTTATCTTCACCTGCTTAGCCATTCGGGCTGTCCACTTAGAAGTGGCGGCATCCCTAGACACAGACTCCTTCATTAACGCTCTTCGCCGGTTTATCGCACGAAGAGGTCAAGTTGTGGAGCTGCGTTCTGACAACGGGACCAATTTTGTTGGGGCAGAGCGAGAGCTCAAGAAGGCTATTCAAGAGTGGAACACCTCCAAAATAGAGGACACGTTGCTTCAACGAGGCATAAAATGGATGTTCAATCCCCCAGCAGCCTCTCACCATGGAGGAGTGTGGGAGCGTTTGATCAGATCCATCAGGAAAATCCTCAATGCCACTCTGAGGACTCAGAATCTGGATGAGGAAAGCCTCCAGACATTTCTGTGTGAAGCTGAGGCCATCATTAATGGACGACCCATTACTACCCCTTCCAGTGATCCCAACGACCTAGAGGCACTCAGCCCGAATCACCTCCTACTACTGAGGACCAAGCCATCTCTACCTCCAGGACTTTTCAAGACGGAGGACCTCTATGCACGTCGAAGATAGAGGCAGACCCAATATATGGTGGACCTTTTTTGGAAACGTTGGGTGAGGGAATATCTGCCTGAGCTCCAGATGCGCCAGAAGTGGTCACGGGTGTCGCGTAACTTTGTCCCAGGGGACATTGTTTTGCTGGTGGATGAGACTGCACCAAGAAACTCATGGGTCATTGGCAAAGTCATTGAGGCAATGCTAGATGAACATGGACTCGTTCGCCGGGTTCGTCTAAAGACTAAGACCAGTGAACTAGTCAGACCCATCACGAAGGTCTGTCTGCTCCTAGAAGCAGTATGAGACGGAGGTAAAGATTGGCCTCCTTCAGCAAGTACCAGAGACTTCTAAAGTCAGAATAAAGAAGACACGACTCTGGATTGTTATTGTTCTTAAGACTTTAATTGCCCCATTTGATTCATGTTGTTTGTAATTGTTTCTAAGTTTAGAGAACAATTAGGGGCCGGATATGTATGAGGCAAGAATGGGTTCGCTGAGTTCTTATTTCTCCTTTTGTAATTTACCTATATTTTGTACTGTAACTGTAACTTTGGATCTGAAGTTTATATATTGATCTAATAGTCGTTGATGTGTGAGTTTAATTGAATATTACCCAGGGGGCAAAATCCCAGTTTTTTGAAAAACGGACACGGAGCGTTGTAAAAGGTTTGACACCAGAAATGATATCTAGGAACTTCAAGGATTAAAACCTGGGTGGACAACCCGGTCAACTAGCTGCTGGAAAGCTACAGGGGGCCAAAACCCCTTTCTGGGGTCATTTTGATGGAGAAATGATGTAAATGCAAATATTTAGGTACTACAATGGCATAAATAGTCATACAACTATGAAATTTGGCAGAGAGTATCTTGACACATAGGGGGAGGCATGAAAAAAAGATTCTGGGGTTTGTTGCAACTCAATTTTAAGATATCACCCCCAACATCCCAAAAAAGACCAAAAAAAGTACTGTTCGCCTGACAAATTCTCATGAAAATTATTATTTTTCAGCACTTTATGGAGAATATCTATGCTTAACATATATATAGAAAATTTCCTTAATTCATAAGCTTCCATTTGAGTCCAAGATAGCCTTTCTACTAGCTACTGGAAAGCTACAGGCTGTCTCCAAACAATGCAACACCTATTGTGAAAAACTACATGTTAACTGGCATGATCAGAAACCATTCTATTTCTGGTCTCCCCAAAGTGAACAGATAGATAGAGAAGACCGTTGGCCACAGCAAGTGGGGCTTTTGAGATAGAAAGGCTATCTTGGACTCAAATGGAAGCTTATGAATTAAGGAAACTTTCTATATACATGTTAAGCATAGATATTCTGCATAAAGTGCTGAAAAATAATAATTTTCATGAGAATTTGTCAGGCGAACAGTACTTTTTTTTGTCTTTTTTGGGATGTTGAGGGAGATATCTTAAAATTGAGTTGCAACAAACCCCAGAATCTTTTTTTCATGCCTCCCCCTATGTGTCAAGATACTCTCTGCCAAATTTTATAGTTGTATGACTATTTATGCCATTGTAGTACCTAAATATTTGCATTTACATCATTTCGCCAGCAAAATGACCCCAGAAAGGGGTTTTAGCCCCCTGTAGCTTTCCAGCAGCTAGTTGACCGGGTTGTCCACCCAGGTTTTAATCCTTGAAGTTCCTAGATATAATTTCTGGTGTCAAACCTTTTACAACGCTCCGTGTCCGTTTTTTTGCTTTGCCCCCTGGGTATATGGCTATTTGTTCATCTTTTCTGTCTAGAATGGGCTATTTCCTTTAAATTTAATGCTGGCGGTACTGTAGCTTTAAGAGTCAGCAGCCTCGGACGCTAGGAAGTGAGGTCATTGACCTGAGTAGTGAACTCCAGGCTAGCAGTGGAGACACACGGTTTTTTACCGTGTCCCGTCCTGTTTTGTTTAGAAAGCCAAGTTTATGGATACTTGAGTGACACTTGTGGAATAAATCTTTTTTCTAACATCACCTGGACTTCGAGTGGATTTTTAAGAGCCTCAGTAGTTTTGGACACGTGTAAGCCTGGAATACCTGCTAGCCAACATTAGCCAATACAATGAGACTTGGTTCCTCTCGTTCAACATTTTGGCAAATTGGCTGCTCAGAGCTACGCTACGGAGGCTCATGGGATTTCTCGGTTTCCCTCATCAAACTCATCAAATACACAATCCAACAACTCCACAACGCTCTGGTGGACAAGTTGTGACCTGCACATTCACCACGCTATGAGATAATAACACAACGTTACCAGACAGAGTTGTTTTCGAGGTAAATTCATGCAAAACCGCTGATGCGCGTTCCTGTCGGGGGCAGTTTTTCATCAAGCAGTCTCTGCATTTCCCTCTAAAACAACTCTGTCTGGTAACGTTCTGTTATTATCTCATAGCGTGGTGAATGTGCAGGTCACAACTTGTCCACCAGAGCGTTGTGGAGTTGTTGGATTGTGTATTTGATGAGTTTGATGAGGGAAACTAAGAAATCCCATGAGCCTCCATAGCGTAGCTCTGAGCAGCTCGCGGCTCTGCTCCGCCGTTCAAAAAATAGCTTGCACCAACAATTAAAGTTAACGAACCTACTGCTATGACTATAGGGATTATGGCAATGGGCCAATTTGCCAAAATGTTGAACTATCCCTTTAAGATCAGCTGCAGGGTCACAACACCAAACATCGGACAACTGAAATACTCAGTTCTCATTTTTGTGATGAGTTGAAGTTGCATACACTGTAAAACAGTGTCACCAAAAAGACATAGTGTACTTTTGAAGCTCAGATTGATCTGCCTCTCCTTCGTGCTTCCTTTCCCAACAAACATGGAGCACATCCAAAAAATGGGCAAAGAGGACGAGGGTCTGGAGCCGAGACTTTTGAGTCACATCCTCCACATGTTTCATTTATTGAGATCTCCTGATTTATTTTGAAAAGTTCCTGTGTCTTCTTCGTCTGTCCGTTTTCCTCAGACCAGTGTCTTGTTTGGTAATTAAAATCTTTTTTTAGTCTGTGTTCTCATGTCATTTTGCAGGTTTTCCTCCCTGTACCATTCTCCCTGTGAGTCCTTGGTTTTTTCTTTTGGTATTTTCCAGTTGCTTCCTGTTTTGTGTTGCACTTCTGGTTTGCAGAACATTTGTCTTTCTGTTTTGTGACGTCCAGGACTGAGACCCACAGTGACCTTGTTCTTATAGAACCGATTGGAGACCTTTTGCATTTGCCCCTTTTCTGCTCTTTTAACTTCCTTTGTCACACCGGATTTATTTAGCTGCACAGACCGGCTGTAAACATGTTTATCTCCTCTGTAAAGTTGGACTTTTTTATCACGACAGTCTATGGGGACTGATTCTCCAGCGGTCATTAGAAGACCCGGCATCTCACTTGTTTAACATAACACGTCCTCTGTCCATCCTGGTGTCAGTTCAATGCAGGTTTTACATTTCTCCTTCACAAAATCTGCCATCAGTTATGAAGCAACAGTAAAGTCTGGCACCTGAAAAGTGCAGACCACCGTCCCATTATCGGCCCGTCACCGGGCAGTGAAGCGATTGTTTCCGACTACTTGCTGACATTTAATTTTCACTGCCTCTGTTGTGTTGCATTTCTTATCAGTTTCATTGTAATAACACTGAACCTGAGCCTTTAAGCCTTTATTCTCAACCAGACATGATATCCTCCTCTTTTTTTTTCTTTTTTCTCCTCCACAGTATAAAATGATCAGTGTTTTCCCCCACATCCCACCAGCCCTATTAGATTTTGACCACTGCAAAAAAAAAAAAAAAAATCACAGCATCATTAATATCATTGTGCTGCTGCTCCCAGACCGTGTGGGCTGCAGAGTGTTAGATAATAAAATCTGCTGCTTCTTAACACCAAGATAAGTTGTAGGTTGTTTCCCCAACTGCCGTAACATCTCCCAGAGAAAGGCTAATGTTAACTCTACCTTTTTTTTTTAGCTGCTAATATTAAGATCCTGTGTAAAGTAATTCCTGCTGAGCTGGTGCTTCACAGGGAAACCTGACTTCTATTCTTCACTCCACTCATTGGTACAGTGAATGAATATCAGCTACAATCTTAAAGGAGACATATCACTTTTTGAAGGCTCTTTAACATATATTTGGGTGTTTGTCTTGGCTTCCGGCCCCCAAAATACGAGAATTGACCAAAAAAAATCTGTAATTTTCAGGCTCCCTAGGTTGAAATCCATGTGGTTTTATGAGCTGTTCCTTCAGCTGTCTTCACTAGGTTTCAGATTTGCATAACCCCACCCCTGCTGGTACCGGTAGAAGGGGCAGGGCAAGCAGTGGTTCATTTGCATTTAAAGGGACAGGCACTGAGACCAGCCGTTCTGAACAGGGCTGTTTTGAGAGGATGAAAAGAGCTGTGATGTTTGATCCTTGGGGGATTTTGACCGAAGCATCTCACAGACATGTCTTTAAGACACCTGGGAACTATTTTAATTTGTGGAAAAGGGGCAGAATATGTTTCCTTTAAACTGTGAACACACCAAAAGCGTCTTTTATTTGTACAAGTTCGAAATATTTCTTATATTTATATTTTCTCATATTAGTTCTTATACTAATACTTCAGCGACAAGTCCACCTTGCAACAGTCGATCAGTGTTGAACAAAGCGTTGTCATTGTCAAACTGGGCTCTGGAAACGGGGCCACTGTCCAGACACAGTCCCTGAAGAAGGCAGTGAAACTCTTTCAGCTGTTTGCACCTCCGCAGGATGTTATGCACCCAGATATGACAGCGTTTGCTCCCACCACTCCCATTGTTGTACCTGGGCCAAGGGCAACAAATTCATTTGACCAAGTCGTGCAGCATGCAACATTGTCACTTTGGTGTGTAGTACACAGCTTTGGACTACACTCAAACTATTCCTGTAAACATAGATCTGGAAAAATTATGTTAAATTATGTTTCAATTTTCAGGTGAGTCTGTTTATGTGGAAAGAGGAAAGAGGAGAGTGACCATGAGGAGCTGCAGCTCTTAAAGCTGATTGGGGACGCTAACGAGTCACCTTCTGTGATAATGAGACTTTTCTATTGGATTTTAATGTGCAAATTCTCATAATGGAGTCAGTAAACACGCTGCCTATCTATAAGCTGCAGAGGATCGATCAGTGGTGCAGCCGAGGGAGGAAAGAGGAGCTGGAAGAGCCTGGTCATTCAGTCGGAAATTATTCTACCTTGCATGAAAATAATCTAGTTTTGCATCCTCGCCGACACTGACACATTAAAACTCCCCTCATCTCGTTGTCTGAATAAACAAATCCTGATACTACAGTGGCCTTGAGAGCTCAACACATGCAAATACACAAAGACACTGCAAATGTAAGTTTCTATTTGAGCAGATGAAAGCATCAAATAAGCAACTGCATGATGCACAGATGTCCTTGTGTGCTCATATTCATTTGTTATGAACTGTCACACATCCTCCCATGTGATCAGTGTGTTCTTTGTCATATAAAACCCACTGTTTGGATAAAGAGGAGCCACGGGAAGAGTTCAGGCTGCCACCAAAATTAGTCCCTCTGTGTTTATTTGTGTTTAGTATGCTAATGACCATTGGGAAGAAACAGTCTCTGTCTGAGTCTGGAGGTGTGTGTGTGTGTTTTCTCACACACCTGTGGCGACTGCCAGAGGGCAACAGTTCAAACAGGTGTTGAGCAGGATGTGTGGAGTCAGAGGAGCTTTAGGCTACTGAGCTGGAGGCTCAAAGAGAGAGAGAGAGTTGTGGTCGTGATCTCCTTCATTTTCACCTGTCCACTCCTGCACCTGTGGTCAGCTTTGGTACTATACTACTTTTACTCTGGAGGTTGTTTCTATTACAGGATAGTTCCACTTTTAGACTAGGGAGTTAATATAGACTGATCTGTTCATTTTGAAGGGATAGTTCAACATTTTGGCATTTAGTCATAGCAGTAGGTTTGTTACCTTTAATTGTCGGTGCAAGCTATTTTTAGAACGGCGGAGCAGAGCTGCGAGCTGCTCAGAGCTACGCTACGGAGGCTAATGGGATTTCTTGGTTTCCCTCATCAAACTCATCAAATACACAATCAAACAACTCCACAACGCTCTGGTGGACAAGTTGTGACCTGCACATTCACCACGCTATGAGATAATAACACAACGTTACCAGACAGAGTTGTTTTAGAGGTAAATTCATGCAAAATCGCTGGTGAATGTGCAGGTCACAACTTGTCCACGAGAGCATTTTGGAGTTGTTGGATTGTGTATTTGATGAGAGAAACCAAGAAATCCCATTAGCCATAAAAGCACTTAAAAATAGCTTGCACCAACAATTAAAGGTAACAGACCTACTCCTAAGGCTATAGGGATTATGGCAATGGGGCAATTTGCCAAAATGTTGAACTATCTCTTTAATATAGACTAATCTGTTCATTTTAAAACATTTATTTATAGAAATGTGGTCATTTCTGTACATAAAGAGCCCAGAAGCAGTGCTGCTGTTCTGCCCAGTACAAGCAACATCAAGTTTCACTTTACATTCAGACACTATGGTCCCATAGGCACATCTCCAGAAACATTGGAGAAAAATGTCAAAAAGGCGTTAGATATGATTGGATAAACTGACCACATATTGGGGATCTAAATGGTTACTTTCTCACATGAAAAACAATAAAACTTGATAAAGTGACATATAAATAGCACTACAGTGGGAATTAAAACAGCTTTTAGCCTTAGAGAATATTCATGCATGATGACACAATGCAGTGTCTAGTGCCTCGCCCTCTTCACCACTATAGCGGCAAAAGTCTTTAGTTGTTCTCCACTGTCTCCTGCACCAGGCTGAAATGGACACTGCAGAGTTAAGTTAAAACAAAAGGCTTGGCAAACAGACATGATGCCGACGTGTCGATGCCAACTTCTCTGCCAAAACAGCCACGAGCATGAGAAACATGTTCCACTGGCACTGACTGTCTTTCATGAACACACCAGCAGCAGCAGCAGAGGTCTAGACTATGAAAGGAGTGGACTGGGATGTGACCTGGAAGATGTAATACACTCTGATTGCTTTGATTGTTGAGGGATTTTAGAATGATTGGGAAATATTTCCTTTTCTCTTTTAAAAAAAATGTCCATTTCTTCTTCAAAGGTAACTTAGTTTTAAGAAAAATCGTATTTTCTGTGCAGTGAAATTCCCCCTTTTAAAGCCACAGTCCTTGTTTTACTGCTCTGAGTGTGTGTCGGTCTCACACTCACTCTGGCACATTACACAAACACACAAACACACAAACACACAGGTAATGACCTTCATCCTGCCACCGGGACAAAGCAGCAACAATTTCAGCCTCATTGCGTTGAGTGATATTTGAAGCTGAGGGAAATATGTGTGCAATGAATATAAACCTGAGTAAATGTGTGTTTGTTTGTGTGTAAACAGGTAAAGAAGGCTGAGGAATCTGCAGAGAAGCAGTTTGCATGTTCAGACAACAAACCCATGTGTCTGGTGGAGCTAACCTGAGTTCAATTAATGACAGTAATCCACCACTGGTGACATGATCATTGAAATTTACATGGTAAATGTTGCTATTTATTTTTTCTAATGAAGAATATTTAACTTATTTATTATCAACAGTTATCGTCACCACTCAGAAATGATGTAATGTGTGATCAGGTGTGGAAAGGAGTGAGACATCTTTTCCTCTGAACCATCTTTGATGAACAACTATCACTGTTAGTTGGATTTTTATACTGTAAATGTGTGGTGACTTGCGTTTGTATTTGTGATGCACAATGACTTATATAGTAGATGTAATTATTATATGTTATTTGGATGTAAATTAAATTAATTTAAAGGGATAGTTCACCCAAAATTCAAATTTCATTGAATGACGGTTGCAAACGGAGCTCACTTTTCTACGTCCAAAAAGACACACCAAAAAACATCCAAATACCTCCATAGTGCTCGTCTGTAATGTTGTCCCTCTTGTATTGAAGCCCCAACATGAGAAATTGTTCCGAAAAAAATTAAATAGGTATATGTTTTAAGCTTGTTTGTAGCGTAAGCTCCCCACACTACTCTTCCTGGTCTGTCCAAATCTCGCGGGATTTGCATTGACACCCAGTTCACGGCTTCGCAAATCGCGCGAGATTCCGGCAGAGCAACACTGGGAGCTTCCGCTACAAACAAGCTTAAAACATATACTTATTCAATTTTTTTCGGAACAATTTCTCATGTTGGGGCTTCAATACAAGAGGGACATTACAGACGAGCACTATGGAGGTATTTGGATGTTTTTTGGTGTGTCTTTTTGGACGAAGGAAAGTGAGCTCCGTTCGCAACCGTGCTGCACGGAGCCCCGCTGTAACTCAGAGAAGGCATGGAGGACTCTGAAACTTCTCCCAGCCCTTAGTCGACATGAGGGTGAGTAGATAATGAGTGAAATTTGAATTTTGGGTGAACTATCCCTTTAAAATAAATTTCTTTGCATACGCTCCCAAATATCATGGATAATACTTCCGTCCATGTGAGAATATTGGAAGTAAACTATTAAACAACTATTTTAGTCACTGCAATCTAGAAAAAAAGTGCATAATGTATGAGATACATATACCATTGTAGTGCAAGGTGTGTGCACATAAGACAGAGATAATGCTTCCTTAAAATAGTCAAATACTGGACTGACTTCAGTGTATTTGCTGGTCAGTCGCACAACTGCTTTCAACTGCCTCAAGATAACAATGCACCAATGATGCACCTGAACACACACTCACACACACACACACACACACACCTCATTTCAAGACTAAGATGCTCCCACACAGGTCTAAGTGTGTTTTTTCCGTCAACGTGAGGCGTGAGCCCTGAAACGTGCTTCAAACAGGCCCCCAACTGTTTTTTTTACTTTTTCTTTTTTTTTTCTTCTTTTCTTTCTGGCAAAGACGATAAGTAAAAAAATAAAAAAAAACCTTTGACATGAAGGTTTCCTCCACAGGTTTGACTGTGATAACATTTTGATAATTTTAATCCCTTTAGTGAACAGTTAATTATGCGGAATTCTCATGAAAGGTTCTACCTGGTCCCCATGGCAACCCTGAACCCGCCACCCCCTCCCTCTGCACTCATTCTTAAATGGAATGTTTGCCATGGCAACAACTTCTTCACAACAGTAGTCTGGTATCGCCATGGTCACAGCTTCACAAGTGCAACCACAAACACACAAGTGAAGTGATGCTTTTGTCATAATGTTCTGGGTTTGATTAGTTTGGCTTTTTGCACATATTATTGATCATTTGATTAGTTTTGCACGTTTTTGTTTATTATTTTATTTTCAACTGTCTTTTTTTCTTGTAGTTTTGTTGCGTTTTTTGTTGCAGTTTATTTGGCCTATAGTTATGTGAGGCTGTAGCGATGACAACTGGATCAGCCAATCAGCAGCTGGGAGGTAGAGCTACTGTACAGGTGGGGATAGGTGTTAGTTTGTCATAATGTTTCATGAAGATAATATCCAGACCAGTTTAGTTTAAATAATGTAAAAGAATTAAACCATAAACAAAGATGAAGATGAAAGAAAGAAACAAGAGTGACATGATTTGTTGTTTACACTTCGTGCATAGAAATCAAATGTTAATGGAAGGAATGATTTGTTTTTCCTTTCATTTCTGTTTTTTGTTTGTTTGTTTTGTTTTTATTATCTTCACTGTAAAGATTTTCGCCGTGAATTTACAATAAATTATTGGATAAATTTTGCATGACTTTCACAATAAGGTTACTGTGAAATATACTCACAGCAATTTACTGTAATTTTATACCTGTGATATTACAATGCATTGTTGTAAAAGCACAGCTGTATACTGTAACTTCACAGCTTCAATGACAAAGCAATTACTGTGATATTACAGTACATTACTGGGGAATTACAACCTTTTGCTGTACATCATTACAACAAGGCCCTGTACTTTTACAGTGTGTACTGTAAATGTAATGCACAAGTTCATAGTAATTTATTGTGAATTTACAATGTATACTGTGGAAGTCTTATAAGTAATGCAGACAAAGTTTCAATTTACTGTTAGCCCAATGGCATATTTATTTACAAATAAAACATACATACATACAGTAAATGCCAAGATATTCAAGAATTCAAGAAATTCAACAGTTATAAACTTTCCAAAGCCATCTTAAAGGGATAGTTTACCCAAAATTGAAATTTCACTCATTATCTACTCACCCTCATGTGGACTAAGGGCTGGGAGAAGTTTCAGAATTATCCGTGGCTTCTCTGAGTTACAGGGGGTCTCGACGTAGCAGTGCATGTCCATATGATGGTTGCAAATGGATACCACTTTTCTTCGTAACAAAAAGACACACCAAAAAACATCCAAATACCTCCATGCTGCTCGTATGTAATGTCCGTCTTGTATTGAAGCCCCGAAATGCGAAATTGTCCCCAAAAAAATTAAATAAGTCTATTCTTCAAGCTTGTTTGTAGCGGAAGCTCCTCTTCCTGGTCCGTCAAATTTGGACGAACCAGGATCTGTCCTCTTCGAGAGAAGAAGAGCTTCTAGAAGCTTCCGCTACAAAACAAGCTTGAAGAATAGACTTATTTAACTTATTCAATACAGACGGACATTACATACGAGCAGCATGGAGGTATCTGGATGTTTTTTGGTGTGTCTTTTTGTTACGAAGACAGTTGGTATCCATTTGCAACCGTCATATGGACATGCACTGCTACGCCGAGACCCCCTGTAACTCAGAGAAGCCACGGAGGACTCTGAAACTTCTCCCAACCCTTAGTCCACATGAGGGTGAGTAGATAATGAGTGAAATTTCAATTTTGGGTGAACTATCCCTTTAAAATACAGAGAAATTGTACAGAAACGTGGAATTCACTACCTAGCTGTGTCACAATAACAGTAAGAGGATAGGAATGAGGCCTACATGGCAAAATAAGAGAAGGGAGAGAGCAATGAAGGGATGTCAGAAAGGGGTAGTTTCCTCAAAAGGGTGCTCACATAAGGGTTCATTGTTGTCCACTTCTTGGTCTTTGGTCCACTTCTTCCTCGATGTCCAAGAAGCACCTGTTAACAAGCAAAGATAGTTTCAGTTTTAAATAGACTTATGTATTGCAGGCAGCAATTGTCAAGGCATTTTCCCATATCACACCCTAATAGACTTATAATCCAAACTTGTTGGATCTCCTTTGATCATTCCGAAAAACTTACCACATATTGGGATCTAAACGGTTACTTGCATGAAAAACATCAAGATTGCTGATCACTGAATTAGAAACCTATACTATAATATGAATTACAAGATCAAATCTGATCTTTATACAATACCTTTAGTGACTGTCCAGCGACAGGATACTCAAGGTTGAAGATGCAATAGCTGCTGAAGAAAGCAGGGTGGGCCCATCACATGTCCCTCGATGGATATCAGCCATCCAGAGGGCTTCATCATGTCACCTGAAATGAACCGATAAAACATCATGTGTTATGAGCACTTTGAGATCTGTTTCAAATATAAAGTGCTCCACAAATGTTCATTGTGGCCATGTAAATTCCTAGAATCAAAATAAAATACTGAGTTAGAAATGTGGATAACAGATCCAAGAAACTTTACCATGATTGATCAAGGAGGCGGTGCTGGGGAGTTCTGCAGTATTGACGTCCATGGCAGTGGCACATGGCTGTAAAATAGTAAACACACCATAGCAGATATTTAACATTAAATATTGTTCATTGGTCAGAGGTTTCATACAAGGTAATACATGGCGTCTAATGTAATCACTTATTTTCCATTTTAATAATATTTTGAATAAAAAAAATCTTACATCAGCTTCAAGCATTAAATTCTCCTTCGGCTTTTTGAAGTCCGACATTAGGAGCAGCAGGATGCAGGCAGACTCGTCAGGGTCTGGATCACAGCAGGCCACAACATCTCGGATCTGGGGGACATCGACGTCCGTCAGGGCCGTGGTGGTGTCATTTGAATGTAAAAACATTGACATGACCAAGTAGGGGAAAATAAAAAATGTAAAATTAATTTCACACATATACTGTATATCAGAAAATGTTCTAGCTGGTATGGGATCGATACGGCCGAGGTGTCCCACTTTCTTCAAAAAAAGCCCAAACCCAACTATATGATCAAATGTTGAGTCATTATGACCTTTAGCCTATAATCTTAACACATTAACACTTTATACGGTTCAGCAAAAGCATGATGTACGGCAGCTAACGTTAGTAGTTGGGTAGCATTAATGAAAAGACAGCTATTAGCAAATGCTATGAGACAACCTTTCGGGCACTTGCTTAAAAAAATATGAAATGTGTCATGCAATATACGTTCATTTGAAAGTAAAAAACCCATAACATTGGAGTTATGCATGCAGCTCACCTTCTCCATTCAGTCCAGAAGAGAAAATGGCATCTTCAGGTTCAGTTGGTTCAGTGCGTCGGTTAGGTGTCATGTGACCATGGAATATTTGAAAAAACAATATTTTACTGTGATAAAACTGTTGAATGCTGTGAAATCCTTGCATGTTTTTACGGTGTTGCTGTGACATTACAGACCTTGTTGTGATATAACAGGAGTTTTTTGATTGCAGTATTTAACTGTAAAATAACAGTTAAAATCTGTAAAATCACAGGATTCTGTAGTTTTTACAGGTATTCATCGGGAAATTACAGGAAAACTTAATTACAACAAGTTACTGTAAAATAATACTGTTAATTATTGTGAAATCCTTGTAATTTCTAACAGTGTTTCTTTTTTTTTTTAAGTATGTTAATGATAATAATTACGGTCTTTTACATGTAGCCTACGAATTTAAAATATTAAAATATTTTCTCTTCACTTCTCACTGGTTGGTGACTGGGAAGTCAGGCCAAGGACACCGGTCGAGATGACCTTTGACCAAAAATGTAATAAGTTCGTCCTTGAATGGAAGTGAATTTTTGTGCCAAATATGAAGAAGTTTCCACAAATATACTTTATACCAGCCCTGATGAAGGCCTGTGGCCGCCACGTGTTGGCTTGGTTTTAATTTGTTTGGCCATGCTGCAATAAAGGCTTTTTAAAATCACCTTCCTACTCTGAGTGCCTCAGTTCCTGCTACCACCTAGTATTTGGATCCTCACACTGAAGAGCACCAGAGGTAGAGACAAGAGACAAAGACAATTGATACCCATGCAGCACTCCATGCATGTTTTTTGATTGAAGTTTCCACAAAGTTGTATCACTTTTAAGAACAGGATACATTTCCAACTTTATTTATTTGTGTGTTTTGATTGTTTATTACCTCCAGACTATATGTTTGACTTTTTAGGCTGCTTATCACTTGCACGTACTGCAGGCCTACTACACCTTAATCAACGGTATATACTTTTCCATACTTATTTGTACATACCATTACTTTATATTATCGTTGTATTTATATATACCGTATATATTGTGCGTTATATACGTACCTGCTGCTGTAACAGTAATTTCTCAACCTGGGATCAATAAAGTTTATCTTAATCTCTATATAATATATGACTCATACCGAGACTTTCACTTTGGTTCATTCACATTAAAAACAAACCTGCAGCCTCTGCAGAACCAGTCGACTCGGTGTCTTTTCTTTATCACTTAATGAACTTTGCTCACAAAGAAAAATAGTTTCAGTCGCTAAAGGACATCGCACACACACACACATAGAAATATTTAGGCGGTGTGTCCCGCATACGGCCGCCTGATATAATGGATGTGATTTATTAACCTGCTTAATGTAGTCCCTCATTAATTAAGTTTTAATAGAGTCCTGGCCTAATTAAAGAGTGGGTATCGATATGAGGCCTTTAGACGCATTAAAAAGAAAAAGGAGTGTGTGTCCATGTGTGTGTGTGTGTGTGTGTGTGTGTGTGTGTGTGTGTGTGTGTGTGTGTGTGTGTGTGTGTGTTATGATGTATCACATTTTGACTTTTAGAAACCTGAAATAAAAACAGTCCGATGATGTTACACCTTCCTCACTTTGTCCATCTGCTCCCGTACAGGTGAGATCCAATCCCCGATTCAAACGCCTGAACCTCTGCTTCTTTATCTTCCGGCTGCTCTGTGTGTGTGTGTGTGTGTGTGTGTGTGTGTGTGTGTGTGTGTGTGTGTGTGTGCGTGTGTGTGTCTGTGTGTGTGTGTGTTTTCTGATTGCTCCATGCTTTCATGACAGAGATAGATTGACTTCTCCAACTTTCCCCCTGTGGAGTTATTGCCTCTACATCCACATACGCTGATTACATCTGTTCAAGCCTGCGCTCTCACACAGAGGTGCACTGCACACACACACACACATACATACAGACACACACACAGGTTGCTGCACTGCCGAACAACAACAACAACAACCTGTTAATTCCAGCAAAACCACCTCGTCCTGCTGCTTCCTCCTCGTCTTCTGACTCTGTCCTCACACTTCCTTTTCTCTTCATATTACAAAACCAAACATTGTCCTTCTGGGTCAAATTGACCCAATCTGTTCCCTTCCTCCATCCTTCCCTTTCTCCCTTCCTTCTTTCCACAATCCTTTTTCCCTTCCTTCTTTCCTTCCTTCCTTTCTTCCCTTCGTCTTTACTTCTTCTTCCTTCCTCTTTTGATCCAAATGACCGATCTGTTCCCTCCATCTTTCTTTCCTTCCCCTTTCCCTTCCTTCTTTCTTCCTTCCTTGAACAAATCTGTTCCCCGACTCCATCTTTCCCTTCCCTCTTTCCACAATCCTTTTCCCCTTCCTTCCTTCCTTCCTTCCTTCCTTCCTTCCTTCCTTCCTTCCTTCTTTCTTCCTTATTCTTCCTTCCTTGAATGAATCTGTTCCCTCCCTCCATTTTTCTATCCTTCCCTTTTCCCTTCCTTCTTTCCACAATCTTTTTTCCCTCCCTTCCTTCCTTCCTTCTTTACTTCCTTCCCTTTGTCCTTACTTCTTCCTTCCTTTTTGACCCAATTGACCCAATCTGCTCCCTCTCTCCTTCCCTTTTCCCTTCCTTCTCTCCTCCCATCTTTCCCTTTGTCCTTCCTTCCTTCCTTCCTTACTTCTTTCCCTTTGTCTATCCTTCCTTCCTTCCTTTCTTCCTTCACCCAGGAGGACAACAGGAGGGTTAATCTGCTCCTTTTACAGATTATATGTGTGCACAGATGCAGGTTGACGTGTGTGTGTGTTTATGTGTAAGAGAGAGAAAGAGATGATTTGTTTTGTAATCGAGTGTTTTTCAAACCTATGTCGAGGCTGCAGCTCACTCTTTCATCTCAGTGCTTCTGGTTTAAAGGGATAGTTCACCCCAAATTCAAATTGCACTGTCTTCGTAACAAAAAGACACACCAAAAAACATCCAGATACCTCCATGCTGCTCGTATGTAATGTCCGTCTTGTATTGAAGCCCCGAAATGCAAAATTGTTCCGAAAAAAATTAAATAAGTCTATATTTCAAGCTTGTTTGTAGCGGAAGCTCCTCTTCCAGACGGATTTATTTAATTTTTTTCGGAACAATTTCGCATTTCAGGGCTTCAATACAAGACGGACATTACATACGAGCAGCATGGAGGTATTCGGATGTTTTTTGGTGTGTCTTTTTGTTACGAAGTCAGTTGGTATCCATTTGCAGCCGTTATATGGACATGCACTGCTACGTCGAGACCCCGTGTAACTCAGAGAAGCCACAGAGGACTCTGAAACTTCTCCCAGCCCTTAGTCGACATGAGTAGATAATGAGTGCAATTTGAATTTTGGGTGAACTATCCCTTTAACAGCACCATGCTGGGCAGGTGAGAGGTGTATTTATGATGTCTGAAGATGTCACAGCTTGAAAAAATAGTAATGATATTGATGTATTTGCTATTCCCTTGTTAACAGAATAGAAATGAATGTTTCAGTTTCAGTTTGCTACAAAACCACAACAATGCTGATAATCCTAATGATTTTGGTCTCTATAACTGAGCCACCCACTAATCTGAATATTATTTTAACTAGATACACAAATTAATTGATACTGGATCTGCAATCTGGGATTAAATCTCCACTTGGTGTGTGTGTGTGTGTGTGTGTGAGAGAGATACTGTCGCCTCTAACTTCATCATCGTCATCATTTAACGAATGCACACAGCTGAAGACACAGCACAGTCTTTTGTCTTTAATGTAAGTGTATGGTAATTTATTCAGATAATGCAGCAGTTATAAAATCAGGATTTCAGTGCAGAGCAGCAGCTTAGAGAAGCTTTGGAAGTTTACATGTCGTCTTAATGGGCTGCCATTCAGTCGCTATTTAAAACCGACAAAAATATATTTAATGAGTGCAAGAATTTTTAAATAATTAATGAAGGTATTGACGACCAACAAGGATCAAAATGTCCCTATGAATCTCTGAAAGCAGAGATGTATGAAGTGCATGTATTAAGATTCAAATATTCTGAGTGATACAGTCGGCAAAATTGATTTTTGTGTGGATTAAATGAAGCATAAACTCACCTGCATGTCAATACTAAGTTCACAACTTAATTGAAATAAATGGTTTATGTTAATTGTTCATATAAATTTAACTTCAAAGTGTGTGATTCATTGCACAAATATAAAATGAAAAATGATTTTCAGTGTATTTTAATTAAACAGTGGGTGCAGCTTCTTGCAGCTCAATCCACCCAACTACAGACCCAGATGTGAAGTAAGAAGTAGTGACTCATATAAAACCTTGATTATCGTTGTTATCGTCACTGTTTTTAAAAAAAATTAAACAATGATAAGTGACATAACGAGTCTTAACCATGATAGATTCAGGGTTTCATACCCTCTTTTTAGACACTTTTTACTTCTTTCAAGCATATTTTCACTTGAAATATGTAGAAAAATCTGATAGTGGAGCAAGTTTTTCTTTCTTATTACATGCACAAAAAACGCAAAAAGAGTTTAGTTTTGACTAGAAATGAGACATTTTGACAAGAAATAAGACAAATATTCTTGGAAAGATTTTGAGTTTTTGCAGTGTACCTGAGACATATTATGGAAATATCACTTTGTGAAGGCTCTTTAACATATATTTGGGTGTTTGTCTTGCCTTCAGGCTTCGAAAATGAGAGAATTGACAAAAAAAATTCTGTAATTTTTGGGCTCCCGAGGTTGAAATCTACGTGGTTTTACTGTTCAACTGTTCCCTCAGTTGTCTTCCAGTGATCTAACTAGGATTCAAATTTGCATAACCCCACCCCTACCTGTGAGTAGCCTACTGGTAAAGGGGGCGGGGCAAGCAGTGGCTCATTTGCATTTAAAGGGACAGGCACTGAAACCACCCGTTCTGAACAGGGCTGTTTTGACCAGATAAAAAGAGCTGTGATGTTTGATCCTTGGGGTATTTTGACCGAAGCATGTCACAGACATGTCTTTAAGACACCTGGGAACTATTTTAATATGTGGAAAAGGGGCATAATATGTCTCCTTTAAGATAAAAACAAACTGAATTTGACCAACACGACTGTTGTTTCTTGAATACATGTTGACCGCTTCAGATTGGAAACGATAAAACATTTCAAGGAGAGCGAAATCAAAGCACATGAATTCAGGTATAAAATGACATTGAGTTTAGCTGCTCAATCTCCGTCACAGCCTCTAAAAAGCTTTTCTGACCTTGCGGTGGATAAATATATTTCTGCTTCGAGGCTCGTGTTGTTGAACTTTGCAGCCGTTGGTGTGAGCGGTGGCCGGTCTGACGCTGTAACAGAGGGGCGAGCAGCAGCGAGGCGGAGGTTGCAGCCAGTGTAATGTGCTGTCAGGACGGAGCTGCAGCAGATGTTGGACTCGCTAAACACTGGTTAGGGGCCATTTAGCAGCAGTAGACCTGCTGCTCTAAACTGGTGACCCAACACAGCACTCACGCTGTGGCCACATATGTCTATCCAGGCAAACACACACACACACACACACACACACACACAGAAAGCTGCACATCAGCTGCTGCTTGTACATCCTCCTCTTCCCTGCACGACCGTGATGACACATGTTTTCCTCATGCAGCTTGAAACCAACTCAAACCACCAGATAAAATCTCAAAGCACAACATTTATTCATGGTAAACTATATCATTTGACACGTTTATAATAATAATGCTCCATTTTCAATAAACCACAAATCTGTTTACAAAAGATTTTACGCGAGCAAGGCGTTCAAAAAAACAAAAAAACAAAACAATACTGCTCGATAAATGCTATTAAATGTACATATTATGTCCCTTTACAAAGTGGAATAAAAGAAAAGTGAGCTATAGAAGATACATTCATGACACGACCCAACCCCCCATTCAAAATAAAACCCAAAAAAGAAAACACATTTTCAGCATCTTTGTGAAAGGCCAAAAAAATACGAAATAAAAAAAGTCCAGCGTTTTAGTGTTTGGCACCGAAAAAAAGCCCAAACATTGATAGATATGGGACAAATAACACACAGCCATCGTTTAAAAAAAGGAAATACAGATAAAATACAGATGACAGCAGAAAATACTGACAAAGAACCTACAATAAGCAACAGGACACATGCGACTTATAATACAGGGATGGAGTGAGTGTGTGAACGAGTTCAGACATAATGGGGGAAAATATAGAAAAAACACACTTTGGCCAGTAAACAGCATTTCCAATAACTTAATCAATATTTAAATACAGTCTTCACTTTATGTCCTTGGCAAACACACAATCAATCCAAACTTTGATTAAGTGATATTCAACTTATAATTGATTATCTGGTATAAGAGCACTGTATCTTATTTAAACCAAAACGTATTCATTGTTCTGTGTTTCCCTCCAACAGGAGAGAAAGTTTATGCCTGTTTATGTTTTTGAGTATTTGTATGTTAACATATACAGTATATGAGATGGGACAATGCAAAAAAAAAAAAAACTTAACTTATTTTAGAGAATAAAACAAGTTATTATTTGTCCTTGGCATTTATTTTAACGTGTTCACTGGTGGGCCACTTCCTGTAGCTGTACTCTTCTTACCAATAGTCAAAGTCTTTATTGTATTGATATATATTGCTGCATATATTGGTGGGTGGGTTTTCTCACTCAAGTGTACACTCATGGTCAAAATTTTTGGCACTTTTGTTTTGAGATAATGCCCCCAGATAATTTCTTCCTATAAACAGTTGTAACTACAAAATGTTTTTGGTGTATTTCTTTGGTTCGCAATGGAACACCACAACAGCTCACACAACTTCCCCCAAAAATGCTTCAAATCCAAGTTTTGAAAAAGGTGCCAATTATTTTGTCGAGTTAATTTTTTGGAAATGTCAGATTTAACTTTTTTTCCTCCATTGCAAACCAAAGAAATACACTTCTGAAGGCCAACACTTCTGTATTTGCAGTGATTTTTAGGACGCAGTGGGGCATTATCTGAATAAAAAAGTGCAAATGTGCCGATATATTTTTGACCATGACTGTATATTTTATGTAAATGGAATTATTTTCATGATGATTTTAAACGGTGTCACCTTTCTTTGCTCCAATGCAATGATTTTCCCACAATAAGTTATTATGAATATGAAGTACTTTGACCTTAAGTGTCTGTAGCGTAACAACTCGTCGACGGCACCAGGAATGATACGGAAATAGTTGTTCCTATGACTTGCGGCCGAGCAGCAGCAGCAGCAGCAGCAGCAGCCGAGAGCTCGACTCTGCCCTTGTGTTATAATTGGTCTGGTTGTTGGCGGTCGTCATCACGACAGAGAGAGAGAGAGAGAGAGAGAGAGAGAGAGGCTAACTCTGGATTATCATCCTCCTCCTGTTTTATATAATACAGGACATGAGCTGCCACTGACTCAGCAGAAACACACACACACACACACACACACACACACACACACAGCACTAATGGGAAAGTGAGTAAATGGAAACATCGATTGGGAATCAATGGTAAAGCTAGCAAGCTAGGCTAGGCTAACCAGCTTATTAACTATAGGAACTGAAGTGCCAAAAGGTCGAATGTTGGAGGGAAACACTGATTAAGTCACTAATGGTTGAAACTCACTTTTAAATTCATAGGGAAATAAGAAAAGAAAAATAAAATCAGTAATCGAAATTAGGTTTTCTCATGTTGCGTTTATGAGTCAAAGATCTGGTGTAAAAAAAAAAAAAAAAATGGTTTTACCAGAATAAAATTTCCAAAGCTCCTTAATTCCTTAATTAAACCTGTAAGGGGGGGAAAAGTTTTACTGCATGACCAAAAAAAAGAGTTGATGTTCCCTTTTCAAGTGATTTACAGTTTCTCCATCATGATGGATCATCTGAGAAGTTTAAATTGAATAATAAAAAAAAAAAGCTGATGGATTTACTACACCATGTGATAATAATATTGATTGCATGTTTCAAACTGATTAATTCTAGTTTGTTGGAGTATTGGATTGAATAAATATTTGACATTCAGTAAATGTGCATGAACGTATTTATTGTGTTTTAAAGTAGAGATTTTTTATAAATGCTGTTTGGTTTTGTTTTTTCTTTTTCTTCTTTTTTTTCTTTAAATAAATGTATGCATGAAAATAGTCAAATTCTTTTTAAATATTTGCATAAATATCCAGATACCAGCTTCAGTTTAAAAAAAAAAAAAGAAAAGAAAGAAAGAAAAAGCTCTGGCACAGGTTTGGAGTGGAGGAGATCCAGTTCTGCTCATTCATAACAATCTGGATTTCCTGTTTGTTTTGTTTTTTATCAGTGCCCGATTACAAAAAGAGTGTCTGTGGTGGAGGAAGAGGAGGAGAGGAGGAGAGGAGAGGAGGGGCAGCAGCAGCAGGAACCGAAGTGATGATGGGAGTTGTTCTTGTTCTTGTCGTATTTTTTTTACGCCATGGTGTAGCCGTAGCTCCCACAATGCAACGCTACCAGCAGCCGGTCTCTCAGGATCTCCTGACTCGGGTACTCGGGTAGTTTCAGCATGTTGATGCTGTGGATGTTGGAGAGAGGAGAGAGAGAAAACACACACAAAAAAAAAGGGGGGTGTGGGTGGACATGGTCAACACTGAGTTAGGCTACACAGTTGTTATTATGATTGTGGAGGAGGAGGAGGAGGAGGAGGAAGAGGAGGAGGGCTGGTATGAATATTACACCACATGCACATTGTGCTACTATGCAGAGATCTCCAAGTGCCATCAGAGTAAAAGTCAGAGTGAAGCTACCTGGTGTCAACGAGACTGGAAGAGACACACTGCCCTCTAGTGTTCACTTTATATTTACATCACACAGTATCAGACTATTCAATCAAAAATCCAGTTGGGACAGGAAATGTATCTGGTCCAGACATTGTTTTGTTTTGTTTTGGTTTTTTTAAGCAGCAGCAGCAGGTGATAACAACACGTTTCTCTTTAAAAAATCTGGTCACCTTTGACACAGACGCATCAAAAAGTGAATGAAACCTGGCTGGGACTCTCTAATAACTTATGTGAACAATTTACCTCGTCTGGAACAGGAACTATGAATGATTACACCTGCCCTTGAACAAATTCTGTAATAAGAAGTATTAAGTGCACTTTTTCGTGTCATTTTTTTTTTCTTTGCCTGTCTATTGTCTATGACTAGTTTGTCACGTTGATTTTGGGTTTGATCTGTCTCTGTCTATTGTCGGGACTGTTTGTTGTAGTTATTTGTAAAACAGAGAATATGATTGTTTTAAATGTTAATTGGAAAATTACAAATAAAGTGTTTAAAAAAAAAAAAGTGAATGAAACCAAAGAATAAAACTTTAACTGAGCAGAAACAGAGGTAGTGTCGACTCCACTTTTATACAAAAATTAAACATTTCATATTATTCACAGTCTGGGCCACATGTGAATTTGAATATAGGCCTGGTTTAGACCTAAACCTACAACTGTGTGTCAGTGCCGAGCTGCTGCTGCTGCACTGAGACTTTAAAGATCCAACAAAGAGTCCAAAGTAACAAAACAGGGAACATTTTCTACTTCTCAGTCTGTGCTGCTGTTTATCACAGTGATAGATAATCATGTCCAGGTTTAAACTGTGAGAGAAAAGAGGGAAACAACACCAGTTATTTCCCTCTTTTCTCTCACAGTTTAAATCTGGATGGGGGGGTGTCAAACATACGGCCCGCGGGCCAAAAGCGGCCCACCAGAGGGTCTAATCTGGTCCGCAGGAGTGAAAATTACATAAAAGACTTCAAGTTATTTATATCATGTTTTGTAAAAAGAAGGTTCATTTCCACTAAAACAAAAGGAAAAAAGTCAGAGCTCTAGTTATGTACAGGTTATTATGGAGTTATTTCACTGGTCTGGCCACTTGAGATCATACTGCACTGAACTAAAATGAGTTTGACACTCCTGACACCCACTGGTCTGGTTTATGTTTCCACATTAAACATATTAAAGGTGTTTTAGAGCTAAATGTGCCTAAAGTGAAATTATTTGCTAAAGGTATGATAAAAAAAATACGAGACAAAATTGAATTGAATTTATTGAGGGATAGCCCCTTGAGATGCAGCATCTCATTTTCGAGGGGGTCCCAAAATATTCAACAATTCTTTATAGATCCAATCAGCTCCTATATTTTCCCTCAAAAAAAAAAAAAAAAAAGAAATGGAAATAATAACTTTAATCTAATTTCTTTTCATTTTAATTACATTTTTACGTTTTTATTTAGTTGTCTTAATCGTGTTGATCGTCTTGACTGTTTTCAATTGTTTTAAATATTTTATTTTACCATTTTATGTTTGGGGCTGTGTGTGAACGCTTTACTTACTTTACCTGCAGAATTGCAGTTTACCTACAGGTAAAATAAAAGTAACCTGAGCTTACAGGAGAATAGAACCAGCACAACTGATATTGTATCTCGTTTCTCTTTAGTGAAAGTGTGACTGAAAATTGTCAATTTGTGTATTGTAATTACACAGCAAAGACACACAAGGGAAAACGTCTCTACGGGGAACTAATGTCTGACTAGAAGCTACAACGTCGTTCATTAGAGTTCATGTTTGAGTCCCAGTGAGTGTTTGAGGAACATCTGTCAGTAACAAAGACTGGGAGTGAATCTGAGTCGACAAAAAACAAAAGGATGATGAAATAAACAAAAAGGGTAGAATAAAGAAAAAAGAAGAGGAGGAGGTTTTGTTACCAGGTACTAGAGGTAGGCAGTAGGTTGGAGGTGTATGGCACGGCAGCAACTGTGAACTTCTGTAAACCGCTGCCCCCCATCAGGAAAGCAAAGCCCCCATGAGGAACTCTGGAGCTGAGGGAGAAGGAGAGTAAAAATTACCAATCCACAGAAAGATATTTATTCTTTTAAAATCTCATAAATCATAGTGTGAATCCAGCCGACGAACCTCCCAGTGACAAACTGAAGCATAAGAACCCGTTCCTCCTGCGTCAGACTCTTCACCACCTCCCAGAACCACTGCAGAGGAAGGAGGAGATGAAGATAAAGATGATGAAACACTGCTGGAGAACTAGATCTCCACAGAAAACCATATTCTTCATCATTTTTTTAGAGAAAATGTTTGAATAATTGGGTATTTTTCCTAATTTTCTTTAAGTTGTGAGACACTGAAACTGTTTTTACTATATTTCATATAAAACAATGCTCAAGTGTCTCAAAGGAGTTTTCAATGGAAAGCAACTGGATTGAAAACTCCTTTGAGATACTATGACCTGGACAAATGAGAATATGCACAGGATTAATGCTCGAGTGTTGCTCTGAACTTACATCTACTTCATTCACTTCCAGGTGAATCAGAAAATAAAATACCAAACCATGATAAACATAAAACTTAAAAGTAAATTCAATCAAATCCAAAAATGAAGACGTTTTATAACGTATTTTATTCCTCATGACCCTGGTTGGTCTAGTCTGAAACTTAAAATGTTTAATATCAGAGGAAATAAAGACACTTTTGTTCGTCATTAGTTGATAAATGTTAATTTTCTAAAACAAATCCAAGAATGCCACGAGGTAAAATCCTGTTGCTTCAGTTTGGAAAACTTTACTGGCAAATATCAACATCAACATCAACAAAAAACAGGATGATTCAAATGAGTCGATATTTCAGGGCACGTCAAGCTGAAGGAGGAGGAAGAAGAGGAAGAAGCAGGAAGCGTGGAGAGTTAGTAGAAAACACAGAAGAGGTAGAAGAAGAGGAGGAAGGAGGAGGAAGAAGATGACGAACACGTAGAGAAGGAAGGAGAAGGAGAAGTAGAAGAAGGAGAAAGCGTAGAAGTAGTCGAAAACACAGAGGAGATAGAAGAAGCAGAAGTACAAGAAGGAGAAGGAAGGAAGAAGTACAAGAAGAAGCAGACAGTGTAGAAGTAGTAGAAAACACAGAAGAGGAAGAAAAAGAAACAGGAGGAAGAAAATGAAGAGCACACAGAGAAGGAGAAGGAAGAAGAACAAGAAGACGCAGAAGTACAAGATGGAGAAGGAAGAGAAAGAAGTACAAGAAGGAGAAGCAGAAAGCATAGAAGTAGTAGTAGAAAACGCAGAGGAGGTAGAAGAAGGAGAAGAAGGAAGATGAAGGAGAAGACAAAATAGTAGAAGCATAAGAAGCAGAAAGCGTAGAAGAAGGAGAAGGAGAAGTAGAAGAGGAAGAGGAAGAAGAGCCCACCTGGATAACCGGCTCCTGGGGGTCGTAGCCGCTGGTGTACTCTGTGTTCCTGCACCAATCCTGCACATCGATCTCTGGCATCCCCGACAGCAGCAGCTCCTACACACACACACACACACACACACACACACACACACACACACACACACACACACACACACACACACACACACACACACACACACACACACACACACACACACACACACACACACACACACACACACACACACACACACACACACACACAGAGAGAGAGAAGACAACAACAAATTGAGAGCTGCAGGTTTAAAGGAGGAGAAAACAGCTGATAACACATTCATCCATTAGCTTCAGCATCAACCGTAACACGATGGCGGTGGTCGACTTCCTGCAGGTCAGGACTCGGGGCTGAGCTGCTGTTTGACACGACCACACACACTGAACAACGTGACCATAAATAAATGTCCATCTTTCATATAATCCTCTATTTTTTGATTTTTCTCCCTTAATAACGATATTTTCTGTCATTTGAATGATGCTTTCTGTTCTTTTACCACATCATATAACATCGTATAAACTCAGATTCAGGCAGGAAATCTGAATGAAGTCGACACAAACAAACATGGACCATAGTGAACAGGAAAAGGTCTCTGACCCGCCAAAATAAAAGTAGGAACATACAGCTTAAAAACAGAGGATGTTTTATGTTTTGTTTCACTTTTTTTTTCTCATGTTTCCAGACATGTGAACAAGAATTTAATCATTGTTGTTGTTGCTGAGTGCATCAAAGCAACTGAAAATAAAGTGTACGTGGTCACAGCGATGGGCATCAATCAAAAATAATTGGGTCTTGATTTAAATCATAATTATGTCACTTTTAAATGTTTTATTTAGACACATATTAACTCGTACTGCTGTTTTTCCTGTCTTTCCTCACAATATATACACAGATATATAACTTATATATTGACATATTTTACATATATTTATATCTAAGATCCAATAAACGGCCAAAACAGCTGGACGCAGCAGTTTGTATCCAACATTAGTCAAACAGGGGAACACTCTGCTTTTGTTAGTTTCTAGTATTAGTATGTGGGGCAGCAGGATGATGTATGTGGGATGAAGTTATAATAAACCACAGCGTGTGTGTGTGTTCGTGTTAATTAAAGAGTGTGCAACACGACTGCTCACTGATGTATTTCTATTGGGTTTTTTTGGACAACGGAGCCCAGAGGAATGAGATGTATGAGGCTTTAGACTATTTTATCTTCTACAGTGAAGAGAGAGTCAAAGTTTCTCCTGCAGTCTCCATCTTATAGGTGAGATTGTAGAATAGAAATACCTCTGTCTGTCTATATATCTGTTATTTTTACTTTTTTGTAATGAAAAAGGTAAATAAAAATGTGCATGATTAAAATGTTTTGAATCTTGAGGATGAAAACCTTGATGCAGCATTTGTTCAGTGTGATCACATCCAATGAATTAAATTACAAGATTCAATTTTTGACCAATTTCAAAGTGACCAAACAGCCACATCTTTTTTCTTTTCTTTTTTTTCATATCACCAGAGGAACCGTTTTCAACTTCACGTCTTTCTCAGCAAACAAGATAAATTTAATCAAATCTATTTCTTCTCCCTCTGAACATAAAACATTAGAGACTTGTCACTATGATGATAAAATTAGAGCATGTTGGACGTTTCATTTGGACTTCAGGAGAGTTTGCATGAACAATATTCTCATATTCATGATACTGTAGATAAATAAATTGTATTTATTCATGTTGTTGAAGATTTGACAGAGCTTCTTCATAATCGGCACAAATGTCCAGTTGATTTATTAGATCTTGGTCGTCAAAGGTTAAAAATCAAAGGTCAAGGTCGTGGTGACCTCACAGTTTTGTGGTATTTCTTGTCATTACAGTCTAAAGTCTTCTTCAAAACGTTTTCACTCCTGCGTTTCAGCAGGTTTTCCCATCATTTCCTCTCAACCTCCCTCAGATTGAAACATCCTGGAAAGACATTACTAAGCGATCGCAGAGCGCCTTCTCCCCGCCACAGAAACAAACACCTTTTCCTTGTTGTGATGATTTATTTACAAAAAATAAACGGTAGGAGACATTATGGACATTACCACTGCACTGCTCCACCGTTTATTTTTGTAAAGAAATCATCACAACAAGGACAAAGTGTTTGTTTCTGTGGCAGGGAGAGCAGGCGCTCTGCGATCGGATAGTAATGTCTTTCCAGGATGTTTCAGAGTTAGGCTATCTGAGGCGAGTGATGCAAAAACACAAAGTTTATACTGTTTATACTGTAACTATATGAGTTAAGTGGTGTGTCACAAGGATTCCAGTCATGTACCATAGATATTTGATTGTTTTTTGAGTGTTTGTTGTGGTTGAAAGAATTGCCCCCATGGGTTAGCGTTGTCGCTATCGCTAGAGGCGTCTAGCCATGGTGTAACTCTGGTTTGCCTGCATCAATTTTAGTCGCATTTTTTGCTCCCCCCAACACCGGGTGACCATCAGGACAACGATTTAGGGGTCAAAAATGACCAGAATTCTCCTTTAATGTTAAGCTAATGTAATTATAACTATAGAAAGGGGCAGGTATCATACGTTTTTCTTTTCCTTTCCATTTATGGTGTTATGTAGGCTAGATAAAAGAAAAAAAAGAGAAAAGTTAACTTATGTAAACATGTAATGTAGTATGCATGTAATGGAATAAATATGAAATGAAATGAGATGAAATGTGCACATGGTGGCAAAAATGTCAGTTTTATGTTTTTTATCCATGAAAATTTAATCTGCAACACGATCAAAATAAAACATGACTTAATAAAACTAGAATTCGTTTTATTGCTGTCCGAGGTCACTGTGACTTTTTGACCTTCGACCATTAAAATCTGATCATTTCTCCCTCTGAGTCCTCGAGGCTTCACTCAGATTGTCTATATGTGTGTGTGTGTGTGTGTGTGTGTGTGTGTGTGTGTGTGTGTATAAGGACGGACGACTGAAAAACATAACGCCTCCAGCTGTGGAGGCATAAAAACAGATCCCACTAATAGAGTTGGAGATAAGGGAGGAGCTTCAAGGTGACCCCCACCCTCCACACACACACACACACCTAAACACACACACCTAAACACACACACACACACACACACACACACACACTCACACACTCACACACACACACACACACCTAAACACACACACACACACACACACACACACACACCTAAACACACACACACACACACACACTCAGCACCACCATCGCAGCAGATAGAGCTAATAAATCCCTGAATCAGAGCCGAGAACGCTGGTCGACACGGGAGGGAACAAAGACAAAAACCAATGTTTGAAAGAAGATGGAGGGAAAGGTAGAGAGAGAGAGAAAGGTCAGGAGGAGGAGGAGGAGGAGGAGGAGGAGGGAGAGGAAGAGGAGGAGGAGGAGGAGGAGGAGAAGGAAGAGGAGAAAGAAAGGTAGGAGGAGGAAGAAGAGGAGGAGGAGGAACAGGAGGAATAAAGGTAGGAATAGGAGGAAGGGGAGGAAGAAAAAAATAGGAGGAGGAGGAAGATGAGTTGGAAAAGAAGAAGTAGGAGGAAGAAGAGGTAAAGAGTGGGAGGAGAAGGAAGACAAAGAGGAAGAGGAGGAGGATGAATAAGAAGGGGAGGAGAAAGAAAAGAAAAGAAGGAGGAGGAGGAGGAGGAAGAAGAGGAGACCGAGGAGGGAGAGGGGAAGGGGGGAGAAGAAGAAGAAGAAGAAGAGGAAGAGGAGGAGAGAGGAGGAAGAGGAAGAAGAGAAGAGGAGGATGAGGAGGAAGAGGAAGATGAGGAGGGAGAAGGAGAGAGGAGGAGGAAGAAGAAGAGGAGGAAGAGGAGGATGAGGAGGGAGAAAGAGAGAGGAGGAGGAAGAAGAAGAGGAAGAAGAGGAGGATAAGGAGGGAGAAGGAAAAGGAGAAGAGGATGAAGAGGAGGGAGAAGGAGAGAGGAGGAGGAGGAAGAGCAGGAAAGTGAGGAGAAGGAGGAGAAGGAGGAGGAAAAAGAGCAGGAAGAGGAGGAGGAGGGAGAGGACTCACCAGCTCGTACTCATCAAACAGCTGGATGAGCGAGGGAGGGATGAAGGTGTGGAAGCCGTGGAGGAAGGCGTTGATCTGGGGCTGGATGGCTCGAGTCATCCTCAGCTCCGTCACCAGCTGCACGTACTCGGCCTAGAGACACACACACACACACACACACACACACACACACACACACACACACACACACACACACACACACACACACACACACACACACAGAGACACACACACACACACACACACACACACACACGCCCGTCAGTATGTGTGTGTGTGTGTGTGTGTGTTATCGATCAGACGGCGCCTCCTGCTGGAGCCGCTGCAGCGCTGCTCCCTCTAATTAGGGCTCCAGGCAAAGAGCTGCAGGAGATCAATCGATGAAGAGGACGGAGAGGAAGAAGGAGGAAGAGGAGGAAGAGGAGGAAGAGGAGCGGCCATTAAGGCCCTTTCACACCGCGGACGTAACGAATAAACGACACGAAATTGCGAAATATTCGCGGCCAAATATTTCGCATCAAAACCATTCACACCTGCGGCGACGCGAATATGCGACGATGCGACAATTAAATTCCAAAGTTTTGCTTTGCGACGGCTGGTTCTTCGCCTCCACGTCATGTCTTCAATCTGTTAATTATCCCTCATGTATTCACTACGTTATGCCGCTGTCGTCTTGTCACCAACTCTACTCAACACAGCAGCAGCTCACTGTCTGATCACTGATCAATATCTGATATGAACACACTATTGCTATTTCTCCTCCTCCTCTCCTCTTTCCACTTACCCCCCCTCCTCCTCCTCTTCCTCTCCTTCTCCTCCTCCTCTCTCCTCCTCCTCCTCCTCCTCTCTTCTCCTCCTCCTCCTCCTCCTCTCTTCTCCTCCTCTCCCTCTCTCCTCCTCTCCCTCTCTCCTCCGAGACACAGGTTATTTACATTGTTTACATTAGCGGCCAAGCACGTGTCCATGCGCCCGCATGTCCGTGTGTGTGTGTGCGCGTGTGCATGTGCGTGTGTCTGTGTGTGCGTGTGTGTGTGTGTGTGTGTGTGTGTGTGTGTGTGTGTGTGTGTGTGCCCAGAGAGACAGCAGGTGGAGGGGCTGACTGGCAGAGATCAGAGCAAAGACGGTGAACAACTTATTTTTCCTGTGAGAGACTGTGCGGCCACCGTCTGTTATGGGAAACAGCTGTCTGTGTTCTGACGTGGGGGCTGTGACGTGGCCTACCTCCTTTTCACGCCACATGATTGGTTGATGCGTTTATTCGCGGGGCGAAAGCTCGGAAAAATCGACCGCACGACGAAAAAAAATTATGTCGCATTTTCGCCGCGACACATTCGCGGTCGGTGTGAAAGGACCCGTGATGAAAACCGGGGTTCGAAAAAAAATATTGATGCGCGAATTATTCGCGCGAAAAATACGTCTCCGGTGTGAAAGGGCCTTTAGAGTCACCTCCAGGCTCCCGGGCTCCAGGCTCACAGCGTCACCGTGACAACGCAGAAATACTCACTCACTTTTAGAAACTTTTATAAAATATTCTCACTAGACTGTGGACAGAGGAAATATACATATCAGACCGGTTCTGACCGGTTAGACCAGACCTGACTAGTGTTCTTTTTAAATGTTTTGTCTTTATGTAAAACACATTGAGTTGCCTTGGTATGAAATGCCATGCCTTGCCTATGAGACCAGTCCAGTCCACTCCAGTCCAGTTTTTTTTTTCAGTTTTGTTCATTTTGCTCATGTAATGTTGATTATGTATGCACTTTATCTCCTTTTCTTCTATGTTTATTTGTTAGCCATAGAAATTTGTCTTGTTGTCATTTGTTTTAGGGGTGGAACTTACGTACAAGCCAATCGGCTTCGTTCCCTCCGTGCACCATTGAATTTAAATGTGTGCTAAATAAATAAACTAAACTAAACTAAACCAGTGAAACCAGTCCAGTCCAGTCCTGACCACTGAGACCAGTACAGTTCAGTGAGACCAGTTCTGCCCAGTTAGTCCAGTCCAGTCCAAATAGTCCAGTCCAGTCTAGTCCTGGCCAGTGAGACCAGTCCTTATCCAGTTAGTCCAGTCCAGTCCGGTAAGACCAGTCTAGTCTAGTCCTGGCCAGTGAGACCAGTCCTTATCCAGTTAGTCCAGTCCAGTCCGGTAAGACCAGTCTAGTCTAGTCCTGGCCAGTGAGTCCAGTCCAGTGAGACCAGTCCAGTTAGTCCAGTCCAGTCCAGTCCAGTCCAGTTAGACCAGCGGTGGTTCAACATCAGTGTTTCTTTGCCAGTGACCTGACATTATTTCTTATATTTTGTGTCCATCTTGAATCCTCCTCCTCTTCTCTCTGACCCTCCAGACTTTTTTCCATCGAGGTCGAGGAGACGAGGTGAGTTAAAGGAAAAGGAGAATTATTTTGGCTCTTTGACTCTTTGAGTGCAGCCTGCGTCCAGCGCTGCCTCGGGCTGAAGACTTGATCTCAGACTGAACCGTCCTCCAGAGCCGAGCACTTCAGACATTCACCGTGTGATGATGGGTGTTTTCATCAGAAACTCGACGCTGCGTCTTTATATCAGGACGAGACCGGAGAGAAACATGAGGACGGAGCGAGCGTAGAAAACACAAACAGCTGCACCGTTCATACACGCCACGTTAGTGATCAATGGTCACAAACAGAAAGAAAAAAAACGATTATCAGCTGATAACAGGAAATAATTCATGACCTCAAAGAGCTCGATATCAGGTAGAAAATGATCTGCCACCACATCTGCAAACCTGCGCTAAGAATTTATGAATGTGAGCTTCTTTCTATGTTTATTTTTTATTATTATCATTATTTGGGGGGGAGTTTTTCTTTGTTTGTTGTTGTTTTTTGCCTTTTATTGATGTTGGCAGTGAAGATAGACTAGGAAAAAGGAGAGTCAGTGAGAGAAAGTGGATGATTGACCTGCAGCAGCACGACCAGGAGTCAAACCAGCGATCTCCTGCTTCGAGGCTCAATAAAGCCAGAACAGACGTGTGATATCCACTCACACAACCGAGCAGCTGTGAGCTCAGAAAGTTGAAATCGGAGAAATCATTTCAAAAGTGAAGTAAATCATTTGAAAGAAAGTGTTTCTGACTGTGGTATTAAAAAAATCATCTTTAAATAAAAATCTAAAATGTAAGAAAGTCTAAAGGACACACTGAAGGTTTTATTTTATTTACAGTGTGCAGAGAGAGACTGAATCCAACAGGTGAAAGGGGAACTGCACAAGGATTTTCAACAAAGACTGAGGAATCCACTTAAATACAGAGACTGTTGGCCGAAAAACTGCCCCCGACGGGAACGCACACCAACGGTTTTGCATGAATGTCCCTCTAAAACAACTCTGTCTGGTAACGTTCTGTTATTATCTCATAGTGTGGTGAATGTGCAGGTCACAACTTGTCCACCAGAGCGTTTTGGAGTTGTTGGATTGTGTATTTGATGAGTTTGATGAGGGAAACCAAGAAATCCCATTAGCCTCCGTAGCGTAGCTCTGAGCAGCTCATGGCTCTGCTCTGCCGTTCTAAAAACAGCTTGCACCGACAATTAAAGGTAACGAACCTACTCCTAAGACCATAGGGATATTTGCCAAAATGTTGAACTATCCCTTTCAGACACCTGGGAACTATTTTAATTTGTGGAAAAGGGGCAGAATATATCTCCTTAAAAAAGAAGTTAAAAAATCTGGGTTGGGTCCTGGACACAAAACAGGAAACTCGTGCTTGGAGTTACAAGCGTCCATGCTCTCATATTAAAGTCTCTGACTGTCTCTGTTGTTGCTGCAAAAAGAAGCCGGAGAGAGGAAGTCGTGACCGTGCAACTGAAGACAACAATAAAATGAGACGAGAAACTCCAAATCAGCGTCCGATGTGTGCAACACAAAACAAAACAAGAATAGTAAAGAGTGACCGTGACAGTGAGTGGAGGCTCCACCACAACATGCAAACCCTTGGAGAGTAATAAACTGCTAATAAAAAGGAAACCAGAAACAAAACAGGATCCACTCAGTCAGGACCGCAGACACCAAACATCTCATCTATCAAACCTCAGATAACATCAGCCAGACAAAGATCCTAATAATCAAAGAGCTGAAGAGTGCAGAGCTTCTTCACCAGATCAATAATAACACCGATCACCCAGCACAAGAAACCAATCCAGGAAAAAAAGTGCCCAACAGTCCAAATACTGTATTTTAGGACTTGAACGCAGCAAATTAAAAGGATAGTTCATCCAAAATTCAAATTGCACTCATTATCTACTCACCTTCATGCTGACTAAGGGCTGGGAGAAGTTTCAGAGTCCTCCGTGGCTTCTCTGAGTTACAGGGGGTCTCGGCGTAGCAGTGCATGTCCATATAACGGTTGCAAATGGATACCAACTGTCTTCGTAACAAAAAGACACACCAAAAAACATCCAAATACCTCCAAGCTGCTCGTATGTAATTTCCGTCTTGTATCGAAGCGCCGAAATGTGAAATTAAATACGTCTATATTTCAAGCTTGTTTGCAGCGGAAGCTCCTCTTCCTGGTCCGTCCAAATCTCGCGCAATTTGCGCCGGCGTCAGTAATCGACGTCGGCGCAAATCTCAAGACGGACATTACATACGAGCAGCATGGAGGTATTTGGATGTTTTTTGGTGTGTCTTTTTGTTACGAAGAAAAGTGGTATCCATTTGCAGCCGTCATATGGACATGCACTGCTGCGCCGAGACCCCCTGTAACTCAGAGAAGCCACGGAGGACTCTGAAACTTCTCCCAGCCCTTAGTCGACATGAGGGTGAGTAGATAATGAGTGAAATTTCAATTATGAGTGAACTATCCCTTTAAAGAGACAGGCTGTGTTGTTATAACAGCGCAATATGTTCTTATAGCAAAAGGTGTTTTTATTTTATGACCAAAAACTCTTTTTCCCAGATTTCAAAAGCAGCAGTTACCAAAGTCTTTTTCTTTTTCTTTACAACTGAAGCAGCGTTATCGTGAGAAAACAGTAAATACTGATGAGACATTCACATAATTTTGTGAATCTGAACAAAAAAAAAACTCCAGTAGAAAGAAAAATACTGTTCAAATGTGTGAGTTTGATTCATTATAACGAGTTTAAACCACCGGCTACTGTAGCACTGACCTTGTTGCCCTGGGTAACCAGGATGCTGGTCCCCCCCGGTTTGAGCGGCACCTCCTCCATCGCCCCGAACACGTCCGTCTCCACGGAGAAGGTGAGCTCCAGCCCCAGGTCGCTGATGTCGTTGTCCAGGATCCACTGCAGGTTCTTGGCGTACTCGGGATCGATGGACGACACGTCCTGGTAGTTCACCGGGATGCCTGCACAACACACACACACACACATTTCATATAGTTATAATTAAAGGAATAGTTCAACATTTTGGCAAACTGGCCCATTGCCATAATCCGTATAGTTTTTGGAGTAGGTTTGTTACCTTTAATTGTCGGTGCAAGCTATTTTTAGAACGGCGGACAGTGTTTGATAATAATGCAACACAAGATAATTAAAGATGCTGAATAGATGGATAAATGATTTATTTATGATTTATGGAGAAGGGTTGCGGTTAAATAAGCATTGTTTCTTCTCACTCCTTTTCAAATATTATAAAGAATATAATTATTACGCTTTTGCTTTCTATTGTTTTTCTATGTTTATGCTATTTACAAAAAGGAACTCATGCCTTACTTTTGCTAACATGTTCAAAATAAAAAAAATAAGAATTCATATTCAATTTAGCTGCATTAAATCATACTTTTAGATTATATATTTTAATCGTAGAAAATGTCTTTTGTTGCATTGCAAATTAGGGAATAGTTATTCATCTGCAGCTGAGATAAAAGTGTCATAAGAAACCAGGAAGTAGGTTTTTCAGAGAGAGAAACAAACAAACGTTACATGAAATTAACGTGAAACTGTCAATTTCGTAGAAGTAACAGCTCAGTTAACAACATATCTTCTTACAAACTTAGTGACAAACACGAAATATTATAAATATTAGCCTTGATGTGAACTTTGATATTTTAATAAATCATAGATTTTTCAGACCTGTCTCATTTTACCGTGTCGTCTACAACAATATATAACTAATAGAAAAATTATCCTATTATGTAATATTGCTTCACTTTCTCTCTGAGGCGAATAACAGAGTCATGCAGTGAAATACCGTTTAAGTTATGCATTTGAGAAATGCCATTATTTGATAAGTATTTTCACTGTTGTTGCTGTTTTTTCATGGCCTTCTCCTTTGTGACAGGAAATAAATGGGTACGGAGAGGAAATAACTGCAGCTGAATGGATAAAGAAAAGTGTCGAGGCTGCAGTGAAACTATAAAGCATGTTGATGGGATATTCTGAGTCTTAATAACGTGATAAATTTACCTCCATTTCAGATAAATACAACTCATTTTATAGTTTTTCTGACATTCTCAGACGCCTCAGGTGATGTAAAAATGCAAATAATGCTGAATTAAACACCAGGACTGTGCAACATGCATCACAGAATACCACTATCTGTACTGTACACATCTGTTTGTGTTGTTGTGTGTTTGTGTTGTTTGTACCCAGTATGTGTTTGTAGAAGGAGCGGGTGAAGTAGATGTTGACCAGCTGCCGGTGGTACAGAGCCAGACCCAGGATCTGACCCGCGAACCGGAAGTAGTTCAGATGGTCGGGGTTCACCGAGGAGTTACTGTTGGGCTGGAAAGTGGTTCCTGTGGATCACACACACACACACAAACAGACACACACACACACACACACACACAAGCTCCGTCATTACACACTCCACATAGTCCTGTTGTTTTACACTGTTGTTGCAGTAAAGAGGAAACGTGACGGTACCATCGGCCGACTGAGTGAACAGAGCGTAGTCTGGGTTGATGATCTCATTGGACAAGATGTCAAACCACTCCCGAACCACACCCTGACCCTGAAACACACACACACACACACATCTCTTATTTGCAATGAAAACTGTATATAGTCCTTTTCTTATCAAATAAACATTAAAGGGATAGTTCAACATTTTGGCAAATTGCCCATTGCCATAATCGCTATAGTCTTAGCAGTAAGTTTGTTACCTTTAATTGTCGGTGCAAGCTATTTTTTAGAACGGCGGAGCAGAGCCGTGAGCTGCTCAGAGCTACTCTACGGAGGCTCATGGGATTTCTTGGTTTCCCTCATCAAACTCATCAAATACACAATCCAACAACTCCAAAACGCTCTGGTGGACAAGTTGTGACCTGCACATTCACCACGCTATGAGATAATAACAGAACGTTACCAGGCAGAGTTGTTTTAGAAAAATAAATGCAGAGACTGCTTGCTGAAAAACTATTGTTCCAGAGTCATTAATCACAGTTTAACATATGAATTTGAATTATTGTCCAAATATTAATTAACTAAAGGTTCAAAACATTTCTCTCTCATTTTGTGCTTGAGCTCTTTTTTAAAGAACTTCTGTCTTAGTTTTGGATTTGCACTTTTAATCCTCTTAATTGTCTTAATATTGTACAAACCAATGCTCTATTTTAGTATAGTTTTTATTTTATTATATACTGTATATACAGTATATACATATTTTGTCTCTCCCTCTCTTTCCCCTGTACTTTCTTTTATTCTTTTTTTCTTGCTTTTAATTGTATGTTTAATGTTTCCAATTTTTACTAGTTTGGGTTTTATTTTAATAAAAAAAAAATTGTTAATAATGTTTTTATGTTCCAGTTCTCACTGCTAAATGTCTTGTTTTTATGTAAAGCACATTGAGTTTCCCCTTGGTATAAATAAAGCTGCTTTGACTAAAGCTGCATTTAGACTCCGACACAGGTCGACAGAAAACAACAGTTTTATTCCTGTGAACTCACGCAGCTTTATATAAATCTCTAAACTCACCATCCCTTCCTCGCCATGGAAACGGACAGCGATTCCCTGTTTGAGCTTCTCGTTGGTGGATTTGGAAACCATCTCACAGCTGCTCCTGAATATAGAGTCTGTTGGTGACAAAGAAAGAAAATAGAGGCGCCAAACCTTCACCGACTAGAGGGAACAGAGTGAATAAAGCAGTCTGGGTTCACGCTCTGCTCTCTATTGTAAAAAATAATAAATGTTATATAATAATTATAATAACTTTAATTTATAAAGCGCCTTTCAAAAAACCCAAGGTCGCATTACAATGAAAAAAAACAAAAGGGAGAAAACTAAAAGACTAATTATTAGGAAAGGCCACGGAGAAAAGGTGAAACTCTTATGAGTGTTTTTAGTCTAAATGAATAACAATTATTATTATCTTTTTCATTTATATTGATATAACATTTATATAATCATCTTATTATTATATGACTTATTCTCAGCATTACCTTCCAATATTCACCTTGACTGACTGTCTCTCTAGTTCTCTGTTCCTTTGTAACTTCACCTTTTCTTTAAAACTGGAACAAATCAACTTATTCCCTAGTCGGTGGACAGGTAGGTGTGTGTGTGTGTGTGTGTGTGTGTGTGTGCGTGTGTGTGTGTGTGTGTGTGCGTGTGTGTGTGTGTGTGTGTGTGTGTCTGTGTGTGTGTGTCTGTGTGTGTGTGTGTGCGTGTGTACCTCTGTGGATGAGCAGGATGTCGTTCTCGTTGACCGGGCGATGAACCATGTCCGAGTCCGGCTGACCGGCCAGCAGGTGCTCGTAGAACCACTCGCAGCGATCCTTAAAGGGCTGAGAGGAGAAGAAAAAGAAGAAGAGGAAGACAACGATGACTTCATCTCACTTTTCTCAACTCATTATCACGTCTCTGAGCTTTTAACAACTCAGACTGTGGATTTTTTATTTTTTTTATTTTTATTCCAGCCGCTCCAAAAGCCTTTAGAGCCGTCGCAGAGAGACGGAGTCGAGGTCTATTTGCATAATATACGCTTTTGTTCTCTAAACACTGGAGGAAGAGTGAAGGATTAACGTGGAGGAGAGAGAGAGAGAGACAGAGAGAGGCTGGGAGATGAAATCTAATTCACCAGGTTAAAGGGATAGTTCACCCAAAATTCAAATTGCACTCATTATCTACTCACCCTCATGTCGACTAAGGGCTGGGAGAAGTTTCAGAGTCCTCCGTGGCTTCTCTGAGTTACAGGGGGTCTCGGTATCAATTTGCAACCGTCATATGGACATGCACTGCTATGCCAACTGTCTTCGTAACAAAAAGACACACCAAAAAACATCCAAATACCTCCATGCTGCTCGTATGTAATGTCCGTCTTGTATTGAAGCCCCGAAATGCGAAATTGTCCCGAAAAAAATTAAATAAGTCTATATTTCAAGCTTGTTTTGAAGCGGAAGCTTCTCAAAGCTCCTCTTCCCGGTTCGTCAAATTTGGACGAACTGGGAAGAGGAGCTTCCACTACAAACAAGCTTGAAATATAGACTTATTTAATACAAGACGGACATTACATACGAGCAGCATGGAGGTATTTGGATGTTTTTTGGTGTGTCTTTTTGTTACGAAGACAGTTGGTATCCATTTGCAACCGTTATATGGACATGCACTGCTACGCCGAGACCCCCTGTAACTCAGAGAAGCCACGGAGGACTCTGAAACTTCTCCCAGCCCTTAGTCCACATGAGGGTGAGTAGATAAATGAGTGCAATTTGAATTTTGGGTGAACTATCCCTTTAAAGTCTCTGCAATTAAAACCTAACGAGGCTCCGAGGCTGAAGCTGAAGCGTCGCTCCGTCACTCCGACCTCACCTGGCCTTTGATGATGTGCATGAAGCGCGACATGAGCTCCGGACACTCCAGCAGGAAGTGGAAGTGGTTGAAGATGATCTTTGGATTCCTGACGAACAGAGGAAGAAACAAGGGAGGAAGTGAGAGAGAGCAGAGAGATGGAAACAAATGGAAGTGTGTGTGTTTGTGTGTGTGTGTGTGTGTGTGTGTGTGACTCACCTGGTTACGAAACACTTGAGCACGTTGTCGTGTTTGCAGACGAACTCGATGAAGCGAGGGGACGTCATCCTGAGGAGGAGGAGGAAATAAAGTCACTGAGTTGTCCTGGTGGCCGCCGTTTGTAAATGAGTGATGTCATTGCTCAGAGGTTGGGATCATTTATCTTATCTCCTTTTATCATGTAGACTCACTTTTACTTATTTTTTACGTATTTAACTACATCCTATATTTTAGTTTGGCTCCTCCTGGTCTCAACTTGTTGCTGTGTTGCTTCATCTCCTCTGGTTTTATGGCACTTGTTTGTGTTTTGTCTTCTCCGGTTCACTGCAGTCCCAAAGCTTTAAAAAAAAATGACCCTGTAACACTTTCCAGATGTCAATGATTTTGCTTTTTCATCTTTTTTTTAATTTTTATTTAGATAGCAGCATCATGTGTTGCTGTTTCACTTCACTCAAACCGGTTCTATTGAAGTGATTCCTTGATTCAACAGGTAGTGGTGGTAGTGACTGGACAGTGAAATTAAACTCAGCTTTCCAAAGAAATTTGGTTTATCACAGTTAGTTCATGATTTAACAAGGTGACAGTTACTTTTTCACATAGGGCCTGGTAGGTTTGGATAGCTTTTTTCCCTTAATAAATGAAATCGTCATCTAAAAACTGTATTTTATATTTGTTTGTTATTTAAACGTGCCCAAAGTTCATTCTGCATTTGGTTAAGCACTGCTTTAAGTACGCTGCACCTGCTGCTTGGAACGCACTGGAGAAAACTTTAAAGTTAAAGGAGCTCATTAACCTTGCATCTTTGAAAACCCGTGTGAGAGACATTGGAGCGGCTACATATAATCGCACTGGTTCTTGTTTTAATGTAAATCCGGAGTCTTAGTCCTGTTGCTTTTATCTTGCATGTATTTTATTCAGTTTCTGTGTCTTAATTGTTGCAGCTTTCCCATGCTGCTGTCTTGGCCAGGCTTCCCTTGGAAAAGAGGTCATTGTATCTCAACGGGACCTACCGGGTTAAATAAAGGCTAATAAAATTTTAAAAATTGGTTTATCCTTGTCTAATATAAAAATTTGTTTGATGATCCTAAACATTGAAGTGTGACAAATATGGAAAAAAAAAAAGTAAGAAATCAGGAAGGGGTCAAATACTTTTTCACGGCACTGTATAATGTTCTGTGCTGTAAACTGTTTATTGAACGACATCTGTTGCTCGTCTGTTAAGAGTTTTTTCTTGAGAGTTTTTCCTCAGTCGATGTTGAGAGTCTAAGGACAGAGGATGTTGTTGTAATGCTGTGTAAAGGACTTAAAGACAAACTGTTCGTAATAAATACAAGCCACAAGCCACACAACAAACTAGTCTTGTCTATTCCTTGTTCCTTGTTGACATTAGAGCAGCAGCAGCAGCAGAACAGGCTGTAGAGACTGAGGTGCTTCTGTCTGTTATAAATCAGCAGCAGAGGCTAATAATAATAATAATAATATATTAAAAAAATAACACCAATTCTTATAGTTATAGATGTAGATGTATTAGTTGTGTCTGTGGAAGTTGACCTGCACACTGAGGTCTGCGTAAACTGTCAATTCATTTAAGTCAGGGTTGAAAACGTTATTATTCACTACAGCTTTTAGCTAAATTCAATATAATCATTTTAATGATTTTAATCATTCTAATTACTAATATTGTTTTTTTATTTTAAATGTACTTTTCTGTTTTTGATTTAAATATTAAATATTGTTTTTAATCATTTTAATTGCTGTTATTGTTTTTACTGTCATACATGTATTTCTTTCTTTTCCTTTTTAATGATTTTTTCTGTTTTGATTTGAATGGATTTCTATGCCTCTGTAAAGCATTTTGAATTTAAGTTTTGTGATTTCTTTCCTTTCTTTGCTGTTTTCCTTTATTTTATTTTGCTTTTTTTACTTTATATTATTTTGGTAAATCATATTTATGTTTATCTTTGTCATTTTTCATTATTTCCCTTTGCATTGTTATTGTGAGGTTTTGAGATAATCCCACAGTGGGTTCCTACTTCTCTACTTTTATTTAAAAAAAATTTTGTGCAGATAAATAAACCAATAAATCAATAATCAATAATCGAACCAGCAGCAGTGATCAGTATATCTTGTGTTATAGCAGTGAAGAGCACGAACCCTTGTGGCATCTGACAGGAGCAGCACATGTAGAAGGCCTGGATGACGGCGCTGAGGCGGCTGGCCGTCATGGAGATCACGTCCTCCCCGTCCACGCACGCTTCCGTTTCCATGACGATCTGCGGGTCCAGCAAGGCGGGGAGCTTGGGCGGCGAGCCGGAGCCCGAGCCGGACCCGGAGCCGGAGTGGTGCTCGACCTCGCGCTGCTTGAGGAGCAGGGAGGCGATCTCGCTGCTGGAGGACGAGGACGACGGGTTCTTCCTGTCTCTGTCCAGCTCGGTGGAGATGAGAACCAGCCACTCGTCCAGAGAGTGCCACAGCAGCTCCAGAGGCTGAAGAGGAGGAGGAAGAGAGAGAAGGACAGGAAGAGGTAGAGGTAAGAACAGAAAGGAGAAGCTGTGACCTGCAGGTTCCATAAAGCTTCATGAACACTTCTCAAAGAAATAGAGACACAAAGCTCAGGAGAACAAACTTTATCCAAGTCATGAAATCTTTTAAAGCAGCTGTTCTGAAACTTTTCAACATCAAGCATCATAAAGATTTATATGTACAGCTGGGAAAATAAGTATTGAACGCATCAATAGACTTGCATGGTGAGCAGCATAGAGGTAATGATGGTTAAATGCATTACTCATTGATTTTTTTACATACTGTATGTACCTGCTAATTGCAGGTCTCTCTACAGCTCTCTGTCAGTCTCCTCGGCTCCTGGACGACTCTTCTTAGTTTTCTTTTGACTCTGTCAGAAATCTTGTGAGGACCTGGTCGTGGCCAGTTTATGGTGAAATTATGTTCTTTTATCTTTTTAGTTCTGGATTAACGGCACTAACGGATAAAACGGTGCATTCAGACACGTCTGTAGCCGTCGATGCATCAGTTTGTTCTGCAACACAAGTTTCTGAAGGTCTGGAGAAGCTCTTTGCTTTCCCCCGTCATGAGACGCCTCTTGTGTGACACCATGGTGATGAGAAACCTTTTTATAGGCGTCAACGAGACTAAAGCAGCTGATATTAGTTTATTTGTTGCTCTGTTCGAGTTACTTTCAGTTTGTCTTTGTATGTATGAATGTGTTTGTATATGTTTTTATATGTATATGACTATATAGAGAGATAAAGATTAGTAATCATATGTTAGAATAAATCTATATGTATATAAATATAATAATATATTAGAATAAATCCAGTTAAATAACTCATAAAGTAATTTATTGTATAGACTATAATGACTAGATAACTTGATAGATAATTTATGAATAAGGGGTGGGAGTTAATAAGTTTTACTTCTTCCCACTATTTCCTACTAAAAATCAAATTATCTTTATTTTCAATTTTTTTTTTTTTTTTTGTTCATATGTTGTCTTTGCAAAGTTTTTATTTGTTATGTCTGTCCATTTCTGTATTATGTTTTATTTCTTTTAACATGTCAAAAATAAACTTAAACTAAACTAAAACTAAATATTACTTTGATAGGGGACAGGATAACTTTCTAAACACTGACAGACTCCAGCTGCTTTCTTGTCTTTCCAAACCTTTTTGCACCTCCTCCTTTTCTTCATGTGTTCAATACTTCTTCCCTGTGTCATTTCACTCTATTACACATTACTTAATTTATGGACATGTTTGGATTTCTTGGGTTGTTGTCAAGATCTGGAGAAAGTTTCATGTCAGTAGCTCTATTAGAAATATATTTTCTGAGAAAAATGTTGTTCAATACTTATTTTCCCCGCTGTATAGCTATATAAGGTTATTGATGCAAAAAAAACAAACATGGGTACAGGTATGCATTAATATATATTCATTCAATATAATGTTTAACCAACCATAAAGGAACACGACATCTCCTGCAGAAACATCTACAAAAAAAATTGAGGTAATTATTCATATTGTTCATTATTATCTATACCAAAGACATCCCCCTTGTTGTTGTTTCAAATTATGTATAATATTAGATTTCGGGTATTGCATGGGCCTTAATTAAAAAGGTACTTTATTGCAACACATGTCACAAAAACGGCACAGGTTGTATATACTGTATACATGTACATGTAGGAGCAGTGTTAGAGTTAGTGCCAGCCTTTTTCCCTCTGAAGATCTAACAGTGCCAGTCAGAGTAATAATGATCATATTAATTACTATTGTGATAAAAGTTATTATAAGCTAAGATCTGTGCAGCCAGATTACATCGTGCATCTCCGTCTTCATGAGCCGGCAGCGTTGTAGCAGCAGCGTCGAACGCACACTCAGACATTTGTTTATGTTATACTGTATGTAAACTTGCAAGTCAGGAAGCTTTCAGAGGCTCAGAGAGTTGTGGACGACACAGATCTGATCTGAGACACTGATGCACCGTCTGATCCGCCGAGTCAGGAATAAACACCACCACCACCACCACCATCATCTTCTCCCACGTGGGTCGTAAACGCAGCACAAATAAATCATGTCTGAGTTTTTTTTTTGGTGTCAAGAGTCAAACATCTGAGTCATACCTGAGCCTGAGCATCCATCTTACCGACCAGGAGGAGCTGATGCCCCCCCCCCAGGCCTGAAGGAAGCACTAGAATCTCTAAGTGAACTGAGAATTGATCTGTGTAGACACTAAACACGGTGGAGGCCGAGCAGCTGGACGACCTGACCAGACCGGACTGAACTGGACCTTTCCTGCAGCGCTGAGGTCACCTGAGGCTACACTGCATCCAACCACATGAATAATGCAGAAAACCTCATGCTGCATGGAAATATACATGCTCAAGAACACAACTAAGACCAATTTTGGTCTTTTAAACTAAAGAATTCTATATTTTATTCTTTATTTTAAGTATTTTTTTTAATAAATTACTCAAACAAGAGTGTTCTGATCTGTGCAAACAACCTGAGACCTTCAGAAACAATGTTCTGCACAGGTGGAAATAGTCAAATTATAAAGAATGAGTCTAAAAAAACCTCCAATTTAAAAAAAAATCTGAAATTGTGTCAGACCAGAATTGTATTATTACTTCTCCTTTTGCAAAATGCACATCTTTAATTATACTGTAAATATCTCTGAATGTGTCTATAAACACAGAAACTTTGAGAAAAGGCCGTTCTCTATATTTTATCTCGGACGCCATCATTGCAATAAAACTGTGCGCAAACTGTGCCGATAAATATCTGTCCCGATAGTTATCATGCATGTCAGAGAGAGAGAGGAAACCTCACAAAAAACCAGAAATAACCCAAACCACCGAGTTAACAGAGGAAGATGATGAGCAGCTAGTGAAGTAAAATGAGCTGAGTGTTGAGATGAAGATGGACATGCAACGATGTGAATTTTGTTTATTTCTAAGTATTATTTCTTCAGAGATTACAGTAAGCCATAACAAGCCTTAAAGGGATAGTTCAACATTTGGGCAAATTGGCCCATTGCCATAATCCCTATAGTCTTATCAGTAGGTTCGTTACCTTTAATTGTTGGTGCAAGCTGTTTTTAGAACAGCGGAGCAGAGCCGTGAACTGCTCAGAGCTACGCTACGGAGGCTCATGGGATTTCTTGGTTTCCCTCATCAAACTCATCAAATACACAATCCAAATACAACTCCAAAACGCTCTGGTGGACAAGTTGTGACCTGCACATTCACCACGCTATGAGATAATAACAGAACGTTATGAGACAGAGTTGTTTTAGAGGGAAATTCATGCAAAACAGCTGATGCGCGTTCCCGTCGGGGGCAGTTTTTCATCAAACAGTCTCTGCATTTACCTCTAAAACAACTCTGTCTGGTAACGTTCTGTTATTATCTCATAGCGTGGTGAATGTGCAGGTCACAACTTGTCCACCAGAGCGTTTTGGAGTTGTATTTGGATTGTGTATTTGATGAGTTTGATGAGGGAAACCAAGAAATCCCATGAGCCTCCGTAGCGTAGCTCTGAGCAGCTCGCGGCTCTGCTCCGCCGCTCTAAAAACAGCTTGCACCGACAATTAAAGGTAACAAACCTACTGCTATGACTATAGGGATTATGGCAATGGGCCAAGTTGCGTGTGTGAACCTCAGCACTCACCTTGAACACCTGGCTGCGCGGCGTCTTGTTGCCGTTGTAGCCCATGTCGTTCCCGTTGTTGGGCGACGACGGCCCGAGACGAAACACGTGACAGAAAATACGAACGATTCTCAGGAGACTTTTCATCTGAGCCTCGTAACTGCTGGACAGACTGAAGAGAGGAAGACGGAGAGGAGAAGAAGACGACGAAGAAGAGGGATGTAAGAAGAAGTCAGTAAACAAACAACAATAACAACTTGAAAGATGTGATATTAAAATGTTTCCAGGTTTAAATATGTTTAAACCAGGTCATCTAGCAGCATCTCACTGTCAGAGAGAAAGTGAATAATGATGATTTCTGACTATAAAGATGTGAATATGAAGATTTTTTTTTTCTTTTTAGATGTCTAAATCATCAAAAAACAAAAAAGAAAAATAGAAAAAGGAAGCACAATAGATTTAATCCAGGCGTTAACAGAGCGGTCGTATCCAACAGTCTGTCAGCTTATTCAACAAAACGTATGTGAATACTAAATATATAAAAATACATAGAAGACAGACTGTGATAATATTAATCCTCTCTGTTGGAGAAATTGCGGCTGTCACCTCATGAACCATTATCATTATTCTTGGTGATGCCAAAACATCCAGACTTCCTCCTCTCTGGATATCTAGAGCTTTATTATTATTATTACTATTATTCTATCTCCTGTGGCTTTGTTTTTCCCCCGAAGATGAAAAGAAGATGGACTACGAGTCGATCTTAATGTATATTTTTCCTTCTTTTCTCATGCTTTGTTTATTTTATTTGTTTATCTATGGGTGAAAAATGAATAACAAATGCGTTCTGAAGTGGAAAACAGAAAGAGGAAATGGATATTTTGTTTACAAAGAGACGCAGGAGGAAAAGTCAGATGTGGAGTTAAATAAATAAATGTGTGTGATTGATCAGACCTGAGCAGCTTGTGTCCGTTGGTCGTGGCCACTTCAGCCAGACTGGTCAGGATCCTCTGGTAATGACTGTCGCTCTGCTGGGACACATGCTCCAGAACCTGCCTGAGCTGAACACACACACACACACACACACACACACAGTGGCTTACACACTCTCTACAGGAAGTGCACATGCAGGATTTATCAATGAACACGGAGGAGAAACTCGGCTCTACCATGTTTTCTTTAATCTCGTCGTTCTGCGTCATCTGGATGAGCGTCTGGAAGAGTCGTCCGTGGTGCTGGATGAGGATCTCACAGGTTTCTCCGTATCCTCCCTGCAGACAGGAGGAAGAGGAAGTTAAAGGGATAGTTCACCCAAAATTCAAATTTCACTCATTATCTACAAAACCTCATGTCGACTAAGGGCTGGGAGAAGTTTCAGAGTCCTCCGTTCCTTCTCTGAGTTACAGGGGGTCTCGGCGTAGCAGTGCATGTCCATATAACGGTTGAAAATGGATACCAACTGTCTTCGTAACAAAAAGACACACCAAAAAACATCCAAAATACCTCCATACTGCTCGTCTGTAATGTCCGTCTTGTATTGAAGCCCGGAAATGCAAAATTGTCCCGAAAAAAATTAAATAAGTCTATATTTTAAGCTTGTTTGTAGCGGAAGCTCCCAGTGTCTCAGTTCACTGCTCTTCCTGACTGGCGGAACAATTTCTCATGTTGGGGCTTCAATACAAGAGGGACATTACAGACGAGCAGTATGGAGGTATTTGGATGGTTTTTGGTGTGTCTTTTTGGACGAAGAAAAGTAAGCACCATTCACAACCATTATATGGACAAATACTGCTGCAGGGACCCCCATGTAACTCCGAGAAGGCACGGAGGACTCTGAAAATTCTCCCAGCCCTTAGTCGACGTGAGGGTGAGTAGAAAATGAGTGAAATTTAAATTTTGGGTGAACTATCCCTTTAAGAACACGACACAAAGAGGGAAAAAAGAAGGGAGTGACAGGTGAAAAGGTGATAAGCTGCTCACCTGCACACACAGATCCAGAGGAGTGATGCCGTTCTTGTCGGCCACGTATTTGGCACCGCGAGAGAGAAGGATCTGAGCTGTGTCTCTTTGGCCGTGGCTGCAGAGAAAAAATTAAAAAAAATATGAGCATTTTGGGATATTACAGCACATTATAGGGACTCTGACATGGGAATTAAAGGGGAACTATGCAAGACCTGTCACTATTTTGCTGTTTTGGTCGTTTTTTCTACACGGAGCATCACCTACTGTTGTAAAAACTCACTGCTGCTAATCCTCCTCCCTCCCCGCCCGGCCATGTACATTTGTTTTGGCAGAGAGCCTCCATTCTCCCTCCTCATTTAACCATTTAACTACTCTGTAAGTAATTTAATTAAGGTCATCATTATTTAACTTTCTCTTTAAAGGCGAACTATGCAAGTCTGGTCGCTTTTCCTCCGTGCTGCTAACCCTCCTCTCGGCCATGTGCAGTTGTTTACAATGAAGCCAGTGAGAAAGTAATCCATGGAGCGGTAGATAACATACTGGTAGGATGTCACAATGTGTGATCTTGCACAGGTTGTTTCTTTTTTTCAGCCAAAAGATGCTAGGTAGAGGGCAGAGAGCCTCCATTCTCCCTGGAACAAGTCATTTAACCATCACAATTACTCCCAAGCTGTCTAATTAAGGTACAAATAAAATGCATAGTTCCTCTTTAACAACAGGGGGAAAACACAGCGTCCAAAAAAAGGAAGTAGTCATGACATTAAACACCAATGACCATACCTGCAGGCGAAGTAAAGAGGCGTGGCTCCGGAGACGTTTGGCCGGTTGATGTCGGCTCCACTGTCCAGAAGACACAGCACCGTCTGAGAAGGAAAACAATCAAATACAAAATATTCTTAACGGGATAGTTCAACATTCTGGCAAATTGGCCCATTGCCATAATCCCTATAGTCATAGCAGTAGGTTCGTTACCTTTAATTGTTGGTGCAAGCTATTTCCCTCATCAAACTCATCAAATACACAATCCAACAACTCCAAAACGCTCTGGTGGACAAGTTGTGACCTGCACATTCACCACGCTATGAGGTAATAACAGAACGTCACAAGTTGTTTTAGAGGTAAATGCAGAGACTGCTTGCTGAAAAACTGTCCCTGAAGGCAACGCGCATCAGGGGTTTTGAATGAATTTACCTCGAAAACAACTCATTTTGGAGTTGTTGGATTGTGTATTTGATGAGTTTGATGAGGGAAACTAAGAAATCCCATGAGCGTCCGTAGCGTAGCTCTGAGCAGCTCACGGCTCTGCTCCGCCGTTCTAAAAATAGCTTGCACCGACAATTAAAAGTAACAAACCTACTGCTATGACTATAGGGATTATGGCAATGGGCCAATTTGCCAAAATGTTGAACTATCCCTTTAAATTATTCTTATAATAAGTACTAAGTTACACATTCCCACTCCAGACTTCCGCATATACTTTTCAAAATGAGGAATTGTGACTTCCCTCTTTTCTCCCGTGGAGCCGAGCTCTGTCAGCAGCTACATGTGAAGCACATTAATGGCCGACGCTTCGGTCACAGCAGGTGATTCAACCACGAGGCTGCGTCATCGTGGAGCAGTTAAAAGCTGCAGCTCAGGGTGTGGTCGACACAGAAAGGAAACACAAAGGAGCAGATGGTACCGAGCCGAGCGGCTTTGTAATCTGCACAATGTGATGGGCATTCGTTGTGTGTGTTGTGTGTGTGTGTGTGTGTGTGTGTGAATTAAAGTCAACACTTTGTTGTTCAAAAGTATCGACTCATTCGTTCTGATCCACTTTGCTGTGTCGTCCTGTTTGATCCAGTCGTTGTTGCATACGGGATACTGTATCTGCTGCAACTCTTCCACAATAAAAGCCCCATTAAGAATCAAGGGAGTTCCTTAACGGTCCACGGACACACACACTTGAGGGCTATTAATTTGAAATGATGACAGGAAGTGCTGAGTTTGCATTTGCTGCACGATGCAAAATCTCACTGTGACTCTCATTTGACTCTCAAACTCATTTCACCAACTTTGACAGGGTTAAAAAAAAAAAATAAAGGAGCAGACTGAGACGAGGAGGAAGTGAATACTTCAGTGTCTCTGAATAAATCCTGTGCAAGAACGGAGAGATGATTTGTTTTAAGCGTTTTAAGCGTTTTAAGTTTTAAGAAGTGGTTTAACCCTAACATTAGCCAGCTAACGGTTTATTATTAGTTTAATTTTAGTTTTAGTTTATTTCTTTGCACAGAAATGAAACAAGAATAGTAAATGCGGGAGAGGTTAAAAACGCTACATGGGCTTATACTGTACAAAATACCTCCTTGAAAAACACGCAAAGATTCAAAAACAATTCAGTTCCTTATTATAGCAAAAAGAGTTGAAATAAAATTATAAGTATGTATAAGGGTAAAATTGTTGTGTATGAGTGGGTGAGCATGTATACTATACTATATACTGTACTATACCCGGAAAATAAACTAGTCTTGACATATCAGATAGGCTTTTAGTCTGGATTTGAAATTAATCAGGGGATGAAGATATTTTTGCTTTATAAAAATTAGAATTAGATGTAGTTTTGGCTTGAAATATGGCTCGATATTCCTTCACATTTTCATTAGCTACTGTTTTTTATGTTGCTAATAAATTATCGATCCATTAACTGGAGAGAAATTGTCAGAAACAGTCAGTTTGTCTTTTTGGTGACATCGGAAAACGGCCACAGTGTGAATTTTCTCCACAGCCATGTTAATATAAAAAAAAAAAACGTATATACAATGTGTACTACTTGTTAAATCGTCTCACCGTTTTGTGTCCGTTCTGACAGGCGACGTGTAGAGCCGTCTGTCCCATGGCGTCCTCCACGTCCACGTTGGACACGTGTTGGACCAGGTCGTGGAGGAGCTCCGTCCTCCCGTTCACCGCCAGCCAGTGGATCTGCAGCACACGGTCACAGAGACACACGATCATCATCAATCACTTCGTTACCGCTGCGGTCATTAGTGCAACGATGAGAAACGGGTTCACTCACGGCCGTCAGCCCCTCGTTGTTGCAGATGTTGACATCTGCGTTGTATTCCAGCAGTTTGCCCATGCACTTCTTCTGTCTGAGGGGAAACAGGGAAGGAAAAGAGTCACCACAGACCATGAGTCAGTCACACCGCAGCTCGACTCACTCTGTCACCGACTATTTAAAGACTCTCTCAGATCAAAACCAAATGTTTGTTTACACCCAGAATAACAGGGTTTCTCTCAAATGTAAGACTTTTTAAGACCTTTATGAATGAAATTTAACAAAAACGTATAATAGAAATGCAGAGTCACAAAATTACTTGCAAATTGGCTGCAATATATAAGTTGCATGTTGGGCTAAATACATTAATAAAGCACAATGAAGTGTCGCGGGAGCATTTTATTGAGCATTTGAGGTGGCGTTACATTGGCATAAGAAAATTAAGACCTGTCTAAAATGATTTAAGACTTGAACACAAAACCCTGATTAAGTTTATGCAAGACTTGTATATGTCGACCAACTTATTTTTCTGCTCTTATATTCTGTCTATAGTAGATACTAATTTTATGACCATGAAATATCGTTGTAATGCTTGATGTGCTGTGTTCTTTCCTTTTTTTCTTCTCTATCTCTTTTTTCTTTATTTCATATTTTTCATTTTTCTCTACATTGAAAATCAATAAACACATTTCTAAAAAAATTTAAAAAAAAGTTTTTAAAACAAGACATACAGCATGATGAATACAATCTCAGGCACAAACCGAGCAGACAGCATGATCACACACCGAACCAGCCACAGTGAGACTCATGGCAAACACAAAATAAATACAATTGTTACACTACAGACATCGCTTTTGCACTTTTACTTATTTAGATTTCTGTGTATATAATATATTTTGGCAGCTTTATCTGGGTTTTATTCTTTAATTCCATTTATCTATGTTATTTATTAATGTTTTCTTTATCTTTTTTGCCTTGACTTATTCCTTTACTGATTCTTTTTAAACTTTTAAACTCTTTTTAACTCAGTCTGACTCGTGGGCAACCTATTGTAACCAGCTTGTCTGTGCACAAAATGGCAAAATAAAGTTCTTGAATCTTGAATCAATAACCAATAACACTGTGACAGCTGCTGCCCAGTCACTGATTTAACAGACTTAATGATTCATTTACTTACTTATAATATCTATGGTTAGTCTGACCTTGCGTGCAAGTAGCTATGTGTAATAAAATGTACAGCAAGTAATCATAAAATCACCCAATATGTCACCAGAGACTAAGGACTCGTGTTAATTTGAAACACAAATCTAACTTTGCAGCCTGAGAATCATGTTTATCTTTTGATTTAGTTTTTTGGCCGCTATCTCCTAATCACCAAGTCGGTAGCATTTCGACATCCGGAGTTGCAAGTTACTGCTGAGCTGCAGCTACAATAAACATTGTGGATTAATGTCTGACGTTATGAACATTAAAAGACCTCGCTATGACTCTCAAAAAGTGTCTAATTTTCTCCTGGACGCACACCTACAGTAGCTTTTTTGCACAATATTTTGTTTTCCCAGTGCATGTAAACAGTTTATACGCTATTTATTTCCGTCTGTTGCTACATCTTCGCAGCTCCGGTGGCGTAGAGAGTGAGTGTGAGTGAGTCACCACCAGAGCCACAAAGCTGGAGCAAGGCAGAGGTTAGTGTGTGGCTAATATCTGGCAACCTCACGTCTGAGGGAGGAAACCAACGCGCTGCAGTAGTTTGAATTGGACTGAAGCAACAGCAACAATTTGGCCACAATCTTACATAACGCTCCTTCAACAATTACAAATAACTTCTAGTGTTTATGTCAAAAAGGAAAATCAACATCTATGGAGGAAAAAAGCAACGAATTATGACCAAGAACATGCATTGAAAATGTATTTGTATTTTTTAGTCACATACTGTATATATATAAATCTCCAAATACATTTGTGAATCTTCTTTTGTGCATTTATTAATTTCTGTGTGCATTTATTAATTATGAGACTGTTCTAGCTCCATACATCAATGACCTGCCAATATTTAGAAAGGCTTTTAACACTGTGATGCTGTGACATCTTTTTGTTTTGCATGTTTTGATTTTGTTTTTGTTTAATGTTTTAATTTTTCAATGTTTGTTTTATTCTTGCTGTGTTCTTAAGTTTTAACCTTTATTCTATATCTTCTGTAAAGCACTCTTCAGCCCCTCCCTCCTACAAATTCATACCAACGCTGACTCAAACGTGAACACAACACCACCATGTAAAGAGTTATTATTACACATGATGTATCTAGTATTAATGAGCTCCTCGTCCTACCCGTTCCGGGCAGCGAGGTGCAGCGGCGTGCAGCCTGAGATGTCCTGGTAGTTCGGGTTGGCTCCTCTCTTCAGCAGCAGAACGAGACACTCCACTGATCCACAGCTGCACAGAGAGAGTGGTCAATAATAAAAATAATAATAATAAAAACACTGTGTTGTCATCTAGTTTCCTATCTACCTCCATGAAAAATGTCATATAGAGCCTTGAACATCTATTTCTCCATTACGATGGAGAGCTAATATCAGATATTAATCCTGTGTTTCACAACTTTCACAAACAAGTCCTGCTGATAATAATAACTGTGAGTGAGTGGGAGCGCAGGTTTAATTTTTTTATTTTTTTATTTTTTTTAATTGTATGTTTTTATGCTGTTTCCCGTTCTTATTGTTAAATGTTTTGTCTTTAGCACATTGAGTTGCTCCTTGGTATGAAATGCGTTATATAAATAAAGATGCCTTGCCTTTTCAAAAAATAAAGTGTTCTGAAAATGTGTGAAAACATGTTGGTGTTGCCTTCGTTGACTTAAATTTAGTAATAATGTGCATTATTTATCATTTGACTTGTATGTACCAAACTATATTTTTCTAGATTTCCACATCTGCAGACTGCAGCTGCAAATAAAAACGGTTGTGTGTCATCAGTGAGGTCATGACTCTCCAGTGACTAATTACTATAACAACACAATATATGTACAGTATAAACACCTAGAAGGATTTTCAATTAGCTGTACTTTACCAGAAGTTCATCAGTGTAATTTCATGCCTTTGTAACATGTTTGAGATCTTCACTTCATGAGTGTAAAAACATAATCTCACTTGGCAGCGATGTGCAGCAGACTCCTCTTCACTCGTCCAAATGCATAGTTGACATCGAATTTGGAGTTGAGCAGCAACTCGGACACCGATCTTTAACACACAGACACCGGATGGAAGAAAATAAAGATATAGTATAAGATATAAAACATATAGATTCACTTAGGCAGCAGATGGCATGTAAACACACCACCGTGCTCACCTGTGCTGGTCGGCCATGACCATCGGCATCAGTGTGTAAACTGCAGTCTCATTGTCTGTGGAGGACGAAACAGAAGAGAGAGGAGGAAAATTATAAATTAGATCAATACTGTAACAACTGATATTATCAGTAGAGATAAATTAATTGATTAAATGACTGACAAGAAATAAAAGGCAGCATCAGTCATTCATTAAACCATCTCAAAGAATGGTGATTGTTGACTGTTTTAACTTTATTTAATTTATTCTAATCAAATAAAATGAGACGTCTATTTGCTTTTCACAGATTAAACAATTAACTGATGAAAGGAGAAAATAAACAGCCTGGTTTAATCAATACTGAAAATGATCATTGCTGTAATTATTATCAGTGTGAGAAAAAGACTTTGTTATCCCCTCATGATCTTTTTAAAAGTCTATTTTTGTATATTACTCACTATTCCTGTATGTTTTTGACATTTTTTAAATTCTTAAATCCATAAACACTGGTTTTTACTGCGGATATGACTCATATCTGAGCTTCACAATGAGGCGTGTTGTTGGACAGTGAACTCCAACCTCACACAGTCCCTCCTCCTCCTCCTCCATGTGGTCTGGTATGCTGCTGCTGCTGCTGCTGCTGTTTTACTTTGGTATGTTGAGCTCCACAGCTGGAACTACTGTACTGTATGTGGAAAAAACTGGGTGTGTACCACAGTTATCGGTTTCCTGTGGTGGTGACGATGGTGGTGGGAGTAAATGGTCGTGTCTTTTTATCACAGCACACATTTTTTTCCTCATGTTACAGCAGGAAGAGCAGGTAAATAAGTACTGTACATAGGAATGATGACTCAAGGTGAGGTATGTGAGGAGAGATAACATGTTGAGAGGTTTGTCGCTCTAAGAAACAACAACAGCATATAGAGGATCAAAATGTGTGTTTACAGAAATAAAAAATATTATTATGTTTATGCTCTACGATTCACATAATAATTTTACAGTGACTCACGTGGATTAGCACAAACTCTCTCAGGATTCATGGATGTTGATGGAGAGCGTCCTGTGCCAGATGTTTAAAAAGGCACAAGCTGCTTCATCATACAGATGTGTTTTGGAGAATAAACACAACGGGTTTTTTCACCTGCACAGTTCGATCTCTCATCGACCAATCACTGTGGCTCCTCCTGCTGTCACATGAGTCGTCATCATCATCATAATAATAATAATAACAACAACTCCAGTTTCAACTTTATGTTCCCATGAGGCAAGGGAGTAGGAGTGAAATGACTGATTCTTGCGCCTTTCTTTTGAAATGATGTTAATTAATAAAATAAGATTTAAATGTCTGGTTGAGGTTCAGAAATAAAAAGGCCAAAAGATATTTTAGTTGTTTTATGTTATTTCATATGAATGGAAGTGATTGTGTGTTCATGCCATCATCTTATAGCCTATCGATCTCTGATGATCAATGAATCGAACTGAATCAAAATGATATTGTGACAGACTAACAGACAGAGATATTGATAAAGATTGAATCACTATCATATGAATTGATATAGCCTATATGAAAGTAGGATTATTTCCAGCCCCTTTTACACATGAATCCACTTCCTGATCAGGGAAGACATGTTTTTCCTCATGCCAAGTCAAACTGAAACTCCTGAAACTCCCAATAATAACAATTACAGCAATAATACTAATCTATATAAACAAGATTAGCGTGTGACTAAAGGCAGACAGCTGTGAATGTGTATGTAAATGTAATGGGAGATTATGTTAATTAATAAAATAAGATTTGAAAGTACATTTTTCTTTTATAATATCCCTTTTGCACATGAATCCACTTCCTGATCAGGGAAGACATGTTTTTCCTCATGCCAAGTCAAACTGAAACTCCTGAAACTCCCAATAATAATAACAATTATAACAATAATAACACACCACTAATACTAATCTATATAAACACACATAGATTAGCTTGTGACTAAAGGCAGACAGCTGTAAATGTGTAGCCTACATGTAAGTGTAGCAGCATATAGTGCAGTTATGTGACAGCTCTGGTGCGTTCACGTCCCGCTGGGAAACCGCACCATCGCTCGTTACCTTCCGGGAGTTCCACGGTCCTGGCCCGGCGCAGGGAGCGGGTCAGCCGGCTGAGCTGAACGTTGAGCTGCTCCATCGCCCGTTCCATCATAGGTGGACGGTCCTCCAGCACCGGGATCTTCCTCCTCCTCCTCCTCCTCCTCCTCCTCCTCTCGGGAAACAAAAGCCTCCACCCGCTCCGTCGGGGGGTTTATTTGTCCCCTCCGTGCTCCTGTTGGTCCCGGGCGTCGTCCATCGGTTTACCGGGGCGGCAGCAGCAGCGGCGGCGGCGGCGGCGGCGGCGGAGGAAGCAGCGTCTCTGTGACGGACACTGATTTTACAATACACTTCTGGTTTTTCTGACACACACACACTCACTGTGCTCGGCTCATTCACCTACAACGGCCCATGGCTGCGACTTCCTGTTATGATTACGTCCGCGCTCGATGCATTGTGGGTTTTGTAGTTCTTGTTCCTAGCCTAGCCTACTTGTTCCTTTTTTTTTCCTTTTCTTTTTTTTGTTGCTTTAATAATAACAATAATGTACAGAACAGTAGGGTGAATTCAGGTATATTGGGACATCAGGTAATTTGGGACAGATAAGGAAAAACAATGCTTCCACTTGCCTTGAATGGGCTATGGCAAAGTTAAAGGTGCTGATACATTCCTTTGGATGTCTACATTAAAAGTCACATAAAATATTTTGGGTGACATCACACAGGGGGGTGTGGTCAGCATCAAACAGGACGCTGACCCCAAATATCAGGAGGTAAGCAAAACGGCATGTGCTTTTGTTGGAATTTAATATAAGGCTATTACATTTGTATGACTAATTTATTGTAGGTATGAAAGTTATATTAAGATGTGTGATGCATTGGTGTAGGCCTAGTAAAATAAACAAACATTGGTTTGTGAGGATGTTTACATTTTCTTAATTTGGACATTTTCTTGCTGTCCCAAATTACCAATAGTGGTATGGTAATTTGGGACAGCATGTTCAGGTTATTTGGGACAGTGTGTCTGGGTTTATATTGAAATATTTCAATAGTGTAGTCATATCTTACACGCTTAAAAGTGAGAAATTCTTACACATATAGGGAAAAAAACGGTTAATGTGGAATATGTGAAGTGACGTTCAAAAATAGGTCAGATTGTTTTATCTCTTATTATGTCATGAGTTATCTTTATTTTATATATTTATATTTAACAAAATATAAAAATAAATGTATTTTTAAAAACATGCTTGCTTCTCCTGAGGTCAATAGTCTGCTCACAATATGTTTTAGGCTATTAAATCTGCTGTTTGTTGAAATAATTCGTATATTTGGTTGATTTGGTTACAAATCACGAGATTATAAACAATACACAACATAAAAATAATAGGCTATAGGCCTAATATACATAAATAAGCAATCTATTCATGTATTTTTTAATGTAATTGCAGCTCCATGCAATATCCCATTGCACAAGCCTGTGTCCCAAATTACCAAACCTACTGTCCCAATTTACCAAACAAGTTGCGAAAAAATAGTTTTGTGTCAAAACCTTTAAAATAGAGTGCTGTGCTCTCACAAAAGAATTTGAGCACATAGGTGTTTCACATAAAGAATGCAGACACCTAGAGGAATCCAGACATATCTCATTTGTTGGGTTATTTATTAATCTTGATGACAAAAAATGGCTCAGAAAATGAATTTACAAAAATATACAAAAATATACCTGAATTCACCCTACTGTTTTACAGTTTTTCTCGATTGCTAAGACACATTTCTTGAAAGCTGCTCTCCTTTTCTCTAAACTGTGAACACAAACCCCAATTTTCAAGCTACATTCACAAAACCTCAGATCTTGCAAAACCAAACTTTCACCTCAAAACAGTTCAATCTGTGCCCAAAACTGAACTACGGTATGTTGTCAAATCGTGCCCCGAGTCAATCAAAATTAAAAACACTACTGAGCAGAACACTAAACACGACATAGAAAAATAGAAAACACAATGCTCAGCACATGAAGCTGTAGAAATAAATGTTTATTGTTCAGTGTAGCTAAATGCATGTTGCAAAACAAAAAACCTGTGCATTTACACTGTAGCACTTCTCTCCTTCCCTTTCTTTCACCCTCCTCCCTCCCTCCCTCCCCACGTCCATTTCATCCCCTTTTCCTTCCTTCTTCTTTTTCTTCCCAGGTCATCCCTCCCTCCCTCCCTCACCTCTCTTCCTTCACCCTGTCATCTCTCATCTTCTCCTCTTGCAAAACAAAAAACCTGTGCATTTACTGTAAGCACTAGTACTGTAAAAAAAAAAAAAAAAAAAAAAAGTACAAAAACCAGAAATCCGGTGCATTTTACACGTAGCACTTGTACATTACAAAGACAAACAGAAATCTTGTATGCAAATACGTAAAAATAAAGTACAAAAATATAGAAATGAGAAGTGCACAACTCAGCCACAGCATCATTTCTCTGTACTGGATCAGGCCACAGGACTTCATCCTGAACTGGCTTATATATGTCCCTTCACATCATTGGACACAAGTGTGATCAATTTTGAGTTGTTGTGTTCAACCGGTGAAACTTGTGCTTTAGTTGTGTTTGACTTTTGCCACCTGTGCTCAGCTTTATGCAACACAGGTGCATCACAATGAAAATGTGTTGGTAAGTTGTGTCTAAACAGGTGAAAAGTGCTGATGGTTTTGCCAAAAGAGAGTGACTGATTCAATCAGTGGGTTCAGGCAACTGAGAATTTGGTTCAGACAATAGAGTTTAGTGTTTTAGCAATCGAGAAAAACTGTAGTTAAAATCACTGATTCTTGAGAGAGTAGTGACAATATCCATGAAAATGAATCACATTTTCTGATTTAGAATAGGCTGTCACAGCCTGGCTCTTACAGCCATGACAAAGAGGGAGAGACCACCGTGGCAACAATTAACAAATGTTTATTTAACAATGAATAATAATATATTGCAACAAAGGACCGGATCATGGGGTGTGAGTGTCAGTAAATAGGTATGTAGAGCATGTTGTGTGAGTGTGAGACGTGTGTGTGTGGGGTGTTGTAAGGTGCATAACACAAAGGTGCAACAAAGTAAACTTAGGACACTGCATCGCTGTCACCGGTACCTGCAGGAGAGGGGAAAAGGAGAGAGAGAGATCACAATCAGCAGGCCTGGCTTTATACGGCAGGCCTTAATCAGGAGGGCGTGACCAGCGGTATGGCACCAGCCCACCACTGGGGACGCCACACTACTTAAGGTTGTCTGGTGATGTTTTGCATGAATATAATACATTTTTTATATTTTTGTTGTTGACATTTGTATTAAAGCAGAAGTAAGCGATCCGGTGGTTTTGGCTAACTTCCTGTCAGCCGATGGAGTTAGCAGTCCCCGCCCTCGTCCCTACGTCACCACATTCACGCGCATCCCTTGGCTGCACACACAGAGAGGACCGCCCCTTTATGCCGTTCTCTCTCCTCATTGGATAAAGGTTGTAGGATACAAGGAAAGTTTTCTCCTCGGCTTACAGCAGAGCAGAGTGATCAAGATCATATTATTTCAATTTTATATGAAACTGTGAAAAATGCATATACCTAAAGAGTATAGGGAAAAAAGACAAAAAATAAATGATCAATAAAAGTCCTATGTCTAATAGACTATGATTAAGATTATGATTAAGACAACGTCATAAGAAGAAATATAAATAGCCTATATAGCCTATACACATCATATAATGTGAGTTTATTTATTTACGAATATGAATAGCCTACGTCTCCTGATATTATTAAAAGTGCCTCAGGATGTTTAGTCTTCAACGACTCCATGGAGAACCTCACATGGGTGAGATGTATTTTTGTCAATTTTCGGCTGTTTTCACATTAGTGCACACTCAAGTGGTGGGTACAGCCCTTTTTATGCGCACTGGAATGCAATTGCTGCATAAATTAAGCTGCCATCCCACACTGCCCAACATGAATCCCTGAACGACTGTCTACCACTGGTCCAGCTACATCATGTGGATTGAGCTATGCCTGATGTACCATAGAAGATAATTTATCTTTGTTACTGTTTGAACTGACATCTGAACATGCACAGTATTTGCAGCATTTTATACGATTTGAGGGTTGATAAGCTATTTTGTGGGCTATGCCGTCTTTGCCACTGTCCACTTGAACCACAGAGAATGCTGCTTTTGTAGATCTAAGTAAAAGAAATCTAAAGTAGCATAACATAGTTTTTATTTTTTATTTTATTTAGCACAAACAATATCATATAAATAAACAACATGAACAATCAACATTACTGGGATGTGCAAAGGGGAGGTATGAAACCCAAGAGGGCTTATATGAAAACCTCACCCAACATATTCAAAGATCAAATTTGTTACGGTTTAGAAAGTATAGTGTTGCCACAATGCCTTTCACAAGTCTCTGTTATCTGCATGTTCCTTCCTCTTTAGATTTAAAAGTCAGATTTCCACTGAAATGTTGAAAGGTGCTATTTTTTTTTTTTACTGGGCAGTTGAGCAAACATCAGTGTTTTCCCACCACTACTGGTTATAGTATATAGTCAATTTTTTTTTTTTTTTTTTTTCAAACGCTGGTTTTCATTATGAATCCTTTCACACCGGCTGCGAATGTTAAAAAAAAAAAAAAAGAAAAAAGTTTAAAATGCTACTTTTTTTTCCACAGTGAGGTCGGTTTTCCATAGACATATATGTAGCCTATTTCGGGAGTGTACCTATGTTCCTCTTTTTTGAAAAAGGGTCCTATGTTCCCTGTTTTCCCCAAAAAGGGTCCTATGTTCCCCGAAAGAATTTACTTCAAAAGTTGCACAATTAAGGAAAAGATGTTAAAGATTTGGTAAAAAAAAAATTACTTTATTTCCATATAAAGCTTTGGTCCTGGGTCTGCAGCACATAGTTTTGAAATTATATTGTACAACAGCTTTGTCTGCTGGTAAATTTACATTAATAAAGAAGTTCATAATAATAATCAACATCATGTGATGCAATAAAACACAAAATAGATTACAAATAAGTTTTTATAAATAGTTTCATGTCACAATATTCACATCTGCAGTCTAGATGTGATTGAGATAAAAGTGATAAATTCATGGTAGTCAACAAACCAAAAAAGAAGAAAAACAAGATCATTTTACCAGTACAATGTTTTTATTTGATTAAAGACAGGTAAATATTAAAAGTATCAGAGTCATACAACATGTAGGGGCCTACTGTTTTGACAAATTAATTCAAAGTTGATTAAATTGCAACAAGCTAAATATGATGTCTTATGTACCTACAAAATCACCACATATACATTAACATTGTCAGATCACAGCAGAACCTGTAAATACTGAGAATGGAGGCTAGAGACATTATAGTAATTATTATCCTCAAGAAAAACAAACAAACAAAATGTGGCAAAAGAATGATCAAACCAGGCTAAGTTTAAAGTACAGCTTCTACTTTACACATAATATCGTACAGTCAATAACATATGTTTATATAACAAGGCTGACAGAAGTATTTTTACACATTAGTAACATGTTTATCAAAGCTTGCGGTGGCTATAGGCAAAGGAAGTAGATTCTGTGATGTTGCCACACACACAGTGAGAAAATATTGTTTGCACAGCGAAAGACTGAAAACTGTGTGAGCACAAGATCATCATTCTTCGTCCTGGAAGACGGTCTTCAAATTATTCAGGATGGATTTGCAAACTTTATCCTTGAAATCTTTGCCTATGAACACATACAGCAGTGGGTTAATGCAGCTGTTGAGATAGATCAAGGTGGTGGCTATAGGGATACCAATAGTGAGAACATAGTCGAATATTGGACTGATTGTAAAATGAAACAACTCTATTAACCACATGATGTGAAAGGGAGCCCAGCACAGGAAAAAAGTGATAATAACAGCAGCAATGATCTTAAAGGGGCGTCTAGAGCGATTGGCCAGGGTGCGGTTCCTCCTGAGACGATGGATCATCACAGCATTAGAGGAGACAATGACAGTGAAGGGGAGAAGGAATCCAAGGAAGAAGCGGGTGATGGTCAAGGCCTGATGACGAAACTGCAACAACTCAAACACAGATTGTGTGGAATTAGTGGAAAGAGCAAAGTTAGTGAAACAGTAGATAATCTCTTCATTAAGAAACGATGGCGCTGTGTCCCTGAAGATGAAGTATGGAGTGCTGTAAATCAGAGCCAGGACCCAAACACCAAGACTCACATAGGACGCCTTGCGTACAGTTCGGTGGTTCTGGGCCCAAACAGGCCACACAACAGATACACATCTGTCCACACTGATCACCACCAGGGTGTAGACACTGGAAAACATGTTCAGGGAGGTTGCAGCACCGTCAACTTTGCATATGAAGTTGCCAAATGGCCAGTGGAAACCCAGGGCTATGTAGGTCACTTTCAGGGGCAGGTAGGCTGTGAAGAGGAAATCGGCCACAGCCAAGTTGAGGAACCAAACTGTTTTAACTGTTTTCTTCATCTTGAACCCGGTCAACCAGATAACCACTCCATTCCCCAGCACACCAACAACGAAGGCCAGACAATAACCAATGATGGACAAGATGTTGAGAGACTTTGTCAGCTCATCAAGGTCATCACTATACATGTAGTCATCATCATAACCATTTAAGGAGTCATTTCCATCAGAAAAATCTGTTGAATTATTGATTTCCATCCTTGTCTTGAACCTATAGCCTGTGACAGAAACATGAAAAAAAATTTCTAAATCTTAATAACAACTTTGATGCACTGCCTTTAATTACATAAGTTTAGAGAGTAGTCGAATCGTTTCTCTTTTTAAAGACATACCATAACCATCCGGTATCTGTTTATCTGTCATAGTATCTGTCTGTATTTGTCACTGATGCTTTCATTATCTTATTTTTTCAATACAATCTGTACACATTCATCTTAAATTCATGTAAATTCAAAGGAGAACATTTAGCAAAATTACCTTTCTTAAAGTTGATCAGTGGGATGAGGTTATGTCTTCAGCTGTGGTAACTCAGACTGAACTCCGTCAGGGTTGAAATCTAATTTATCTAATGTTGAAACCACAGGGAGGCGGGACTGTAACAGCGTTTCACAAGAAGAAAAAAAAGGACAGTTTTTGTGAGGATAACATAGATGTCTTATTATCAATGTGTCTCATTCTAAATTGGTCAGATCATTTCACACACAATTAAAGGGATAGTTCAACATTTTGGCAATTTGGCCCATTGCCATAATCCCTATAGTCTTGGGAGTTGGTTCGTTAATTGTCGGTGCAAGCTATTTTTAGAACGACGGAGCAGAGCCGCGAGCTGCTTAGACCTATACCACGGAGGCTAATGGGATTTCTTGGTTTCCCTCATCAAACTCATCAAATACACAATCCAACTCCAAACAACTCCAAAACGCTCTGGTGGACAAGTTGTGACCTGCACATTCATCACGCTATGAGATAATAACAGAACATTATGAGACTGAGTTGTTTTAGAGGTAAATGCAGAGACTGCTTGATGAAAAACTGTCCACGACAGTAACATGCATCAGCGGTTTTGTGCCTGGTGCCAGATCCCAAAGTGAGAAGGCCAGCAGGAATCAGGGACTACAGACCAGTAGCCCTGACTTCTCTTATTATTAAGACTCCTACTACTAGAAACTACAACTCCACCACCTGAGACCACAAGCCCAGCGTTCAGTGGACCCCCTGCAGTTTGCATACCGGGAGAACATTGAGGTGGACGATGCAATCATCTACAGGCTGCATCGGATTTACTCCTTCCTGGATGAGCCTGGGCGATATGTGAGACTGCTGTTTCTTGACTTCTCCAGTGCCTTCGACACAATTCAACCCAGAATTCTGAGAGTCAAGCTGGAGAAGATGGGTGCAGATCCAACCATGATGTTGTGGGTCTATAACTATCTTACAGAGCGGCCACAGTATGTGAGGCTGGGGAACTTCATGTCAGACACAGTGGTACCACAGGGTACTGTGCTTTCACCTTACCGCTTCACATTGTTCACTGCGGATTTGACATCTAAATCTGGATCTTGCCATGTTAAGAAGTATTCTGACGATAAGGCCATCGTGGCATTCGTGAAGAAGGGACAGGAAGATGAACACAGGGACCTGGTGGGGATGTTCACATGGACTGTTGCAACAAGAACAACTTGTTACTTAATACATCAAAGACCAAAGAAATGATTATTGACTTTGGCAGGTCCAAGAGATCCTTTAAGCCTGTGACTGTGGACGGGGTGGACACTGAGTGGGTTCAGTCATACAAGTACCTTGGAGTGGGGGGGGGTGGATAGGCATAGTGGGAAGATCTGCAGTGGACCAGCACCCGCCTCTTGGTTTGGTTGCGATCCAAGGCTCGATCACCCCTAAATTAAAATCAAAGATGGGGGGAAAAGAAGGGAAAGAGAGAGAAGGGAGAATAGAGGAAAGATAAGGGGAGGGGAAGGGGGAGGAGGATACATTCATGTATCATCGTGGCACGTCATTTCCTGTTGTCGACTGTTTGTATGTTTGTCCGTGTGTCTGTAACGTATTTGTGTCAGGGTTGAAGTGTAAGGCTGGACACAAACGCAGACTCAGTCAGAGTCAAACTTCACAACATTATGTGTGAAACAAAAGCATTGCCAGGTTTTAATTGGATGTATGTCGCATGTGGGTACCACAGTTTACTGATATAATGTGAATCATCTCCAGTTTCTCATAAATTGAAGTGTGCATTTGTCATGATTTATTGCTTCATTTATGCTAATTTACTAATTGATGACTAAATCACCAACAACCACAGTCAAGACTATTTATTTCAGACTTGACTAAAAAATAAAAATGTAAAAGATGCTCTCAGAAATCACAAGAATAGTTGCAGTTGTGTGATACAATTTAGTATCCATAAAACATACATTTAATTATCTTGGTGTGTTATAACTGAACAGACAAAAAGTAACAAAAGATAGTGACTGCACAGAGAATATACATACAGTATGGTTATTACACACACCAACAATCTCACAAGTTCTTTAATATATTACTGATTCCTGTGTAAAATCCTAAAAGTTATCGGAGGTGATAATTCTACTTAAATTAAAAAATGATAGAAAAATCTTCACACAAAATGAACACATTTATTTCAAGTCTTTTCTATAAAGTCAATATTATATTGATGTCTCCAGACATAACAAAAGCAGAAACAGCCTCTGGAATAGAAGTTTGTTTTCCCTTTGGTAGGTTTTATTTCTCTCTCAGAGGTCCTGAAGCAAAGATTGCACATTGTGACCACAGGGGGGCGCTCCACTCACACAAATGCAGACTGATCACACCTTTACCTCCCTAGTGAGGCTACAACCATCTTTATTTTCAGTCTATAGAGCAGGGGAAATGATTCATTTTTAGAGCATAAAACTACATCAAAGTTCTGTGTTTTACAGAGGGTAAATAAACGAGACACCAATTCCCACATGAACACAAACATATCTGACCTCTAGATTAGTATCAGTCATGTTGGTGGTCAATCAGGCTCAAGGTTGTGAAGCAGACACACACACCTACATTACACCACATTACACTTCCTCAGTGGACGTGCCGGGTTTACACTGAGACTCAGAGGGAGCGGGGTCTTTGAACACGTCGTCCTCCATCCCTTCTTCTATGGGTTTCATCTTGGAGGTCTTGGTGCTAGGGGATTTTTCTAGAAATCAAATATATTACAAACCAAATTGATTAGACATGTTTATACATAAATTGCATTGTATGGACTTAAGGATGAAATAATGCATGATCATGGCTCGGAAGTTAATTAAAGAGGTCACATGATCACAAAGGACACAAACTGTCGTCCAACAGTTCACAGTAGGAGAATACACTCAGAAATATCCACCTTTTTCAGAATGGCAAAAATGTAAGCCAGTTTTGCTCTTCCGGTGGAGTATGATAGATAGATAGATAGATAGATAGATAGATAGATAGATAGATAGATAGATAGATAGATAGATAGATAGATAGATAGATAGATAGATAGATAGATAGATAGATAGATAGATAGATAGATAGATAGATAGATAGATAGATAGATAGATAGATAGGTAGGTAGGTAGGTATAGGTTGTAACATATTGATGTGACAGGTGACATATGTTGCCACAGGCTAGTTATATGTTCATCTTCCTCTATATATGTGTTCTAAACATATGATTCTGTTCTGAGTGTTTCATACCATGGATGGTTGTTATATCTGACGATATTTACGTTTATTACAGTTAGATTGTAATGGTCTGAGGCGCCCCCATTCAGCCATTAGAGAGTATTATTTGACCTCAGTTGTTATTTCACTGCATTCTTTGGGTAGTAGGCCTACCGTTTAGTTCAGTCATATTACTTTTATTCTGTAACATTATATGTATTGTTTATTTCTATACTTTAGGAAACCACAACACAACACATCCTGTACCTTGTGTCAGGGTGCACGAAGCAGGTGGACCCAAATGCAGGAGCTAACACAGGCTGGTACTTGCAAAATGAAGTTTTAATAACTCACGACAGGCAGGAGAACAAAACACCTTGACAAAACACAATAATCGGGCAAGGAACTGAAAGACTAAATTTGCACGTGTCCGGCTATTTTCATAAACAGACATTTCACCCTCTCTACAAAAATAACTGCGCGCACACAAGTCCGTTTTCATAAAAGTTTTCGTTTACACTAACCTGTGTATATATGCCGTCAAGAGCATGCCAAACCTGCAGGTGGCACTGTAGCGAGAAGCTCAAGCCCACGTCAGCCAATCAGAATCCGGCACATGATCCCGCATAGCAGCAACAACAACAACGACGTCACTTGCTCTCCTTTTGTTTCAAGTTTTAATATTTTTTCATGCGAGAAAGTAGGCTAACTGTTTAGATCCCAAATATACAGCCAGTTTATCCAAATGACGGCTGTTTAGAAGTTTGCTCCGATGTTTTTCGGAGAAGTGAAGTTCCACCTGTGGAGCAATGACCGCGACATCACAGAGGCAGCAGCCGGTCTGCAGAGCTGCTTGGCCGGCCAACCTCCGTCGTCAGGCTCCCCCAACCTCGTTTTTCTCTGTTTACATGCAAACATGCAAATTGGATTCAATTGGTCAGATCATTTCAGTCAAAAAATAAAGAAATTTACCTCAAAAGTTACGTAATTAAAGGGATAGTTCAATATTTTGGCAAATTGGCCCATTGCCATAATCCCTATAGTTTTAGCAGTAGGTTCGTTACCTTTAATTGTCCGGGTCACAGTGGTGCCGTGACCCGGATGCTCTGGGCGGTCATTGACCTCTTGGCAGTCAGGTTTGCACCTTCTTTATGGCTGAGTGAGTGCACCCAGACTTTCCGTTACACTCACCCCCGCTGAACTCACTCCGCCCAGGGCATCCGGGTCACGGCACCACTGTAGCTGATGTTAATCTGGCCCTCTGCGTTGCGTTTCAGTACGGACTGCCCCAGGTGGGGTTCAAACCCTGGTCTCCGGCACGGAGAACCAAGCAAACCGTTTTGCCAAGACATCAGTGATCGCTTGGCAAACTGGTTTGCACGTCCTGTATGGGTGAGTGAGTGCACCCGGACCCTCTGTTACGTCTGCATGTCTTGTTTGACAAGGGACACAAACTGATCAGACAGTGAGCTGCTGTGTGTTGGATATAGTGAAGTTGGTAAGACGACAGTGGCACAGCAGGTGTTGAATGTAGTCTACTTGCCAGCCAATAAGGCCCCATTGTGAACCCAGAAATGTAGAGTACCCCAAAGTTTTGTGTTAGAAATATATAGTATGGGTCCCCAGCATTCAGAAACTGCCGGATGCTAACTTATAGGCTATTGTTGGGCAATTAGCATAATTAGCATAGTTAGCAAATGTAACCGAGGTCCGCAGGTATAGCCACAGTCTCGAGGTACCAGTGAGGAGAAGTGACGACATGTGGCAGTTAGTGGTACTGAAATTAAACTCACTCGCCCATAAAAAAACATGCTAACCCACTGGCCAAGTGGTCATTGACCTCTCGGCTAGCGTGCGTATGGCTCAGTGGTTTCCAGGCAACGACTCCAGCTGCTCGTTACACGGCCTGTCCGCAGCCCGACCTCCGATAATCGGTTAAAGATGAAGGAATGGTGTCCTTCTATTTTGCAATTTAGTACAAAAATTAATGGAAATATCTTAAAGGTCATAGCTACAACTTTTTTGTCAAAAGGATACATTTTTCAAAAATAATGCATCCACAGAATGTCTAGAGGGGTGCAGAATAAAAGTATTAATTTTACTGAATTTTTTCTAAAAAGTATATCAATAATTGTTCAATACATTTTGGCGGGTCCCATGGGCAACGTCGGCATGGAATGATCTCTGTGGCAACAGCATTAGAATGTTGATGTCATGTGTCAACTGGCCATATCCACACGTTTCCGAACGTCATCTATGGTCAAAACTGGCTTCCGGTTTGCCGGTTTGGTGGAATTTTACGTTTACGTTTCCATGGTTTTCAGGCGTTGTCATAGTTGCGGTAAACGCATGGATCTATTAACGCTGGCTTTTAACACAGATGTCAATTTGTGTGATATCCACTGTTAAAAGCTGCTGTGATGATCCATGCGTTTTACAGATTTTCATTGGGGAAAAAAAAAAAAAAAGAATCCATGCATTTACTGCGGCTACTGAAACCATGGAAACGTAAACATAACATGACGTTCGGAAAAAGGTGGATACGCTGTGTCCCAATTCAGGGGCTGCATCCTTCGGAGGGTGGATTTGAAGGCCGATTACGTCACAGCGCTGCGCGAAGGCTGTCCCAATTCGTCTAAATTCGAAGGGTCCTCCAAATGCGTCCTCCTTTCCCCTGCATTCGGAGGATGCACCGCTACTATCCTTCGCGGCCTCCCGTATCCCAAGATGCTTTGCTGCACCATTGTTGTTATTAGCAACCTAGCCGTTGGCTATCAAACGGAGCAGCTCTGTGCTGTAGCCATGGTAACCCGGCTCTGCGGCCGGCTCGGAGGTGTGGCTGCCCGCTGCTGAGCTCTGCTCTGCTCTGGCTGCACAGGTGAGGAGCGGAGGCAAAGCATCTTGTGTGTGACAACTTTTAATAAGAAAGCTATGAAAACACATTACTTGTGCTCTCTTTATTCTCTATTCAATAGCCTACCCCCCTGGCTGCTGTTCAATGGTTTGTTTATTAGTATATTAATGATAACTGCCCTTGTATTGATTCTACTTCTTTAAAAAAAAAAAAAAAAAAAAGTGAGGGGCGGAGGAGCGGTAGAGCTGTTGCAAGCGCCACTTTTAAATGTTTAACGTCCGGCCGTTGTTTACGTTACGCCGTTGTTTACGTTCGGATCAGGAAATGCTCTGAAGGCTAGACCGTCCCATTTACCGACCGTTGATGCGGCCCCCGGAGGAGCCTCCGAAGCCGTTGCCTCCGGAGACCGCGTAGGCTGGGTCCTCCGAAGGCTGCAGCCCCTGAATTGGGACACAGCTGTAGATGCCGCATTCGGGCTTGTTTTGAATGTCTCACGGCCGCCATCTTGAGGAGTAGTTCCTCCTGACAAGCAGTCAATAGTCAGACCGGTCAGAGGGTTTGACAGCTGTGAATCTGGCAAAATGCCAGCCTTTTGTGCCACGTACGCATGTTCCCATGAAAGAAACGCCAAAACGAAGAGACATGGAATAACTTTTCTCAAGTAATAAGTTGTTTTATATTATATAACTGTTATGAACTTGTTGAATTTGATGTAGTTCAGTTATCTGACATAAATGAAACTAACGTAACGTATCATAGGATGGGATATGTGTTACATTTAGTGCATATACCGGTAGTTAATATATCAATAGTTTGTTATTTTGTGGCTTATCAGCTGTTTCAAGAAACAAAAGAAAGGCCAGCAGCACTCGTGTCCTTCTCATTGTCTTTTATTTCATACTGCGTCGGCGCTTAGCACAGACCGGTTTCGACAACGTCTTCCTCAGTGTGCACAATGCACCAGGAAATGATGCATTTAAGTACTCTCAGGTGTGGTTAATCACTTGATTGATCAGTATAAACATTCAAGACAGGTACCACATTAAAGGCATTAGGAAAATAGAAATATATAGAAAAATGTAACAATCCATAGAAAAACAACAAATATTACAAGCAGATCCACAGGTAAATCGATCCATTAAAAAAACTTTAGGTCAGCCATTATACTAAAAAGAGACAAAGCATGACAGCACAGTGAAGACATAAAGTGCTGAAAAAGCCGTAGCTCCCTCCATGTATAACATAATCATCCAGTATAGACAACATAATCATCCAGTACATAAGATCCAGTATATAAAAAATACAAATGAACGTCCAGTATCACAATGAATGACCTACTGGACAAAAAATAGAAAATACAGACTCCAACATATACTCCATGAGACCCCCATCATCCACATCATAGATGAAAACTTTTACCAACAATATACATGTGAAAACTTTACCAACAATATGCACACAGTAGAAAACTTTACCGACACATATTATAGAAAACATCCCAACAATAACTCTTCATTCATCCCTTTAGGGTACTCAGTCTGTAACATGTGTATCCAAAATGCTTCTCGTTGCAGTAAAACTCTTTCCCTGTCTCCCCCTCTACTCAAAGGTTTCACTTCTTCTATGCCCTGAAATCTCAATGAGCATACATCATGGCCCGCACTGTTAAAGTGTCTCGCCACAGAAGACTTTTCATCAGAATTTCTAATACTACTCTTATGTTCTGAAATGCGAGTTCTGAGCTCTCTTTTCGTCTTCCCAACATAACAGAGGCCGCATGGACATTTTAGAAGATACGCAACAATTTTAGTTCTACAGGAAATCCTGCTTTTTATAGGGAATTTACGACCTGAGTGAGGATGGGAGAAATATTCACCTTTAATAATAGCATTACATTGAACACAGTTACGACACGAGAAATTACCCTTGGGAAGAGATGATAGAAAATGTTGAGGACGAATAAAACAATCAGCTCTAACTAATTTGTCTCTTAAATTAGGAGCACGTTTATGAGCAAAAGTGGGGGTCTCCTGAAACACATGACCAATATGAGGATCACTCTTTAAAATATACCAGTGCTTCCTAATACAATTTTTAAGATCAACAGTAATGTTAGAAAACGTAGTAGCACATACTAAGCCTGGGGACTTAGAGGAACGAACACTTGATTTAAACAAAGACTTCCTATCTAAATTTCTTACCTTGATCAAAGATTGATCAAGAATTTTTTTATCGTATCCTTTCGCTAAAAAGCGATTACATAGTTCCCCAGCTTGTTCCTCAAAAACAACATCTGTATTGCAAATCCTTCTGACCCGTAATAACTGACTATATGGGAGACCTTTTTTAAGAGCAGGTGGATGGAAGCTGGTGTAGTCCAAAAAACTATTAGTATCGGTCTTCTTCCTATATACGCTAGTGTTCAAGTGTTCATTTTTAACTACCTTCACATCAAGAAAAGAGACATTGTCCTGACTAAATTCAAGTGAAAACTTAATAGATGGCATCCTCGAGTTAATGTATACATTAAATTCTTCAAGTTGAGCAGATGTACCCGAAAAAATGAAAAAAATATCATCAATATACCGAAACCAACACACAATAAAAGGGAGAAACGGATTATTATTATAGACAAAATCCTCCTCAAATTTACCCATAAAGAGATTGCTTAGGTTAGGTGAACTGGCTGAACCCATAGGAACACCTTGAAGTTGTAAATAATATGAATCCTCAAATTTAAAATAGTTTCTCTTGAGGATCAGTTCAGTCATTTTAACCAAGAAATCAGTAGGAGGAGTAAGGGATTCTCTATGATCCAAAAAATGTTTCAACGCTTCTAAACCTTCAGTATGTGGTACATTTGTGTACAAACTCGTGACATCCATCGTACATATGAAGACCCCATCTTGCACATCTTTTACAGAATCAATTTTGTTAAGAAAATCAGTTGTATCTTTAACAAATGATGGAAGGCGAAAAACCAATTCTTTTATATGTAAATCAATGTATTTAGAGATGGGTTCAGTAAGGGACTGTGTGCCAGCAACGATAGGACGTCCAGGTACAGGCTCAACAATACTCTTATGAATCTTGGGAAGAGTATAAAATATAGGACGCACAGGACATTTTTGAAACAAAAACTTGAACTCATCTTGAGAAATAAAACCATCATCACACGCCTTTCTTAGAAAGCAGGAAATTTCTTCATTGAATCTTGGAGTAGGATCACATGACAAAGGTGTATAAAAAACAGTGTCATCAAGTTGTCGCAACACCTCTTCTCTATATGCACTCTTATTTTGGATTACAACAGCTCCACCTTTATCAGCTTTCCGAATAACAATATCTGAGTCATTAGACAAATCAGCTAGGGCTTGCCTCTCTTCTGGGCTGATATTAGAGTGCAACTTCTTCTGATTCCTAAATGTCAACTCATTTACCTCCTGTTCAATCAGTCTGCAGAATGTAGCAACAGCAGGGTTGAGGGCAGGAGGGACAAAAGTACTTTTTTGTTTCAGTCTGGTACAGTCCGGTTGAGTGGAATCAGGTGCTGTGGACACAGCTGTTTCCCCCGGCTGTGGTAGTTGTGAGTTTGTGGTTGCCATGGTGATGAGGCCGGCGACTGAGTGTAAACCACTGTAGGCTACCTATAGAGGGATTATCTGTTTACCAACAAATCAGGATGCGTGCGCAACCTGACTGCAGAAAGAACCGGTTGTCATGGTTACCTCTATGGATCTAGTGTAGTCAAAGCGGTGTTAGCTAGCGATGTTGTCAGCCTACCACAACAGGTTATCACCCACTGATGTAGTGTGTGTTTTATACATAGACGGTTTTATAGTTTTATAACGGCAGAAAAAAAAAAAAAAACGTCAGGACGGAGGATCGAGTTTGTACCGCGGCAACGGCAACTCAGCCACGGGACAAACCACGGACACTCACAGCACGGCGTCGGTCATCGGTAAAAACAACACTGTGCATCCCTAACGTTACCTACAGATATTTAACAGACAATCATGTTCAGGAAAACACTCACGATTATAAGGACTGATGCTGCCTGGTCAGAGACGAGGGAAGAGGACGGACCTGTCTAAAGTCTGGAACAACTGCATAACGTAACTGTAACACTGCACCTGCATGGCTGAGTATGTAAAGTAATTTAAAACAATATAGCTTAACGTTAATTAATGTCAGCTGCTTTCCATTAGTATGTGACCTCGTCTTCAGTCACTGTCGTAGTAAACATTTCACAACTCAATTCGCTGCAGTTACAGCTGTGACTGTGGGCATATCTAGCTTTATCACCATTCAAACCAACGTATCTAACACGTTATATTGCTCGAAATGAATCGCCAATGTACTATTTTCTCTCTTGTTGCCTTGAAAGGGGTGCGAGTTGGCGCTATTCTGTAAATTTTGCGCGTTTTGGTTACTTTTATCAAAACAATTAGTGTTCTGCCCTGACTATGTTTAATATGTTTAAAAGACACTCAAAATGACATTGAAATGTTAATTTACTGTTTTCTACGTTTATATGTATTTCCGGCGCTTTTATTTTGAAAATCTCCCGAACCGGATGTAGGAAGTAAACACGTAAACGAGAGGAAAAACGAGTGTGTATGCATCGTCTCATGGCCGCATCAATGCAGTTATCTCTCAGAAAGCAATGGTTGTAAGTGTTACACATAGTTTACAGGTTTGATAAGATGTGTTGATATCTTTCAAGGGTATTTTGTGTATAAAAGTAACGGTTTAATGCCGTGCTTGTGTGACAGCAGTGTGTATACTTACCTGCTAAGTTGCCTTGTTTTCTAGCCTGCTGTGCTAATACCTGTTGAGTTAATATGAAGCAGTCAACACGTTGATACTGATATTTACATGACTGTTTATTAAGACACTTTTTTGTATCTTTCTTTTCTAGTTTTACACCGAATTCAGTGCAGTCAGAAATGCTGACTTATGTGTAAGAAGATATTAAAGGAGCAAGCCGCTCACTTCCTGGCTCTTGAATAAGGAGTTTGGCTGGCTGTTTAATCTGTGTTCACGCAAGAGCAAAACACATAGAGAGAACAGTACAGTAAAAAACCATATCATCAGAGGGATTCGCCTGCTGCAGTTATGGAAGCCCAGACAACACAGAAGGACGAAAAGGCAGCGTCAGAGGCCAGCTCAAAGCGCACATCTTCCTCCAAGCATTCAGTGGCTAGCGCTGCTGCTAAGGCCAGAGCCGCAGCTGAAGCTGCACGCACCAGAGTCACATATGGACAAAAAGAGCTGGAATTGAAAAAGCAAAGAGCCAAATTGGATTTGGAAAAAGCTACAATAGAAGCGGATCTAGAAGCACTAGGACTTGAAAAAGCAGCTGCTGCTGCTAACGCAGAGGCTGAGATTTTAGAAGCTGCAGCACGATCAGAATATGAGGACATAGGCAGTGTCCTCAGGAGTGACGTCTCACCACAGGTAACCAAACAGCGAACAGAGGCATATCTGGACCATCAAGCTCAGACCAGCTTCAGTCCTAACACACCTGCCCCAGACACACTGTTCCCTCCCCATATAAAAAAGACACATCCACTGACAACGCAGGAGCCCCCTGAGTTAAGCCCCATCCACCGTCATGATGGTTCACCCACAACACCAACGCACACAAAGACTTCTGCTATTGCTCCAGCTGCTAACATGATAGACTTTGCTAAATATCTGGCACGCAGGGAGTTAGTAACTACAGGTCTTACCAAGTTTGATGACCAGCCTGAGAGCTTCAGAGCGTGGCAGTCCTCCTTCTATAACGCCACTCAAGACTTAGACCTAACAGCTGGTGAAGAGTTAGATCTCCTGGTAAAATGGCTAGGAAAGGAATCATCTGAACACATTAAAAGAATTCGAGCAGTACATGTCACTAACCCTGAAGCCGCACTTCAGATGTCTTGGACAAGGCTCAGAGAGTGCTACGCCGCCCCTGAAGTGATAGAGAGCGCTCTATTCAAGCGGTTGGACAATTTTCCTCGTCTCACTTCAAGGGAGAACATTAAACTAAGAGAACTTAGTGACCTGCTCATGGAGCTGCTCTCAGCCAAAGACGATGGGTACTTACCTGGACTCAGTTACCTTGACACACCTCGGGGCATTAACCCCATCGTCGAAAAGCTGCCAATAAACCTGCAAGAAAAATGGCTGTCTACTGGGTCAAGATATAAAGAACATTATGCTGTAATTTATCCCCCGTTCTCCTTCTTTGCTGACTTTGTCAACGGTGAGGCAAAAGCTAGAAATGACCCCAGCTTTGTCGTGATGAACAACAGCCGCACTCATTTCCGTAATGAGAGGCCCATAGCAAAGCATGAGGGTGTGAGAACAACTATAGCCGTCCACAAGACAGACTTGTCAGCAGCAGCAGGTCCAAACTCAACGTATAGAGCAGAGATGGAAAAGAGAAACAGTGGTGATCCAGCTAAATACTGCCCACTTCACAATAAAGCTCATCCTCTGGAAAAGTGCAGAGCCTTTAAAATGAAGCCGCTGACAGAACGCAAAAGACTGCTAAGAGAGCACAGACGATGTTTTAGGTGCTGCTCTGCAACTCACATGGCCAAAGACTGTTCTGTGGAGCTGAACTGCTACGAGTGTGAGAGTGATCGACACTGCACAGCCATGCATCCAGACATACACCTCTCACCAGCAGCGTCATCTGTGACTGAGCCAGACACAGAGCAGCAAAGCAACACGCCTTCAGAGGTTACGTCACGGTGCACTGAAGTCTGCGGAGAAGGCCTCCCAGCACGATCTTGTGCGAAGATATGCTTGGTTCAAGTTTTCCCACAAGGACAAAAGGAACGCTCAGTCAAGAGGTACGCCATCCTTGACGACCAAAGCAATCGCTCGCTGGCTAGAGCTGAGTTTTTCCAGCTGTTTGGTATCCAAGGCAACGCTTCACCCTACCTGATGAGAACATGCGCCGGCACTGTGGAAATGACTGGAAGTATATTCCAAAAGTAGTAGTGTTTACTCAGGTCACAGATAAAGTACATCAGCGCTGGACTCAAAGTGACAGAGCTCTCGCAGGATCTCGGTCAGGAGTGAGTCCAGATTTCAGGAAATGGGTCACATTTATCTTCTTGGGCTGGGCCTGCCCCGTACAGAGGTTGGATGTTCTCAGAATGTGATAAGCAACATGATGTGTGTGTTGTTGTTCAGGCGTGTATCTAATGCAACAGACCTAACTGACAGACGAAGAGAACTCAGCAGTTACAGTATGTCCTTGGTTATCAGGCTAGAGTCACAATATCTGGCTTCATGTTCACACACATCAGGTTATGTGCGTTCAAGTACTAAATTAGAATACATGATATCTCAAAGCATACATGACGTCATTGAAGTATAAAAACAAAGTACGTAACGTCCCAGAACAGATCCAATTGTAACAATCCCCCTTTTGACATGATTTTATTATGTCAATCAAATAGAAGTAGGGACGTTATCCCTGTATTGTATCACATCTACTGGCAGTAGCCATCCCAGCAGGCCCCCAAACTGCAGGTGACCACATTCTTTAAGATGTAACACAACCAGGCAGGAGATTTTTATGTATCCCCCTTTTGATATACATCATTCATATCAACAATCACCTAAATCAAATATTATATTGTGCATAAGCAGGTCTTCATTGCAAAATAGCAGCCTATATGTGAGCGACTATGTGTAAGCTGTTCTTCTTTGCAATTACCAGCAGCAAGCATTTCTTCATTGCACACGCATGTGGAAATATTTAAACAGTCTCATGATTGGTTAAGTAAAAAATATATATATATTTTTTTTTTTTTAACAAATGGTGCCGTGACCCGGATTGGTTGACTCTGAGACTGTGTCTGACTGAGGACCACCAGAGTGGATCGAAGGAAAACTTTTTTCAGACAATTCAAAGCCGGCTAAACGAAGGGTAAGCAGGAAACCTTTTCTATCAAATTTCTGCACATTGGAGACTACTACATTAAATTGTCTGAATAAGGTAATCCCAACATCCCTAAAACTTTTGTAAAAAAAAAAAAAAAAAAAAAAAAAAAAAAGGCTGTGTTTCATATCATTAAGAGAATTGTCTTGTTGTATACTGAATGGTCACATATAAAGTATTAAAACACACGTGCAAGTTTTTGGAGACCACTAAGGGTTGTCTTTGAAAGCTTATATCATATGAACAAGTGTCCTAGTCAAGTTTTTGAAGACCACTAAGGGTTGTCTTTGAAAGCTTATATCATATAAGCAAGTGTCCTAGCCTAGCTGTTCTTGAAAGACGTAAAACTCATTACTTGAATGGAAAACCACTAAGGGTTGTCTTTAACCAAGCCCAGCTGTTTTTGGAAGACGCAAAACTCATCACTTGCATGGAAAACCTCTAAAGGTTGTCTTCTAAAATTCATAAGGACATTTTAATACCGGGAATGTGCCCGATGCCGGAATGAGCCGATGCCGGAATGTGCCGATGCCGGAATGAGCCGATGCCGGAATGTGCCGATGCCGGAATGTGCCGATGCCGGAATGTGCCGAAGACTACTATTAATTAGTAGTGTTGTTTCTGTTCATCAATAGAGTCTAATACTTTATGAAGTCACAGGGATAACTTTGTTATTTTTCATATTAGGCCTAACTGTGGGGTGGTTTCCTACTTGATGATCATTTGATTGTGTGAGTGTTGTGATATCGAGCAGTCGAGACTGATCGAGAATTCCTTCACTGACACAGATCTCGAGTAGTTCTGTATTGGGGGGCATTGGAATAGGGTAAAAGGGAAACTGTTAACTACGGTGTGGCAGAGCTTGGTGAATTAAAACGAGTGATTAGACTGGGAGAACCCGCTGCGGTCAAGCGCATGGAGTAAAAGACTCTGTGTAGAAGCTTCTTGATCGGGTCCTCACTCGGACATTGTGTCATTCACCCTTATCTGTCTAACACGTGCAATACTATTTAAAGATGTCACAGAAAATTGTGGATAAGTGGAGAAATTGTAAACCCGGCTCTCTGGGGCTGGTACTGTATGAAACAATAACGAGATGGCAAAAGAAAGTCCCAAGGGACCAGGAAAAGAAAGCCATGGACAGATTTGTAGACTGGACAAGGGACATGCAAGATAAGGGAATGTTCAAAGACTGTGAAAGCGCTCCGCCTAAACTGAGTGAATGCACCATGTTTTCAAAACAAGCAGCAGAGAGTGTGGAGCAAACAAAGATTAAGCTACCCAATGCAGGGATTCTGCAGAAGGTAAAAACAGAGAGAGAACTGAGAAGGGCAGAAGCATTCCTGACAAACTGTCAGTGTTTTTTAGGAGAGGTTAAATTCTCCATCAAAACCCAGTCCTCTGCACAACCAAGCCATCAAATGCCAGTAAAAACCTTTCCTTCTCCAACGACCTTGACTTTCACACAGACACAACCCACTGATTCAGAGAACAAAAAACTCTCGCCTAAAACCACTGAGGACACCACACACACTTCTAGTGACACTGAAACCAGAACAACCCTACCTCCTCCTTACACTGAGGCACGTGCACTGTTAGAGGCACTACAACATCAGAGGCCACAAACCGAATCCACTACCTCAGCACCAAAAGATTTGTCACAAAACACTCCCCCTCACAGTACACCCCCTGTGATGGCTCCAATAGTGGTAATCAAAAACGGTCTGCTGCAAACAGCCCCGTATCCAGGAGATACAGACTCACAAATTGAAGTAGAGGAATATTTGAATGAAACTACACGAAGGTGCACAAATTCAACCACCTCCAGCACACCGGTGAAATCAACAATTCCAGCGGTCGTGCAGGACACATGCACCGCACCGTCACTAGAAACCCGATCGCGAGCTCCAGCATCCGAACCTATGAATAATCCATCAGCCAGAGGTGAGGGCTATTCGGTACACGGCCTAACTTCTGTATTTGAACAAATTGGAGTGAATAACTGGCAGGAAAGAGAAGGTCAGCCACGACACACTAACTTCCCCTATGTCTCGGCACGAAGACCAGATAATGGCAATATCCATTCTTGTGTTGACAACAGACAAAACAGACACTACCAGTTGCCACTGGTAACAGCAACAACCGCTAAGGGACACATTACGACCACATACTCTCCATTCTCATTACAGGACACTACAATGATTAAGCTTCAGTTACCAGACATAAATAAAGGTGGCGCACTGTGGGTTAAAGCATTTTTAGAGGCATGTGCTGGAATTGTCCCAGCCCTTGGTGATTTCAGACGAGTATTTGCCTCTTGCACATCTCTGGGTATGTTGAAAGAAGTTGAACAGCTATGTAGCACACACACCGACTCAGACAGTACACCCCTACATCAACTCGTACACCTTTTGTGGCCTACAATACGCGAAAAGTTCCCTTTACAAATGAGGTCAGTCGAACTGTGTCGGATTCCACCTAGAGACGACGAGAGAGGTACTGCGTATTTGGTCAGGGTGAGAGAATTGTGGCAGGACAGAACTGGTGAAGACCCTGCTGTAAGTGATACCATTGAAATACTTTTCAGAGGAGCAGTAGAAGCTTCATTGCCCCACCCCATACAGACAATATTGAAACAAGTGGTGGGATTACCAAGCCTGTCATATACTTTGTGGTCAGCTCATGTTGTTCAATACATTGATAATGAACTTGAGAAACGAGATCAGGAGAAGAGGGATTTGGCGTCCCTTCAAGCACAACTGGCAAAATCACAGTTAAAAGAGATGAGAGATAAAGTAAATCTGAACAAGGCCGCTGTTAAACAGATGCCTCAGCAGGCTCCTCCACCTCAAACGTACCAGCCACCCCCTAGTGCAGTACCCTCATACCCCCCACCATACGGCCCCCCTTTTGGCATGCAACCGTACCCATGGGGACCCTCCCAGCAGAGCAGCCCTAGGTTTAGGAACAGAGGGAGAGGTGGAAATAGAGATAACAGCAACGGCCGGTTTAAGAAAAATCCAAAGAGAGGGGATAGGTGTTACACATGTGGAGGTCAGGGGCATTGGGCCCAACACTGTCAGAGCCAACAGAACCCCCAACCACAAGAAGGACCCCCACACTATCAGTATGATATGTACCCTCCTCCACAACCGGCCCCCTCCTACGCTCCCCCACAGTCACAATCACATCAAAATAATTGGCATCAGGCCCCTGGCAGCAACCAGATGCCACAATAGGGCTGCCCAGGACTGACAGCAGGTGACTCTCTGTGTTTCGAGGACTTGTATCTTGAGCCTTTAGTAAAACTTACTGTAAATGGCAGAGACTACATGTGCATGATTGACACAGGAGCCAGGTATTCTACATTAAACTCGCCACTCCCTGCATCAATGAATACCGTACCTGTTGTTGGCTTCTCGGGAAACACAGAAGAGTGGCCGCTGTCAAAACCTGTTTCGTGTCTATGGAACTCTCTTGTTTTTGAACATTCTTTTCTCCTTTCTTCTTCCTGCCCCGTGAATCTCTTGGCCAGAGATATTCTGTGTTCACAAAACATTTCCTTACTCATGGCTCCAGATTACATTGACATAACTTTTCCAGATGGTGCTGTGCAACGTTGTGCTACGCCGAGGCGAGCTATCAGACAAATGATCCAAGGCCCTGTGAAAACCACTGACATATCCTCTGACCCCCTCACTGAACTTGGGGCGGAGATATGGTGGGGTCTTATTCCTGACTTCTCTTCCACCTCGCTACATGAGACTCTCTCCTCATGGCTTCCTTGGGTCTCTATTCTGCATCCATACTCTGACCCTCTTGACCCTCCACATTGCACATTTAACTACGAGCTGTATGGTGATGAAAACTATGATGCTGTTTGGGATGGCGTCGTTCAACAGTGTCTTGAGACTGCAGAATATCCCATTATTGAGATTCGTGATATCTATGTAGGCCAGGAGGGTGTGGCCGCTGCGGTTTCTTTGCCGGCGTCCCTGGAAGTCGTGTATACTTTAGCCGACACGTCTGCCCCTCACATCACTCTGAAAGTGGCTGATGGAGGAGAGGCTAAAAATCTCGGTCCTATGGTAAAGCGTTGTTTAGCAACATGTGACTGGACGCCCACACAAAATAAACACCTCCGATATTCACCTTCCACACAGACCTACATGATCACGTTTACCTCATACACCCCGATACACCCAGAAAAGCGCCACTTGTCCCGGACACATGGTAGAGAGAACACTGATCATCCAGGTACACAGGCGATGTTAGATAGTTTACCAGACACTATGTGGTCGGCAGGGTCCACTGATGTGGGCCTCGTGGACATCTCTCCAATCTCAATCCCTTTGAAACCAAATACAGTCCCTCTGTACAGGTCCCAATACCCACTTAAGGCTGACCAAGCTGCAGGTATTAGAAACACGATCATGGGTCTGCTACAGGCTGGTGTACTCATACCTACCACCTCTTCATGGAACACTCCAATTAATCCTGTTCCAAAACCTGGCAAACCTGACTATCGTTTGGTCCATGATCTCAGACCTATAAACAAGGTGGTTGTTCCCACCAACTATGACACACCGAACCCATACACCATGCTGAATGCTATCTCACCAGAACAACATTTTTTTTCTTGCATTGACTTGGCAAATGCCTTTTTCGGTGTACCGTTGCACCCAGACTCACAGCAGATGTTTGCTTTTTCATACAAGGGTGCACAGTATACATACTCTCGCCTCCCTATGGGTTTTATTGACTCTCCCTCAATTTTCAATCATGTCTTGAAACAACAGCTGCAATCCTTGACCTTGCCACAGGGCGTTACACTTCTTCAGTACGTGGATGATATCCTTTTGGCAGCTCCTGACTCAGATTCTATCATGGCAGCCACTGAGATGGTCTTGCGCCATCTGGCTGATCGTGGGTTCAAGGTCTCAAAATCCAAACTTCAGGTTGGGCGGCCTAAGGTTACTTTCTTGGGCCGTATCATTTGGTCTTCCAGCCAGCACATGACAAACACACAAAAAACAGACATCTTGAGCCACTCTAAACCAACCACTGTGAAATCTATGATGCAATTTCTTGGCTTGGTGACGTACAGCAAAAACTTTGTGCCTGATTTTTCAGGGTTAGTGGCACCGCTGCGAGCACTGATCACAAAAGCAGGTTACAAAAACTACAAATCTCCGTTGCAATGGACAGCAGAAGCTGACAAAGCTTTTGTCAATGTCAAATCTGCACTGTCTACGGCCTGTTCTCTTCATGCTCCAAACTACTCAGAGCCATTTCACCTTGATGTTGATGAAAAGACTGGGTTTGTGAATGCTGTTCTTTATCAGAAGGGTGAGCGTGGGAGTACAACAGATAGGAAAATACTCATGTACTACAGCTCTAAATTAGATAATGTGGAAATAGGGCACCCGACATGTGTCAGACATGTAGCCGCTATAGGAAAAGCAGTACAAAAAACCTCGCACATTACGATGGGAAATCAGACTACCGTGCACACTACACATGGAGTAAAAGCATTTCTGGACTCTAACTCATTTACCCTATCAGCAAATAGAATCCATGGCTTACAACAGCTGCTCAACAAACCTCACATCCATTTCACCAGTATAGGAGCTAATATGGCCTCACAGATGGATACTACACAAGATCACAGCTGCATGATAGAGACTGACAAAGAAATGCGACTGCACCCTAACCTACACCAAGAACTGATTGAAAACGCTCAGATGATGCTATACTGCGACGGTCATAGCCATCACACACCAACTGGAACATTGATAACATCACATGCGGTTGTAGAAGAAATGCATGACGGGTTAGAGACGAGACAGGCACAGATAGTCCCTCAACCGGCGTCAGCTCAAATGGCAGAATTGGTCGCAATCACTGAAGCATGTAAATTAGCAAAAGGAAAAACCGCAAACATTTACACAGATTCCGCTTATTCGGTTCAAGCCATACATGTGGACATGTGTCATTGGAAAAGAAAAGGTTTTGTTACATCAGCCGGAACCCCTGTAAAACATCTGAATCAACTACTTGACCTCTATTATGCCCTACTTGAACCAAAACAGGTTGCTATAATTAAGTGCAGAGGACACCAAAAAGGAGATGGTAGAGTAGCAAGGGGAAATAATGCAGCAGACATGGCGGCAAAAGCAATAGCAGGGTATAGTGCATATAAACAAATGTCTCAAAAAACACCAGTTGATAAACCACATCGAGAGCTATGTGTACAAAATATCAAAGAACTCCAACAAGCAGCTGCCCCGTCTGAAAAGCAGGCTTGGAGAGAAAAGGGAGCTGTAAAAGATTCTACAGGGCTATGGAGAAATCATGAGGGCAAAATAGTAGCTCCAGCTGGACTACTAAACTTGCTATGTCAAGAGGCGCACAGCAGAGGTCACTGTTCTAGCTCAAAGGTGACAGCTCTCATTTCACAACACTGGTGGCATCCCCACCTGAAAGAGATCACTACATACTTTGTGCAATCATGTGAGATATGCAATAAATTTAATCCAAAAATCTCACTCAAGGCAGGATTGGGTAGCTTCCCAGTGCCTGATGCTCCATGGAAAGAGATAGTAATCGACTTTACTGACATGGGAGCAAATCACAGAACAGAAGGTAAAAGGTATCTACTAGTCTGTGTAGATCCATTCTCTAGGTGGGTAGAAGCCACACCTACCAAAACTGAAAAAGGACAAGAAGTCGTTAAATGGCTAACGAGAGAGATCATTCCCAGATTCGGGGTACCAGAAATAGTACGATCTGATAATGGTTCTCATTTTTCTAATGAAGAACTCAGGGAGGTGGAGGAGAAGTTTGGGATCAGACACAAGTTTGGGGCGGTTTATCACCCAGCATCACAGGGACTGGTGGAACGGGCAAATCGGACCATTAAAGAAGGCCTGGCAAAGGTCTGTGCTGACACAAAGCTGACCTGGATTGAAGCCCTACCTATTGTTTTGTTTAATCTAAGGTCTACCCCAAACGCCACCTTGAATGTCAGCCCACATGAGATCCTGACAGGAAGAAAAATGCCCTGTCCATTCACCACTGCACCGACAGACTCACCACCTGTTGTATTGCAGTATGAAAATACATGTGAATATGTGAAACAGTTGAACAACACCGTGATGAGTATCTCTCAACAGGTAACAGAGATACTCACCAAGGAGCAGGACCCTGAAACTGCACCTGTTGAAGTGGGAGACTGGGTCCTCAGAAAGGTCAATAAGCTCAATTGGTCTTTTCCACGGTGGAAGGGACCATACAAGGTAGCAGAAGCTACTTCTCATTGTGTAAAGGTATGGTTGACAGACGACAGACTGAGTAACTGGATACATAAGACTCACTGTACTCTTACTCAGGACCCTACCGACAGAACATTGACTGAGGTGCGGACTGACATTGCAACCTCATCGACTGACAAGGACTCTACCATACCTGCACAAGCTGAAACTTACAGTGAACAGACATGGTGATGATGTCACAGTGGAGACTAGCCTGTAGGGCCAGAGTCTCAGTAACAATGCTATCCATAGCGACCCTGCTTTTTGTCATGCCCCTCTTGTGCAGGGAGGGGCAGGCATTGAAATCCAAAGAAGCCAAGAGCTTTAAAAGTGACGTTCGTCCGACCTCTCCCCCCACAGCTGTACACCAATTGGCTAAAAGAGCGCTGAAAAGAAGGGAGGATCTTCCAAATTTTGTGTTTACTGAGAACCAGGATGGCATGGTAACGTTCGACCTATGCTCAATCGTGCCATGTGGTTCAAACGAGCACAGTTACGGATGGTCAGAGAAATACCTATGCGATTGTACAAATGTGGGCTATCAGGACGGTGAATACTTACTTGGTCGTGCTTACTGTCCTTGGGAGAGGGTAATAACTAACACTGGACCAGAGGATTGGGGTTACCAACTTAATAACCAGTTGAAATCGCGTTTATCATTAATTAAAGGCACACCAACTTATCCTTGTAACAAGGGTTCATGCAATCCACTCATACTTACGCTAAAAAACCCTAAAATGTCAGATACTACGCACTTGGTTCTCGGATCCTACGAAACTGGGACTGATCCCCTAGGTTTTTTGATGTTAAATGTTACCTCACGAGCCTCTGCCCCTGTGACCAGTACTTCCCAATTGGCCGGGGATGGTACCGTGGCTAAGAGTGTCACCGATCTATCCGTAGAGGACACTCTGGCTATAGAGACGGGTTTCACACAGAAAAATTATTGGGTGGATTGGGTAGTAAATGCCGCCAAAATATCGATCAAAGAGGATTGTATAGTCTGCTCCTCTCCTAGACCAGCCCTTCTAACTGTGCCATCACCTTTCTCCGATAATGAAACGTACTGCATGATGCATCTACATATGAGTGAAAATCCTGAGGAGAAATGTAAGTACCTTGAAACCCCTTACCCGTTATCCCCACCAAAAGCACTTCCTCCGATTTTCACACCAGTCAAGAATAAACATACCTGTTTAACTAGAAGTAAAACCTCTGGAGTCAAAGTAGGTGATATTCCCAATGACTGGTGTATAGATACCATCGATGGTACCAATTGGACTAATGCCACACAACTAACCTATGCCCGGGCGGATGTTTACTGGTATTGTGGTGGAAACCGGTTGAGAAATACACTCCCTAATAATTGGTCAGGGACTTGCACTCTGGTGTCATTAATTGCGCCGATAAAAGTAATTAAAGCGTCCGTATCTGAGATAGAATCGTGGCCGTCAACCTATCATCGTGATTCCGTAACATCTTCTCACTCTCACGTGCACCAGAGAGCTGTTTTTGATCTGTATTTAGACTCACCTGCTTACATAGACGCAATTGGGGTTCCCAGAGGTGTGCCTGATGAATATAAGTTAGTAAACCAAGTTGCTGCAGGTTTTGAATCATCATTGTTCTGGTGGGTAACCATCAACAAGAATGTGGATAGAGTTAATTATGTCCACTTTAATGTTCAAAGACTTAATAACTTAACCAGAGATGCCATAGCTGGCCTGCACGAACAACTGTCTGCAACTTCACTGATGACTTACCAAAATAGAGTAGCCATGGATTTTCTTTTAGCTGAGAGAGGTGGTGTATGCTCCATGTTTGGCCAGGACTGTTGTGTGTTCATTCCTAATAACACTGCTCCAGACGGCTCTATAACTCGAGCCCTTTCTGGCCTCAAAACTATGTCTGAAGAGTTAGCAGAACACTCAGGGATAGAGAATCCGTTAGCTGACTGGTTAGACAAAACATTTGGCAAATGGAAATCTTTGATTTCATCAGTAATTCTTTCACTGATTGCAGCAGTGACCCTGTTAACATTATGTGGATGTTGCTGCATTCCATGCATCAGGCACCTCTGTCTAAAATGTATTACTACAGCTATTAATGATAAATTCCCTACACCACCTCCTTACCAGTTAGTACAACACCCTGGAGAAGTGTTGCCGCTGGTCTCCCTCTCTGAGCCCGGAGAGGACGAGACTGAAGAACCCAAATCCGAGGAGGATGAAGACCCTTGCTTGTACACCTGAACCCTTTCCCTATACATGACAAGCTGCTAATGCCTATTACATTTTTACATATAGTTCTTGCACACAAAAGAACTAGTCGGTTTCCAGGTACAAGCAATAAATGGTGAAGTATGTTTAAACTTACCGCCACTCATTGAATGTAACCGCCACTTACCGCCACTCATTGAATGTAATGAGATCATGAGCAATCGATCAGAAATCCCCTCACCAGAGGTCGCTCTTTCCCATGCTCACCTGAGACCTGTGGCGTCTTACATCCCAGAGCCCGATCCTGAGGCGCAGATCCTGATCTTACTGGGGAGAGACCTCATACGTGTACACAAGGTGAGACAGCAAATCAGTGGGCCCCACGATGCACCTTTTGCCCAGCGTTTGGATTTAGGGTGGGTTATAGTGGGGGAAGTTTGTATTGATAGTGCTCACAAACCCACTGTAGCCGTCTTTAAGACCAACGTCCTGCAGAACGGACGTCCATCCTATCTGACGCCATGTCAGAAACACATCAGCGTCAAAGAAAAAGTGAGCTACGGCGGGGAGCACAGACACGGCACCTCTACTCACCTCTCCAGCTGTTCTGGCAACGGTGTGGCAGCTCAAGACAAGCTTGGATGCAGTGTGTTCATGAGAACAGAGAATGATGACAAACCTGCCTTGTCTTTCGAGGATGAAACATTTCTGAAGGTCATGGAAAAGGAGTTCCACAGAGATGAAAAGAACAGCTGGACTGCTCCCCTACCTTTCCGGTCCCCCAGGCCACGCCTTCCTAATAACCGTGCTCAAGCCCTCTCCCGTCTCCACTCCTTGCGGCGTACACTAAGCAAAAATCCTGAAATGAAAGAACAGTTTGTAGCCTTTATGGAGAGGCTTTTTGTAAACGGACATGCTGAAGAAGCTCCCGTTCTTCCTGAGAGTGCAGAGTGCTGGTACTTACCCATTTTCGGAGTGTACCATCCCCAAAAGCCGGGTCAGATACGAGTTGTATTTGATTCGAGCGCACAAGAAAATGGCATCTCTCTTAACAACGTCCTGCTTTCAGGCCCCGACTTAAATAACTCGCTCCTGGGAGTGCTGCTCAGATTCAGAAAAGAACCGGTCGCACTGACTGCTGACATCCAACAAATGTTCTATGGATTCTTGGTGAGAGAAGACCACAGAGACTACTTAAGATTCCTCTGGCACAAGGATAACGATCTGACTAAGGAAGTGATGGAGTTCAGGATGCGAGTACATGTGTTCGGGAACAGCCCTTCGCCGGCAGTCGCGATATACGGCCTCCGGAGAGCTGCCCAAGAAGGCGAACAAAAGTACGGCTCTGACTCTCGCCACTTCGTTGAGCGACACTTTTATGTGGATGATGGGCTCATCTCCCTCCCATCTGAGACTGAAGCCATCGATCTGCTCAAGCGCACTCAAGCTTCGCTGGCAGAATCAAATCTGAAACTGCATAAAATCGCCTCAAACAGTGTCACAGTGATGCAAGCCTTCACACCTGACGACCTGGCTGCAGGCCTGAGAGACCTAGGCCTCAACAAAGAAGAGCTTCCAGTGCAAAGAAGTCTCGGTTTGTGCTGGAACATAGACTCTGACACTTTCACATTTAAAGTGGCAGTCAACGACAAGCCATTCACTCGCCGTGGAGTGCTATCCACCGTCAATAGCCTCTTCGACCCATTGGGCTTGGTTGCGCCAGTGACCATTAAAGGGCGAGCCTTGCTCAGAGAACTTTCTGCTGACATTCACGAGTGGGACACTGAACTTCCTGCAGACAAGTTAAACAAATGGGAAACATGGAAAGAATCATTAAAGGACCTGAGTGCACTACATCTTCCCCGCTCCTACATACAACGGTCCCTCTCCAGTGCCACATACACAGAGTTATGTCTTTTTTCTGATGCTTCAAACTGGGCAATAGGGGCAGTAGCTTACCTCAGAGTTGTCATGACAGATGGACGGTGTCGAGTTGGCTTTGTGCTCGGAAAAGCTAAGCTGGCTCCTCAACCCGAGCCCACCATTCCTCGCCTCGAACTGTGTGGAGCTGTGCTGGCCGTAGAGATGGCTGAACTGATCCTCGACGAGCTTGACCACAAACCAGATGCAGTGAGGTTCTATTGTGACAGTAAAGTTGTCCTTGGTTATATATACAATGAATCAAAGCGGTTCTTTGTGTATGTACACAACCGTGTTCACCGTATACGCAAGACAACTTCCCCTCAACAGTGGCATTATGTGCCTACAGGTCAAAATCCAGCCGACCTGGCCACCAGATCTGTTCCAGCGTCTCAACTTACCAACAGCATGTGGTTTACAGGGCCAGAGTTCCTTCACAAACCATTTCTGGCTGAAACACAGGAGACCTTTAAGTTGGTGGATCCTGAAACAGATGCAGATGTGAGACCCCAAGTGACCACCCTTGCTACCTGCATCAGTGAATGTAAACTTACCTCAGGACGCTTCCAACGCTTCTCCACTTGGGGGTCTTTGCTGAGAGCAGTTTCCTTCTTGATCCATCAAACTCGTTCATTCAGATCTGACTCACCAGCTACATGTGAAGGATGGCATCGATGCAGCAGACTTCATACTCCAGAAGAGCTGACAGCAGCCAAGCGGTTCATACTCACGTCTGTTCAAAGAGATGCTTATCCAGAAGAGTACACTGCACTGCAAGAAGACAGAGAAATTTCAAGAACAAGTACAATCCTGAACCTCGATCCATCCATGAATTATGGCCTCTTACGGATCGGAGGACGTCTGAGACATGCATCAATCAGTCCAGAGGTGAGAAATCCAATCATTCTCCCGAAACAAAGTCACGTAACAACACTACTGGTGAATCATTATCACATGAAAGTTGAACACCAAGGGCGACAATTCACCGAGGGTGCAATCAGGGCTGCAGGCCTGTGGATTGTTGCTGGCAAGAGGCTGATAAGTTCAATCCTTCATCGTTGTGTAACCTGCCGCAAGCTGAGGGGAAGACTTGAGGTCCAAAAGATGGCCGACCTCCCTCCAGAGCGCCTGAGCTCATCAGCGCCATTCACCTATGTAGGATTGGACGTTTTCGGCCCCTGGGAGATCAGATCGGGGCACAAACTTTATCGGAGCCAGTTCTGAACTGGGCATGAGACCAGATGATCCGAAGCAAACCAGCACTTTGAAGTACTTACATGAGAATGGTTGCACATGGGAATTCAACCCCCCGCACGCATCCCACATGGGAGGGGTGTGGGAGCGCATGATTGGCGTGACCCGGAGGATACTCGATGCCATGTTGCTGCGAACCAAACATGCTCACCTGACTCATGATGTGCTCTGTACTTTAATGGCAGAGGTGTGTGCTATAATCAACGCCAGACCTTTAGTCCCGGTCTCCTCCGATCCCTCCTCTCCAATGCTGCTGACCCCTGCTATGCTCTTGACCCAAAAACCAGGTGTGTCTCCTCCACACGGCAGTTTCGGGGAAAAGGATCTTTTCAAGTGTCAATGGAGACAGGTGCAGGCACTTGCCAATGAGTTTTGGAGTCGATGGAGAACTGAATACCTCCACACCCTTCAGCCAAGGCGTAAGTGGCACACAGCATGTCGCAACCTGGAAGTCGGAGACATTGTGCTACTTAAACAGAGTGATTCCCCCCGCAACGAGTGGCCTATGGGTCTGGTCACATCTACCAGTCCAAGCGGTGATGGGAAGGTCCGCAAAGTTGAGGTCAGGACAACATCACATGACAAAGTAAAGACATTCTTAAGGCCTGTCACTGAAGTGGTCTTACTCCTGGCAAAGGAAAGCCAGAGGTCAAATCAGGACAATTAAGTCTTAAGTGGCATCAGTAAATGCCAGACGGGGAGTGTTCTGCCCTGACTATGTTTAATATGTTTAAAAGACACTCAAAATGACATTGAAATGTTAATTTACTGTTTTCTACGTTTATATGTATTTCCGGCGCTTTTATTTTGAAAATCTCCCGAACCGGATGTAGGAAGTAAACACGTAAACGAGAGGAAAAACGAGTGTGTGTACATCGTCTCATGGCCGCATCAATGCAGTTATCTCTCAGAAAGCAATGGTTGTAAGTGTTACACATAGTTTACAGGTTTGATAAGATGTGTTGATATCTTTCAAGGGTATTTTGTGTATAAAAGTAACGGTTTAATGCCGTGCTTGTGTGACAGCAGTGTGTATACTTACCTGCTAAGTTGCCTTGTTTTCTAGCCTGCTGTGCTAATACCTGTTGAGTTAATATGAAGCAGTCAACACGTTGATACTGATATTTACATGACTGTTTATTAAGACACTTTTTTGTATCTTTCTTTTCTAGTTTTACACCGAATTCAGTGCAGTCAGAAATGCTGACTTATGTGTAAGAAGATATTAAAGGAGCAAGCCGCTCACTTCCTGGCTCTTGAATAAGGAGTTTGGCTGGCTGTTTAATCTGTGTTCACGCAAGAGCAAAACACATAGAGAGAACAGTACAATTAGTGCAACTAACAGCACAAAAAGACATGATCACGGCTCTTGCTGCTCTCTTTCTGCAGGCGACATGCGCAGTAGAACGTCAGTGACATAGGCTGGTAATCCCTCTATATAATTGTGCTAGGCCATATTAAATAAGTTTCATGGCACTTACATGAACCCTAACTGCTAACCTGAGTTATGTACCTGAATTGTAGTATTTATATTAAAACAAACGGCTTGAAAATCGGTTGAAAATTAAGTGATAGACCTCTGCCTCTGTAGACTAAAAGTTAGACACCTCCTGCTCAAGATGGCGGCGGCAGCGACAATCCGTTCCAATGGGCAGCAGCGTCAGAGGCGGCATCTACGTATATACTATATCTATGTCAACTGGCAACCAGTAAAACAGAAGGTTGGAGCGAGAGCAGGCAGTGTGAGTGGAACACCTACTGGCCAGGAGGAATTAAACTTGTAGCTATCACCTTTAAATTGCAAGAAACCAATTTGATCCGACCCGTGCAGGGAAGTTACATAGTGCATGCCGACGCGACCCGGCTCAGGCTGCAGCGGCAGCACCATTCATCCTGTTAACCATTTTTCTACCATTGCAATGAGTCTGGAAACATTATTTGAAACCCGATAAACTCTGCAATGTTGCTTTAAATGTATGAGTTTAAAGGTTGTAATTTATAATCGACATAGAAAAATTCAACAGATCCTTACTGTGCTGATGCCTGATTAAACCCCCATCTTAAAAAAATATATATTTGAGTCCTGGCTATCTGCATGTTTCTTCCTGTTTGCACTCTTAATCAGATTTCCACTGAACTTTTAAACTCACACACAAGATTATATTTTGAAAATATTTAGAAGACCTAGACCCTAGAATAAGTATTATTATTGATGTGTCTCATCTTAAATTGGTCGGATAATTCATTTAAAAAAATCAGTCAATCAAAAAAATAAAGAAATTTACCTCAAAAGTTATACGGTTAAGGAAAAGATGTTAAAGATTTGGTAAAACAAAAATTACTTTATTTCCATATAAAGCTTTGGTCCTGGGTCTGCAGCACACAGTTTTGAAATTATATTGTACAACAGCTTTGTCTGCTGGTAAATTTACCAGGGTTCCTACGCAAGTATGGAAAGTATGGGAAAGTATGGAATTTGATTTTATACATTTCCAGGTCTGGAAAAGTATGGAAAATGGAAATTATTGTATGGAAATGATCTGGCTTAATACTTAATACTTATCTGGGTTTGGTCTTATTATAAAAGTTATCTGGGTTAATTATTTTTGTATGTGCTACCTATAGCTACAATCTCCTGGAAATAATTTGGTAACATAATGGCATACACATTCAGAATAATGAAAACAAATGATTAATTGCATGATTTGTTTATATAATGCACAACTATGGTGCGTTCATTACAACTCGGAAGTCGGAAAAAAAACAAGTTCCTCTTCTGAAAAACTCTGACATGTCAAACTTTAGGATGTGTTAGGGACTAATTCATCTGTCTAACCATCAGAACTATTGACACTTGAAACGGTAAACACAGCTGATCCATCGAAAAAAAATCACCGCTGGAGTTAATTTATTTTCCGTGATTGAAAGCAGGTTCTTGAATGTAACTCGGTCAAAGTCAGATGTATCCTCACAATGTTTTGCTGTTCTGTCAGGTCATGCATGATAAATGCTGACAAAGTTAGACTGTCAGACTTCCTTGATTTTAAACTTTGGCGGCTCTGCCTCTTCGTCTTTTTGCCACTCCGTGAGTGTTCTGCAGTGACCTCTGAGTACCGTGACTTTGACGGTCCTACTGCTCACCTCCGCTCATTTGAAAAAAAAAAAAAAAAAAACCTCCGCTCATTTGATTGTGCAACTGCAGTGGGTGATTTATTAATACGTAGTAAGAAGCTAAGACTACCGTTTAAACGCACACATCATTTTGAACTCTTTATTAACAGAAAGTGTGCAGCTTTTGTATCAAAATAGTCTTTTTATAACGAAAAAAGACATTCTATGTAGGCTAACAATTTATGCTCAGCAGCCGTGGGCACCCCCATATAGTCAGAATGGTACGGTCTTGGTTAGATTCGACTACGAGGTTCATAGTCGAATCAGACCCCTCCGAATCGAATCGTCGAATAGTCGACTTTTGGAGGTCAGCCCTACCGAGAAGTCTGGAAATTAGGGTCTGGAAAAAGTATGGAATTTGGAGATTTCAAATGTGTAGGAACCCTGGGTATAAATCAATACTCAATAATCAGCTGATAACACCATGGTGACCTCTGACCTCTGACCTCTGACCTCTGACCTCTGACCCTCAGGCCGTGACCTGCGCGGACGACGACTCTCTGAGGGAGATGGTGGAAGTGGCCGTCCACCGTCTCTACGACGCCCTGAGCCCCGCCTTCACGCCACGCCCCCTCTGTGATGTCATCAGCAGCAGCGCGTTGCCGTCGGTGATGTAGCGGTGGACGATGAACTGACGTTTCTCTGTCACACTCTCTTCAGTCCTCGTAGTATCGATCGATCGGCAATAATCGGTCGATAACGGACCGATGCAGATGTTCGTTCATTCGTTCGTTCATTTCTTTGACTCGAGGACTTTTGAGTTTTTCCAGCTTCTTCGTTGGAAACTTGGTTCCAAAGGAATCGGCTTCAGGAGACGGACCACCAATACCTTTATTGATTGATTGTTTTTGTACTTGATTTGTCTATAAAACAAAAGTTTGAGTTCTTCACAAGGAAAATAAACATTTGTCCAGAGAGAGAGAGAGAGAGAGAGGGTCACTGAGTTTCTGTCCTCGAAGATAAAAAAGTGAGTTAGATTTAATGTGAGTGAAACAACAATGACATCATCAATACTGCAGATAATTTATCAATCATCTTGTTTTCTATGAAACAAAATTAAGGTTAAAATCATCAAAAATGTTCGTATTGTTAAATAAAAGCAGAAAATTGTTGCATTTTAGAAACTGGAGGCAGAATTTTTTTTTTTTCTTTCATTAATTTAGATTTTCTACAAGAATTTATCTGCAAAATATTTTAATTATTGATAAATAATTTAGAGTATTTTCTTTTTTACACTAACTTTAATATTTTTTGGCTACAGGTTTTATGTTTTTATGATGCAAGTCGATCTCATCTTGGTCTGAATATTGATATTTTTAGATTAAAATATAAAAATAAAACCACCAGAGATTAAAATAGTCAATAAATTACATTAAAGCAGAATATTTAAAAATGTTTTTGACAAAATAATGATCCATTAATGAGAACCATGAGATCTTGCTGAAAGCTCAGGAAGAAACGTGAGTTGATAAAATATCAGAATATCAATAAAAACTCTTTATCGATCAGCACTTTAAATCAGACAGTAGAACAACGACACAGTGACGTTAACAACATGACTCTCAACCGACCTTTAATTGGATCAATACAGACGATCGTCAGCATGTACATAACACACAGACACACACATCACAGTGTACAGGACTCAACACACACACACACAGTATCAGATAGACACAATATTAAAAATACTGACAAGTGCATTTGAATACCACAGGAGAAGAGAAGGCACGTTGAGCTCTGACATGTCAAAAATAAACATTTAAAACGATAATATGGCTTCAATCAATCAACAAAAAAACAAAAAAAAACACAAAACTTACCACAAAATAAATCTGACACAGTAAAAACATGTGATGAGAATAAACTCTGGTACCAAACAGCTCGAGTGACACAAACCAAACAGCTGAAAACACTCTGAAGTTTAACATCTGTGTCTTTATCCCCCCCCCCCCACAAAAAAAACAGACAGTCACAAAAATAAAAGCAACAAAAGCAACAACACAACGATATTTTATACAAAGATATATATATACACACAGTAATAATAATAATCTGCCCTCGTACAGTAAGAAACAAACAGGTGAAATGTTCAGATAACTGACCTCAAACCAGGATAAAATACAATAACAGGGAGGTGTTTTAAAACTGTTTAGGTTAGGACAATTTTATACTGAAGTTTTAAGTTTTTCCTTTATTTTTATTAAGTGATTTAACATTTTGTCTATAAAAATTTACAAAATAGTAAAAAAAAAAAATGCCCAATGTAACTTAAAATGCATCAAAAGTCCCTTCAATCAAATATTCAATTTATTATAAAAAAAAACAGTTGAGCTATCCATTTATCAATCACAATTATTGACTGAAAAACGACTTAAATTATTTGTTTCATTGCTGATCAACATTCAATCAATTAATCAGCTTATTGTTGCAGATGTGATACACAGTAAATAAAATTGATTGACAGGTTTTAGTGGTTTTAAGGAGATGATGAACATTTATGTGATATAAAATACAGTGTCATGTAGCTCAGTGGGTCGAGTTGAAGGCACTTAACACTGTCACGTTCAAGGGTTCGATTCCCACTGAGTCTTAAAACAGAAACACTTTTTAACCCTTTAAACTCTCCAAACCTATTTTAACCCTATTTGTACTTTATTAATATCATTTATAGAATATAAAAACATTTTGAGCCTTAAAAATAAAACTTTGACCTCTGTGTTTTTGACTTTTACTGTTTTTTTATTTGGCAGCTGCACGTGTCATTGACTCTCAGTGCACTTTGACCTTTTGAAGCTGCAACTAATAATCATTTTGACTATTAATTAATCAATTAGTCTATCACACAGTAAAAAAAAAACAATTGATTCTGATGTAAAGACAAAAAAAAACATCAAATAACCACAAATTAGAAGTTGACAACGTCAAATCTTTGGCATTTTTTGTGCTGTTGTGATAAAATATATAATATTTCTAAAGCTTTTAACAACATTATCCATTATTACAACATGTTGTGTTGATGCTGTTTCTATAAAATGCTGGTGACAAACACTTTGTCTCAATAGCGTCAGTTAGAAATAAATGTTTTTCTCTCATTAGACAGAAACTCTGTGCACATAAACGATTGTCACATTGAAGTTGAACCTTTTTAAAACATTAAGTTCAACTCAGCAACAGTTTGACTGATGACTGAGCTACAACAAGCGTTACATTTGGCCTTTAGGGAACTAAAACGAGAGCCGGGCTTCAGCTATAAAAGTGAACGACGACTTTATGTAACAGAAATAAACGTGTAACATTCAGGAGCAAAAAAAAATCTTTGGTGGGACGTTCAAGAACTAAAAACGGACGTAGGAGCGTACAGTTGCTGGTCGTATCGTGTGGTGTGTCATCAGAAGACGAGTTGGTCTGAGTTTGTACGGTGGCTGGCGGGGACCAATCGGAGCTTTAGCAACATTTTATTGGACGAATAAAAGTATTGAACAGATGATCGATCACCACAGTTAAACACAGTTTGATTGTGGAAGCAACATCTGATCTGAGCACCGTTCAATCAGCACCAACGACGGTTTGATACCTGGAGAAGGTTCGATACCCAGCAGCGGCCCCTCGCTGCCACAGCTTCAACAGGACAATATGTTAGTTCGAGTCACTAAAGGACGTTAAAGAGACGCGGAGAGGACGGACTGAGCAGCGATTTGAAACCACGGTCTGACCACACAGGACGGCGACTGGAAGGAGACGTTTTGTTTCTTTTTCTTTCTCTTATTATAATTAGGGATCAACTCATATGGTTTTATCAGGGTCGATACTGATACCGATTATTAGTAATCAAGGAAACCGATATTTAACCGATATTCATTTGCAGTAAAAATGAAAACTTTGGTGTCAGAATTTAAAAATAACACACCAGGGATCAGACTGAATACAGTCAACAGTTTGTTTCTGTTTTGTTCACTGTGAAAACCTTTGGGACATTGTTAAACAGCCAAGAGAGACGGCTTCGTTAGAGCCAAAGGAGTGCGTTTATGCGTTTAAAAATACATTTATTTTATTGGTTACCGGTGAAAAAAAACGGCCGATATCGATTATCAAAAAAAAAAAGGGAAATATCGGTCGATAATCGGTTGAACTCTGATTGTAATTAAATTCAATAAAAACGTTTTTCTGATTGAATGTGTCTCCATGTGACCAGACTGAGATCTGCTGCAGCAACAAAGCGTCAGTGCGGCGGCTTCAGGACGGAGCCGCTTTAAGAAAATAAAAAATAAAAAAAGTCGTAAAAGTTTGTGAAACCAGCACAGGAGGAGGACGTGAGCGGGACAAACCGGGCACCGTCCGTCCCGTCCGTCCCGTCCCGTCCCTCAGCACTGCGTCTCCTTGGTGTCGATCTGGTGTTGCCTCTGCAGCCGGAACATCAGCGCCTTCTCGCTGCGACTCACCGCGCTCGTCTCCGTCAGGTCCTCGAAGGAGCGCCGCCGCTGCTCCGAGCGCTGCGCCGGGCGGCCGAACGCCTCCTGCAGCGCCTCCTCGTCCAGGTGGGAGTCGAAGCTCGGGTCCTCCTGGATGGTGGCCATGCGGGGGGAGTCCAGAGGAGGAGGAGGAGGGGGAGGAGGGGGAGGAGGGGCCGCCACCGCAGGAGGAGGAGGAGGATGGTGAGGAAGATGACAGCAGGAGTCTGGACCGGGGCCGAAGCCGAAGCCGGAGACCGGCGGCGTGCTGGTCTGCTGCGGACCGGACGGCTGGAAGCGCAGGTTGGTGGTCGGGAAGGTCGGAGGCTTGAAGATCCGGACGGACGCGGACTCCAGGCTGCTCAGGAGCTCGGCATTCTGGGAAAATGAACAGAGTCAGTTGAGTTTGATGTAGGGATGTCACGATTATAAATTTTCTTGGATAAATAATCACGGTAGTACGATTACCACGATTATTATGCATTAATTAATTTCACAACACTATATATGAATGTGTAAAATCAAATATAGTCAAAATATAACTACATTATTGATAATATACACAAAATATTTTAAGTATCTATTAATATAGGACCAATTATTACTCCCCCAGAGGAAGTATTTGAAATATTGAAGTCATTAATTGTCATCTATACCAAATGTTTGAGTTTATTTTAATAATTTTTTACATTTTATTATTACAAATGGCACACCGACATTTAAATTCCTACCAATTTAATGTTACGTGAGGTAAATGGACCAGTTTCTGTGCATTTACCTTTACTTTGGCGCTACATCTGCCGATACGGTTCCGACAATCTTTTTTGGAGAGTGACAGTATTTAGAAATCTTTACGATTGATTAATTGTGGCGTTTAATACCACGATTAATTGTGACAATAAGTAATCGTGACATCCCTAGTTTGATGGTTAAAGATGAACTCTCTGTGTCTCTAACCTCCTCTCCTCCATGTGCGTTTGTTTTCAACAACGAAGCCGGTGAGAAATCAATCCATGGAGCGGTGGATAACGTTATTTATCATCTACCATGTTACCATGTGTATATCTGTGTAGTCTTATCTGTCATAAACAAGAGATTACGGGTTACGTTTGTGTGGCGGTGCCGCAGAGACGAGAGCTGGGACACCGGGTCGGAGGCTCTGATCTTACAAGGTTGGTTTTCAGCCAAGAGACGCTAGGTGGAAGGCAGAGAGCCTCCATTCTCCCAGGTAATGATTCGTATCAGACATATTTCCTCCTTTTGCTGCAATTTCATTACATTAATTGTGAAAAACAAGTAATTGTGACATCCCTAAAATACACACAATCAGATACTCACACTGGGGAAGAACAGAGACTTTGTGGTTTGCTCGTATTGTTTATCCAGCTTCTTGTCCTGAGAGAAGAAGATAAAGAAACTTTATTAATCCTGAAGGAGGTTGTTCACAGAAGAAAAGACAAAAGACAAGAGTAAACTAAACTAATCTCTGCACATCTTATAAAATATATATTTAAATGACTGTCCACCTGATCTATACAGACTAAAGACAGGAAAGACTTTATCATCTTCAGATTCTGTCTGTAGCACCTTAATCCCTTAATACTCATGAAAATACAGTGGTAATACGTCTCTGTAACGCGTCAGTCAGACAGTGTGACTGACAGTGTGTAGTTTAGTTCCTGACAGAGACAGAACGGAGCGACTCACCACACAGTGGACCAGGATGCTGATAGGAACCCAGAAGAGCAGAGAGAACGCCACCACCGACCCCACGATGTTGTCGGCCAGAAACTTCCCAAACGTGTTGATGTCCAGTTTGTCGATGAAGTCCCACAGACGCTCCACCACGTCCTGCACCTGCTTCATGCACTTCCCCTGCAGGAGACACACACACACACACACACATTGACACATCCTGCTCGTCTTCACTCACTGGGTCTCATTCATGAAACGTGAGTAAATCTGTGTGTAGATTTGCACATAAAAGCTCACTCTACTAAAACTCTACTCCGGATTCATGAACGGTGCCGGAAACTCAGATTTGATCGTAAACACGTGTGTAAGATGATGAATCCCAACCCATCATAAACTAACAACACACCCCCGGTGATCAGCAATTAGCATAGATCTCCATACATGAATAGCCATATAAGGAGATCCTGACCACCATATTAGGAGGTAGGTGCATCCTGCTCACCTGCGGCCATGACGCAAACGAGGAAAGAGGGAGAGAGAGAAAAAAAGAGAGATCACGGATCAAAGTCATTTTGGGTGAAGTGGAGTCCAGAAAAAATATGTAATTATTTTCTGTTAGTAGTGGTGTGACTGGGACAGGTCAAAGGCTGGAGGGAAGAAACAGATGTAGTGAATTAAGTAGGCCTATCCTTGGTTGATTAAAGAACCGTTTAAGAAGTAAAGCCAGAATAGTTCGATATGAAACATGAAAAAAAATAAAAATAAAAATACACACAACTCCAGAGCTACAGCAGCGATGGGAGGAGGAGTCTCTTCACAGCCTCAGCTGTAGAGGAACATGGTTGGATCAACACATGAAGTTATATAGGCAGGTTATATTGTTACAGAAGCACCAGCCGTCTGTCACAGCTCCATCCAAACCGGTGCCGACTGCGCTGCTGCGCAGGGTGAAGTGTGCGTCCACCGAGCGTATTGTAGCAACACAAATACGTTTTTTCCGGTTTTATATCAGATTATTATCATCATAAAATGGAGCCTTGCCGTGTTTGTGCGTGTCCGATCCCTAAAACGTCTCTCTCTCCAAATATTTGTAATTGTTTGTCATGTTTAAATTACGTGTTTCAAAGGCATCGGCGTATTTTGAACATGAGAGAGAGTAATACGGATTAAAACTGTAATTTTCAACAGTGACGAGCAGTATTTATTTGCATTCCTACATTTACACAAGCGCTACACACAGTCCGGAGCAGGTGTAGATTTTGTGAGTAGCTACGAAAAAATCAGCACTACTAAAAGATTGATGAATGCGGAAATCCACGTAAATTTGCGCTGCTCAGGGTAGGTGCTGTTCCATTCATGTTTATAGTATCTGGACCCTCACAGACTCTCACACTCAGTCACTTTACAGCTGACAAAGAGAGAGGGAGTGATGCTGCCTGTCGCTCAGGTGGAGCTGTGACGGAGCTGTGTGTTGATGCTGTGTGTGTGCGTGTGTGTGTGTGTGTGTGTGTGTGTGTGTGTGTGTGTGTGTGTGTGTGTGTGTGTGTGTGTGTGTGTGTGTGTGTGTGTGTGTGTGTGTGACAGTAACATCTCGGCAGACGACATGCTCTACACGGAGACGGACCTGGAGGACAGCATGGAGAAGATCGAGACCATCAACTTCCACGAGGTGAAGGAAGTGGCCGGCATCAAGTTCTGGTGTTACCACGCCGGACACGTGCTGGGCGCCGCCATGTTCATGATCGAGATCGCCGGCGTCAAGGTAACGGACGCTCACCGCCACTCACATGACTCAGCTGTTCAACCCTCTGTTGGTGTTTTGTTTTTTGCTTTTTTACTTTATTTTGCAAATAAATCGATGTACAAACCAATAAGGCAAATAGTAAACTTGTAAATATAAATAAATACAAAACATAAGATATAAGAGCATGAAATAAAATAAACAAACATCAAATAAACAAGACAAAGAAAAGAAAGTATGTACAGTAAAGTAAATAAATTAGAAAAATTTAACATTTCAATCAATAATCGATGTGACCAGATCAATAAACTGAGTCTGACAAACAGGAAATCAGAAGTAAGGCTTCTAAAACATGCAGCATCCCTTCAAAATAAAAGCATGGAAATACAAATCCTTTTAAAAAAAGAAACTGTTTTTAACACCGTGTTGTCCTGCACTTTATCGTCATCATGTCTAAATGGAAGCGCATATTGATAAGTAATTTCATCAACTCACAAAAAATATTTCCCAGAATGCACCTCTTCACCTAAACTTCATTATCACATAATATCACATTATGTAAATTATAAACATATGAATCGCAGTGATTCACTCTCTCTGCTGCGACAAAGAACAGATGTTATTATGATTTATTTATCTTAGTTGGAGCAGAAACAGTGAAGATTAAAACGCAGCTGTGTTTTGATTAAAAAGTGATTGATTGAAAATCCTAATCAATAATCACAGACTTCAGGCTCCAGAGTCAATTTCTCTTCATTTGATGAGCAAAATAAACTGTTTAAAGACGTCGCCTCGGGCTTTAAGTTGAAGGATGGTTTTATAATTTTAACATTTTGTTGAATAATCCAATTAATAATCAACAAATGTATACTTTTAGATCATTTTATTCATTTGTATGTTGTGTTAATCCTATATATGCTGGTGTTGATGTATAATTTATTCAAATATCATGACAAGGAGAGTTTGAAGGTGATCCGTGACTAAATCTGAAGTTAATTCCCATCTACTGATTACCTTGTTTTAACCAGTCAACAGGCCTCCTGAGGTGTGTGTATATTAACCTACACCTGAAATACACAGCATCATAAAATATGCATGCACTTAAACTTTTATATGAAATAACAGGGTATCCACGGGGTCTTAAAAAGTCTAAAATTTGAAAATCTAAATTTTAGGCCTTAAAATGTCTTAAATTTGTTGAATTATTGTGTTCAAGTCTTAAATAATTTTAGACAGGTCTTAAATTTTCTTATGCCCACCATGGACGAGCATTTCACTCGCATTTGCCCCTAAAAAAAAATACATGTGTGAACCAGGAAAATCACAAAAAGAAAGAGCACAACCTGCGATTGGTCAAAAACTACAAATCCCACAATTCTCTGGCCTCAACAATAACAGTAGTTAGTGTAAGTAAGGGAGAGTGGAGCTGTCGGTGAAAAGAGGAAACAACGCCACGTCTGGTCCTGTTCTATGTTGTTCGTTCACACCGTCACCGTTTATTCGTTACGTCCGCGGTGTAAAAGGCCGTGACGCAAAGACGCGATTAGGCGCGAGACGCGATTAGGCGCGCGACGCGGTAGACGCGACTTTTTTTTTTTGCGACGCAATACACCCGATTTGTTTTGTGCGACGGGACCTTCGCGTCTTCGTCTATTTCATCGTGTTTGGTGGGAAGACCCACAAGGGGCTTCCCACCAAACACGAGGAACGCTTTTTTTTCGCTCGAGTTGTGACGCGCGACCAAACGCGAGATACGCGGTTTGACGCTCTTTTTGACTCGTGTCAAAACAAATTCACGAGCCCGCCAACAACTTTTTTTTTTTTTCAAAGCAGGTTCAACTGGACTTAGTTATTTGTCTAGGAAGACGTTTCACCTCTCATCCAAGAGGCTTCATCAGTTCATGTAGCACAGGGGTGTCAAAGTCATTATAGTTCAGGGGCCGCATTCGGCCTAATTTGATCTCAAGAGGGCCGGAACAGTAAAATGATTGCATTTGCATATTAACCTGTAAATAACAAGAACTCCACATTTTTCCCTTTGTACTTTGTGCAAAGTACATTATTAAGATGTGTACAGTTTATGAGCTATCCTTTTTACAAAAAAATATGAACATTCTGAAATTTAGGGCTGGGCAATATGAACCAAAAGTAATATTGTAATATTTTTTTTAACTGAATGGCAATATAGGATATACATAGGCCTATAGCCTATTTATACTATTTCCATGATGTAATTATGAGTTTCCACCAATTAGCAGCCAGTAGCGGCTTAATATTTTTGTCAGAGGCAAATCCTTAAAAAGGCTGTCAGTTCTAGGTCAAAACCACATGTGGCAAATGACACAGACAATTGTAGGTATTGGGCTGATATTAAATTGTAGCTATAGGAAAAATACATCTCCCTCTCTCTCTCTCGCTCTCTCTCTCTCACACACACACACGCACGCACGCACGCACACACACACGCACGCACACACGCACACACACACACACACCTGTAGCTGCGCTGTCCCTCTCCTCTCTCTCTGTTCCCCTCCTCTGTTGCTTTGAGCTCCCAGCTGTGCGTGGATACGTAACTACAGGTTATATGTGGCTTATCACCGGGCCAGTTCTGCCCCCAGGCCGGTCCCGGCCCGCGGGCCTTGACTTTGACACCTATGATGTAGCATCTGACCAGGCTGGGACTGGTCCAACTAACTGGTCTGGAGACTCAGTATAAGTCCAGTTGCTTTCGATTTAACCTCCTTTGAAATACTATGACCTGGACAAATGAGAATATGCACAGGCCTACAACAACATTTCTGCTCTCATCGACCATGGTTGAGGTCACAACGCTGCTCTGTAGCTGCTCTGGAAGTCCGAGACACTGAGGCCAAACGCCGCCGTCGCTTCTGATCCATGTCGGCGAGTTCCGGGCTGATGAGCTACAGAGACTTTAGAGTCAAAGGAGCAGTGCGTCGCTGTGTCGGACTGTTTGGATTTAATGAAGAAGCTGCACAGAGTCAGGTGAGCAGAAGCTGCCCCCCCCCCCCCCCCTCACCGTGGAGCCGCTGCTGTCTCACAGCCGCCACCGACCCCTAGAATAAAACACCACCGACCCCTAGCGTGACGCACAGTATACTGTTATGAGACACATTATGCATCCCAACTGTCTTTTTTTTTAGAGGATTTTTTTTTTTAACCAAGAATGCGAAAAATCATGATCCAGGGGCCAAAATTCGAAACAAATATATTTTTAATCATAATTCTCATTATTCTCCTGATGTCGGTTTAATGTAAACAGATTGAGCTGATACGCGAGAGTAATGTGACAGCGGGGCAGTGCTGCAGCTGCTGTGCTGTGATGGACCTGATCAGACTGGTGGTGGTCCACAGTCAATCAGTCCCAGATCCTCCACCGTCAGCAGATCCCCCGAAAGCCCCCGCAAATAATACATCGACAAGAAGTTAAGTGGCAAGTTGCACCTTTTCGTCGGCTTATTATTTGCGGATTTTTTTTTTATAGCCTATATAACGTCACTGCAACATGCGGCTCTCAGTGCTTGTCGGTGTTGTGTCTATAAATTGTGAAATAACTTTTCCTCAATAGAAATATGAGACGTGGTCGATATGTTTCATTCATCCATGTTTTGGCAGACAATACAAATAACCAATGATAATGAGATTTCCACCGCGTCGAACCAATCATGTGGCTGGAATAGAGCCAGTCAACAGTAACATGTGCATTTGTTTGGGTTGCTGCAGATGTGCACATCAGCTGACACCGCCAGAGAGAGACACATAACAGCCGCTTCAAGGAGACTAGCGGACTTTTTTTTTTTTTTAATAGCCTCTTCATTCATCTTGGGCGGGGGGCGGTGCGCCGTCTTATAATGTTACAGAAAACCCTGCATTATGTTTTTTACAACTCGTGTTCCTACACTATAGAGACAACTTGCTGTTGGCTCTATATTTCAAGAAACTTGTTTTCTGTTTAAAAGGCACAATTCACCCATCTTTTAACCGGGTAGTTACGTCTCCAGTCTGTCGAGCGGGCGAGCGCACAGCTGATGTGCTTCCATGACAACAGACGCACGGATTCAGTGTGGACAGAGAGCGTCAGATGTGACGCGATTGTCGGACGCTCGTTCGCGTCGCATCCAGTTAGGACACGGTGTGAGCAGCCACATCCACTGCGCTCTGGATCAGCTGATCGGTGCTCAGGTGACGTTAGATCTTCACTTTTTTAAACTCATACAAAGTGCAGCCAAACAGCAGGCTGAAGAGAGAGGACCAGCAGCAGCAGCAGCAGCTCTGACAGCTCCTCTGTGGCGCTGCAGACAGGCTGCAGGTGAGCTGGCCTGAGAGCAGAGTGCCGTCTCTTTTTTTTTTTTTTTTTTTAGCAGCCTTTGTTACAGATAGGCTACATGTCCATGTGCATGTGCATGAGAACTGATTTTGAATCGAAGAGACACCCAAATATTCACATCCTTCAGTCCAGGCTTTTGAAAAGAGAGTAGCCTATAAAATCAGCTTCATGTAGCAGTTAACTTTAAAATGGTTCGAATATATTGCTGCTGAATAAATCTGAAACATGTGATGTGCATTTTTTGGGGGGAAATATGGCTTCTGATATAATAGTCTGTAGACATCATCATCATTCAACGTTTTCACATGGTCTGGTGTTAATAAAGCAAACTAAAAATCGCAAAAAGAAAATCAAGAATCGGTTGAATCGAAAATCGATTTTGAATCGAATCGTGACCCTAAAAGTCGGAATCGAATCGTGAGCCACCCAAAGATTCACATCCCTAGTACAGAGACCTGCCACAGTGTCATGGTGCATTAATATAAACTTCAACCTCAGAGCTGTCAGTCCTCAGACTGTCCTGACTGTCCCTGAACATCACACAGGGATGCAAACAGCGCGCCGAAAAGCGAAACTCGCTTTTTTCATGACCAATTAGGTGACTTGTGTGAATCGTTCAGATCCGAAGAGTTTTTGTTTTGGGGGGGGGGTCTCAGCGTCTCAGCTGGGGTCAGTAAAATGTTTTTCTAACAGGCTGACAGTGACAATCACGTGAGGCGAACTCATTCATGGTCTCTGATTATACTGATAACAGCCGACCTCCAATGTAGACGCGCGACATGCACCCACGTTACCCAAAGCGGTGACGCCGTTTTTTCCCCCCGTGCACGTCCGCGGCGCACAGCTCCACGGACATGCACGGTTCCCTACGTTGCTGTGTCAGGCAGGTGTTTCCATGGAGCTCTGCCCCGTTTCAGAGGTGAAGGAAGCCCTGAGTGGAAAGACGTCGCCTCCGCCATGTAGAATGTGTTCAATTAAAGTGAAACTAACACATTATATAGGCCTATATGTCCATTACACACTGAATGGGATGTTAAATCCCATGTCTTTATTTATTCAGTTTATTTTAATAGTAATAATTATGACTAACATTCAGTGAAGACTTAAAAATCAGTATCTCCAAAATTGAAATATTGCAATGGTTTTTATTTTTTTAAAGCATTTTTAATATAGAAATGTTGGCCTTCTGAAAACTGTCCATCTATATGCACTCAATACTTGGTTGGGGTTGAACTACTGGAAATTGACTTTTCTGTGATATTGTTAATGGTGAGCCCCCCCCCCCCGCCAGACAATACCTCTCTTTTTTGGTCCTGACCCGTTTGCATCCCTGTGTGTGTGTGTGTGTGTGTGTGTGTGTGTGTGTGTGTGTGTGTGTGTGTGTGTGTGTGTGTGTGTGTGTGTGTGTGTGTGTGTAGTTGTTGTACACAGGAGACTTCTCCCGTCAGGAGGACAGACACTTGATGGCGGCGGAGATCCCCAGCGTCAAACCAGACATCCTCATCACCGTGAGTGGAAGCATTCAAACCGTTCAAACTTTATTTAAACACAGAGCACAGACACTTAACATTGAACCTGTGTGTGTTTGTGTGTGTGTGTGTGTGTGTGTTTGTTGTGTGTGTGTGTGTGTGTGTGTGTCAGGAGTCGACCTACGGGACTCACATCCACGAGAAGCGGGAGGAGCGAGAGGCTCGGTTCTGCAACACGGTCCACGACATCGTCAACAGAGAAGGTCGATGTCTGATCCCCGTGTTCGCTCTGGGCCGAGCGCAGGAGCTGCTGCTCATCCTCGGTGAGACCACGGCAACAACGACGCCATGACGACGCACGGCGACCTAAGAGTGGCGCTTTCCCTTCAGCTGAGGGAAAAATGAATTCAGGCTTCAAGTTTTATTTACAAGATTAAACTAAGGGACGTGTTTCTGTCTATGGATCACACCGAAACATTTTCATTCACCATACACACTCGTTAAAGCCCCAGTGTGTAACTTATTTGGCTTTTTAGTAGCAAAAATCAAATATTGCTTTCATAAATACGTATTTCACTGAAGTCGAATCACACCCGCATACAAATGAAAGCTTTCTGGTACCTTAGAATGAGTTGTTACAAGTCGTTACAAATACATGAGTGGGCGACGCACCGAACCGAGGCGGCCATGTTGCATCGTGACCGTAGGTAACCACGGAAACTCAGCAGAGCTGTTGGCTCGGCCTGTTAAAACTGTCACCACTGTGCAGGGCTGTTGTTAGGAATTCTGGGCCCCCTTAAAGAATACTAAAGTGGGCCCCTCCCCCCTAACTTTTCCAGTTTTTTTTCTTAGACTACGTATGTATTATCATTTTTTATTCAGCCTAGTAGCCTACCTTGTTTTGATGCTAATGCAACATTACACTGCAAAAACCCAAGTATCTTACCAAGAATATTTGTCTTATTTCTAGTCAAAATGTAATTTCTAGTCAAAACAAATATCATTATACCTAAAATAAGACTCAGAATATTAAAAGTAGCTTGTTTTTAGACACTTTTTACTTCTTTCAAGCATATTTTCACTTGGAATAAGTAGAAAAAATCTGATAGTGGAACAAGTTTTTCTTCCTTATTACAAGCACAAAAAACTTGCTTTCACTGGCAGATTTTTCTACTTATTTCAAGTGAAAATTAGTTTGAAACAAGTGAAAATTATCTAAAAACAAGTTAATTTTTAGGTTATGAGTCTTATTTTAAGTGGAAAGAGATTAGTTTTGACTAGAAATGAGACATTTGGACAAGAAATAAGACAAATATTCTTGGAAAGATGTTGAGTTTTTACAGTGTACTATGAGTATTAGTCAGGGTCTTACACAGAATAAATCAGTCATACAAAGATTATTCTACTGGGGTTTTTTATGGGCCCCACTGGGCGCTGGGCCCCTAGAATTATCATCACCTTTCTCCCCTATACAACGGCCCTGCCACTGTGTAGTGTGAGGAAGGACGGACGCACTGGTGTTGCATTCAGGTGCAGTCAGGCAGACGGCCGTCGGCAAACCTACCGGATGTCATTTTACTCGACGAGAGAAAGCCGGTAAAACGTGGGTCGGGTAAACAATACGACATCACCATGACAACATATTGCTACGCCTGTATTGTTTTGCCTCGTGCTGGCGGACCACTTGTTTACATAGAGGCTTGTTTATCCTGTTACATGCAGCGTCTGTTGTCTGTCTGACGTCTGCCCGATTTCACCTGAATGCAACATAAAGAATACGTTCAGATATGCAACCGCACCGCTAGATGGGGGGAATTCCTACATACTATACCTTTAAAGAGGAACTATGCAAGATTTTTACCTTAAAGGGATAGTTCAACATTTTGGCAAATTGGTCCATTGCCATAATCCCTATACTCATAGCAGTAGGTTTGTTAACTTTATTTGTGTGTGTGTGTGTGTGTGTGTGTGTGTGTGTGTGTGTGTGTGTGTGTGTGTGTGTGTGTGTGTGTGTGTGGACCAGACGAGTACTGGCAGAACCACCCGGAGCTCCACGACATCCCGATCTTCTACGCTTCGTCTCTGGCCAGGAAGTGCATGGCCGTGTACCAGACCTACATCAACGCCATGAACGACAAGATCCGCAAGGCCATCAACATCAACAACCCCTTCGTCTTCAAGCACATCAGCAACCTGAAGGTTT